>NC_089237.1:16146797-16454057 GCF_963924675.1 Phocoena phocoena
TGTTAGTAACAACTGAGATTATTAGAATGGTAGTCATATTTGTTGCTTCATCTGTTTTATATATTGTGTGTTTATATATGTGTTTATGTTATATTAGTTCCTCATTATAAAACTACTGTATTTCATAGACTCAAAGATGCTGTTGATTGTAAGCTGCACCATTGTTATGTGCCACTAAGAAGTGATTTCAGTTAAACTAAGACATACCATCTGGAACACTGTTGTGTTTTAACTTTCATATTCAGTCAGCCTTTTTAAAAAAGATGCTCCCATGTCTTAAAATGAGAAAGGAAAACAGTGTCTGAACCTTGAGTGTGGACTATATACAGGTACATTCATGTGTGTTATTTAATGCACAAAGCAACAGCTTACAGGCTTGTAAGAAGCAGAGCTAAATTTGAACTCAGGGCTATTTATCTGACCCCAAAGCATTTTCTAACATATTCTGCTGTTGTATCCTTTTCATCATTTCTCTTGAGCATATTTATTGAAATTTCACACCTGGTAAATAAAACCGAGGGGGGAATGCACAGGGACCAAGAGGGTTCTGTTGCTAAAGGAGACTTCTTTCTCTTAACACGCAATCTTCAGCATCTATGTCTAGTACGAAACATTATATTATTTTTTTATCCCTTCTTTTGACTGATCTGTCAGATTGCACAGCACTTGCTAACTAAGGATGGAAATGTTATGGGGAATGAGAGATGGAAGAACAATGAAACTTCTGGATAGAAAAGCTGCTGAATGGGAATAGCAGTGACCTAGAATACGTGTCTTCAGAATTGATGTAAAGTAGTTGAAGTTTCCATCTTCATAGAGTTATAAGGCATTATGGACAGCCATGTCTAGTCTAGGTAGCCCAGGACCATCTTGTGGTGCTGGTTTACAGTGAGGTCACTGATTTATCTTAAGATGGGTAGGAAAGCTTGACCTATTTAGAATGAAGTAGGAAAGTGAGTATGTGAAATTGCATCTTAATTTTGTTTTATGGATGAAGAGGTGGTTTTTTTTTTTTTCCCTTGTACTTTGACTCCATGTGTTACCTGAAATTGGTAAAGGGAAAGCAGTTGACCCAAGCCTACAACTTAGTTTTTTCTTTTCTTTCCTTTTTGCTTGCTTGCTTTGGCCCTGTTTTATAATCAGGCTTAGCACAGTTTCTTCTACCATTTCTTCCTTTTTCAGTTTTACTTCATTTTGTTTTTTCCTTTTTTAAATGTAGGACAGATTTGTATTTCCAGAGAGGAATAATTTATAAGGATATGTTACGACTTCATGCAACTGTGACCCTTCCCAATTTCTGTAGTCCTGTGTTCTGTAGTGTTTGGTTCTCTAGGCCTGGACAGTCCAGGCATGGTCCTGGTTGTGACTTTAGGAAGTGATAGTGAAGGGTGGGCAGACTCTCCTGGCCTTTTTACCTTGGGCTTAGAGTGCAGTAGCCTTGAGGTTATTGCTGCTTGTGGCTAATGTCACAGCCATGTAATGTTGACCCAGTATAAACCCCGAATGCTAGGGAATCCCAGCTTGGGGTTGCCATGACAAGTGTGGAGTGGAACTTCATGGAGTTTTCTTTGCTAATAATGACCTTTCCTTTCGTGATTATTAACTATATTTATTAAGTATATTTTAGGAAAATTTAAGTAATCATGTAGACCTCTCCATAAAGCCTTACTTCCATCAGTCTCTTCCTGAAGCTCTGCCTCTTTTCTGCTCTCACGTCATCTTCTCTAAACTTCTGTTATAGCACTGTCATTGTCATACTTGGCCTGCCTGCCTGTCTGAGGTTAGATGAAGGTAGTAAGCTTCTTAAGAGTGGAATGTATTTTATTTATTTTCTTATTCTTAGGGTTTCACACCACCCAGCATGTGGTAGACACTCAATAAAGGTCACCTGAATGAACAGATTTTAGCCGTTTGTATGCTTTTTATTTGCTCATCTTCCTTTTAGTTGCTTTCATCCTTTTTGGTATGAGGTACAGTATAAAGGATTTAATGGTTGGTTTTGTATGCTACAATGAACGAACAGAGTTTTGGGGGTCAGGGCAAGAATGCATGGGTGAATGGTAGCATATGAATCAGCATAGCACTTGAGTAAATATTTGCAAAAATAGATTTGATTGAAACTAATGCACATTGAAAAGACCTTTCAACAGATTAATAGGAGCTCTAATGTTGCAGAGGCCAGAAACCTTTACTAACTCTGACTACTCTCTTCCCTCACATCCCAAGAAGCATATTTGCATAACTAACTGATTGATTCTGTCTTCAAATATATATATATATATATATATATATATACACACACACACACACACACACACACAGAATCCAACCACTTCGGTCCAACAGCGGTTCTTTCTGCTCCTCTATTTACTGTCCACTCGTCCACTTGTCAACACAATAGCAAATTGATCCTTTTAAACCATAAGTCAGATCATTGCTCCCTTCTGCTTGAAACTCTCCATTGATTTACCATCTGGACATAAAAGCTGAAAGACAGGGAGTTACAAGGCCCTGCACCCCCACTTACCTCCTCTGCCTTGAGCTTCTGCCTCAGACTCCACTCATTCATTTTCCTTCAGCCATACCAAATTCCTTACAGTTCTTAAAGTTATCCAGCTGGCTCCAACCTTGAAACCGCTGCATTAGCTCTTCCTGCAGATATTCCCAAAGTTTGTTCCCAAGTTTCTTTCCAGTATTTGCTCAGACACCACCTTCTCGGTGCATTTTACCCTGACCGCCTAATAGGAAAGAGTGCCTACTCCCACTTTATTATCCTCTCACTGTCCTTTAGTTTTTTAGCATTTAACACTTTCTAATGTGCAACATAAATTTTACTTACTCATATTGTTGATATTCTGTCTTTGTCCCAGTATTAGAATTGTAAGCACTTTGAGGGATGAGTTTGGATAGGAGTAGGGAGAAGGATATGTCTTTTTTCTTTCCTGTACCCCCAGCACCTAAAAAATGTTTGATGAATGGAGACACAGTGGCTTGATTTGAATGAATGAAAGCCAAAACAAAGATTAGCTGGGTCTAACTAACCCAGCTTTTATCCCTGGTTCTGCCACGGATTGGCCTATTGACATGACCTTCGACCTGCATCCTCCCTGGGTCTATAAAATGATGGGGAATAAATGGTCCCTACTAGGTCTTTTAAAGCTTTCACAGGAGGGTGTCTTTGTAGTCTCTAAGGTGTTTTTTAGAAATTATTTGGTAGTTTAAGGAGAAAAATTTCCCTTTGGAAAATATTGGCTGTTTTATCCTGACTTACCTTCTCACCTAAGAAAAATTGAGGGAGTAACTTTATACCTAATAGTTGGATTTATTTAGGCTCCTAGCTGTAATTAATATAAACTTAATATTTTCTCATTCAAGGGCAAAAAGTTTTAAACATAAAAGCCAAAAAATAATTATTATGCATTTCCTTTCTTGGTGTATAACTCTGCTAGGGAATATGGGAGATTCGAATATATTTGTATTTTGTCTTAAGTCCTCAAGAATCTTACCATTAGTTAACATTTAAACGACAAATTGAGGCAACAATAAATGAAATAAATAATTTGGCCTAAGGTTCTGCTCTGGAAATGAGATTTAAATATACAGAATGTAAGATAAAATCACCATGCTTTAGGAAGTCTGGCAACGTGGATAAAGAAAATAAGGGGCTCAGTTAAACCAGGGACATTTTCTTGGAAGGAGGTGGGACTTGGCTTTGACAAGCTTTTTGAAGCATAACCTTTTGGATAGATAAATGTAAGAGAAGGGCAGAATCAGTATAAACAAAGACATAAGAACAGGTAGTGGGTAGTATTGTAACATTTAGTTGCATTTCTTTACCTACTACTTTGTAATAACCCCCAGCTCTCAACAACAACTTCATATATATTCAGACATTCTCTAGGGGATAATGCGGTTAGTGTAACAATATTTGGAGAAAGTAGTTGGAAATAGATAAATAAGGTAGGGATGGATTATGGACTATGCCAAGATGAGTTTGGGCTAGCTTTATATAGGAGATGGGGAGGTGGTTTAGGCTCTTAAGCAGAGAAGATGTTGAATGCAATATTCTGAGAAGGGAATGTTGTACAAAATAGCTGCTTTTTACAAACAGTTTTTACTTTGAAATGGAAAAGTTTGTGAGGTCTGTTTTATGCTTCTGATTGAAACAAGAAAATATTTTGCAGAAGTTCTTTTAGCCAGGGCTTCCCTGGTGGCTCAGTGGTTGAGAGTCCGCCTGCCGATGCAGGGGACACGGGTTCGTGCCCCGGTCCGGGAAGATCCCACATGCCGCGGAGCGGCTAGGCCCGTGAGCCATGGCCGCTGAGCCTGCGCGTCCGGAGCCTGTGCTCTGCAATGGGAGAGGCCACCACAGTGAAAAAGAAGTTCTTTTATCCAGAGAAACCCCATTTTGAAAGCTAGGGCAAATGTTTCTTGCTTTCTTAATAACCTCTCCCTCTTTCTGCAGAGTCTCTGCTTCATTTTCTACATAGCCTAGGTATAGTCTTATTCCAGAATAGGAAACTTGTTGTTTCTCTTATGGTGGGGAGGGGGGCAGGGAGGTCCTGTTTTTCTTCCCTTTTAAACAGAGGTAAAATTCCATCGTTCCCTCTTAACCACCACTGGACCCCCAATCTCTTATATCTCCTATTTCACGGAGATTTTTGTATTAGAAATAACCCCAGGGACAGGATCATCTGGTTCATGGGCTCACAAGAGCCTATGTCATAATGGCCTAGGGAGCTCAAATTGATAAGTCAAAGTTTTTAGGCCCTGAAATCTGTTGATATATTTTAGGATGTTCTCTGGGGGATTCTGATGCTGAGTCAAGATGATTGAGTCTAGTATTTTTCAGTTTAGAGCTTGCATTAAGACTTACCAGGGAAGCTTTTGAAAAACAGAATACCCAGCTCCCTACCTCAGAGATTCTGAGTAGATTTGATGTTGGACCTTGGCAAGTATAGTTTGATAAGGTTTCCCCCAAGTGATTCTAATACAAAATTTCCATTAAGAGCTTCTTATCAGTCAGATCTCCTTATTTTCTAGACCAGAGAAAGAGAACCAAAGAGCACTTGCATCCCAGTCTTGCTGTTACACAGTGTCATAACTGGATTTTTTTGGTCACTTCTACTTGGCGTTGATGGGAGATTCATGTCTGTGGTTTTTGTTTATTTTTCATAGTAAGCTAACTTCTGTCTTCACCAAGCTGGGCCCATGCTGGCTACGGAGAGGATTTGTGGAGTCATTTAAAATTTCTTTTTACATTTTTTGTTTTCTGGGGTGAATGTAAAATCTGAGCTTGAAATTGTCAAGCAGGAACCTAATCTGGAGTAATGCTTATGCTTGTGAGAAACAGGTGTCTTTGGAACAGTTTTAAGTTTTTGGTTTCTAAGATACCGTAGAGACTGTTCCACCTTTGTTTCACCCGGTGGTTGTGGTTGCTCAGAGATAGTTGGTTTAGCTCATCATTTATAATTGTAGCACTTCTAGTTTGGTCATCCTTAAGCCACATTTTTGATCAAGTTAAGTAGAAAAACTGCATTGCTATTGTTAATATAGTATAGTCTGGTTGGTGATATAGTGTAAAATACCATACTCTGATAAAGATCCCAGATCTGGAAGATGTGAATAAAAGATGCTACAAGCCATGTAGGTCCATACATTCAAGTGGAAGAAAGGGGAAGCTTGGGTTTGAGTCTTAGGCTGTATTCATGGCTACTGCTAGGGCCTTCTGTTGAAATCACTCTTGGAAGAGCAAAGCTGCTGGTGGTATATTTTGTTTCAGAACCATAGGATAAAGGAAAAGGCCTCTGGTAAACCAGACCCACCCTGCCCCTAACTCTTGATATTAACTACTAAATTAAATTTGTAACTTACACCACTTAAGCTGTTTTTCTCTCTGTCCTGCAGGGGTTGATAGTTCTTGGAGAGGCGCCTCCCCCAGAGCACACCACAGACTTATTTCTTCCACTTAGTTCTGAGGTGAAGACAGATCATGGGAATGATAAATTGGTAAGTATAAAAGACAGAAAAGGGAAAATGAGTGAGAATTTGGGGTGTAGCTTCAGCACAGTTTATTCTCTATAATAAGGATCCTTGCATTGGCTGAATGAAGGGGTTGTATCCCCTTTTATCACCTCTGGCATTTTAAGCTCTGAATTCCCGAATAGGGTACCACAGGGCCCCTCGAGCAGTTGTGTAGCTGACTTTAAAATTTAAAAGCAGCTTCTAACTCTCAAGACAGCACAGCCAGAGCAAGTGTGACATTATGGAATATTCCTGGGAATTAGGAGACCATGTGGCTCTGATAACTTTGATAAGTAAGGTAACCTTTCTGGGCCACTATAAAATGGAAAGGTTTAACTCACAAAGATGTTGAAAATGCTGTTTGAGTTACCCCCTTTAATTCTGTAATGAGGATAAAGCTGTCGTTTTTTGTAATCTTCTGTTTCCTTAGAGCCTAGCTCAAATCTCTCTTCATAATTCCTTCCTTTTTCCTATTTCTCTGAACACCAAGATTAATTTCTTTTCTTTCTGAATTCCAAGACCACTTTTAATTTATTTCTTTCATATTTTTACTTTTCTCAAAAGGTCACGGGCTTTTATGAGTATTAACATTTCTTGTTTTAAGTAATTTGATCTAAGGAAAACGCCTAGATTTGTGTATGAATGAAATTTGATTTTAGACTTAACACAAAAGTTGCAAAAGCAGTACACAAGAGTCCCCACATATCCTTCCCCCCCCCCGCTTCCCCTAGCGTTAACAGCTTGAATAACCATTGTTCAGTGTCAAAACTAGGAATTAACATTGATACAGACTACAGATTTTATTCCAGTTTCACTTATATTCTCATTTATGCCGCCTTTTTTGGGTCCAGATTTCCACATTCCATATAGTTGTCATATCTCTTTTTTTTTTTTTTTTTGCGGTAAGCAGGCCTCTCACTGTTGTGGCCTCCCCCGTTGCGGAGCACAGGCTCCGGACGCGCAGGCTCAGTGGCCATGGCTCACAGGCCCAGCCGCTTTGCGGCACGTGGGATCTTCCCGGACCGGGGCACGAACCCGTGTCCCCTGCATCGGCAGGCGGCCTCTCAACCACTGCACCACCAGGGAAGCCCCGTCATATCTCTTTAAAGTCTCTTCCAGTGTGTGAGAGCACCTCAGTTTTGTCTTTCATGACCTTGACACAAGAGTATTGGTAAGTTATTATGTGTAATGTTCCTCAGAAGGGAGTTGCCAGGTGTTTTTTCGTTAAAGGTTATGCATTTTTTGCAGTAATTCCACAGAAGTGGTACTGTGCCCTTCTCAGTATACCATATTAGGGGTACAAGATGATGGTGATAGCTTTTTCACTTGGTTAGTGTGATGCCTGCCAGGTTTCTCCACTGTAAAGTTAGTATTTTTCCCTTTGTAATGAATGACTATCTCATGGGGGGATACTGTGCATTTTTCGGTTGCTCATTATACTTTTATTTCTTTTATTTTTATTTTTTTTACATCTTTATTGGAGTATAATTGCTTTACAATGGTGTGTTAGTTTCTGCTTTATAACAGTGAATCAGTTATACATACACATATGTTCCCATATCTGTTCCTTCTTGCGTCTCCCTCCCTCCCACCCTCCCTATCCCACCCCTCCAGGCGGTCACAAAGCACTGAGCTGATCTCCCTGTGCTATGCGGCTGCTTCCCACTAGCTATCTACCTTGCGTTTGGTAGTGTATATATGTCCAGCTCATTATACTTTAATCCACAATTTTATCATCTACTGGTGGATTTTTCCTGCAAAATTACTGCAGTAATTATTGCTGTGGTGTTTACTAAATGGTGATTTTCTGTTTTCTACATTTGTTCATTGGAATTCTGTTAGGAAGAGCTGTCTTTTCTCCCTCATTTATTTCGTCCATCAGTTAGTTACTTATTTCAGGATGGTTTTATGGATGTTAATTTTACGTTATGGATTATAATCTACTATTAGTAGTTATTCAGTTGCAGTTGTCTGAACTTTTGGCATTGGGACCTTTCAGATTGGCGTCTGTGTCTTTTCAACATGCCCCCCCCCCCACCTTGTGTTTTGAACACTCACTTTCTGGCACCCCACAATGTTCCAGGCTCATCTTGTATTTTACCTGTTCCAGCCCTGCTTCTTTTTATTGGAGAACAGGGTTTTGAAACCAAGATCTGGGTACTAGTTGTGCTCATTGCTACTTGGTGTCATTGCTTCTATCTAGGACTTCTCAGCAAAGCTAGTAAATATATATATGTATGCTGCTACATGCATACACATACATGTATTTTGTTATCTACCCATCTGTATATACACTAAAAACCATGAGTTTATACTAGTACCAGTCTAACACCACAGCCTTCCTCCTTCCTTATTGATACTTATTTGTTCAATCCTAGTACCAAATAGAGTAGTTTCATAATTGCCAGCTCATACTCCTGTGAGAAATATCTTTACTAACCAGAGTACAATATTGTATACAGTATGTTAGCACTATAATAAACCGTCAAAATGCTATTTCCCCGAAGTTGTTCTTAGGTTAGTTCACCTTTCAGTGTGACTGTGCAATTATTTTGTAATACAGTTACGTTCTTTTGTTACTATAGTATTCCACTTCTTGTTGCCCACACACACAGTAGTTGATATTTATTATTTTTTGAGTATGCAAAACATTACTACTGTGCTAAGAATTAAAGCTGTACAAAAGGCTGTAGCCCTGTTCCTATTTCCACCTTCTTTCCATTGTGTTCCCACCTCCTGTAGGTAGCCAGTTTTATTAGTTTTTGCATTATCCTTCCTTTCCATAGATTTGAAATTGAGGAGGTTTTTTGTTTGTTTTAGCAAAAACATTGCTTCTGTGGCTTTTGACAAATGACGTCATTATTTGTGTTTGCTTTTATTTGCAAAATAAGCCTCACTTTTTAAAATATTTTTGGTCTGCATTGGGTCTTCGTTGCTGTGTATGGACTTCTCATTGCAGTGGCTTCTCTTGTTGGAGAACACGGGCTTCAGTAGTTGTGGTGTGCAGGCTCTAGGGCACGCGGGCTTCAGTAGTTGTGGCGCACAGGCTTAATTGCTCCGTGGCGTGTAGGATCTTCCTGGATCAGGGATCGAACCCATGTCCCCTGCATTGGCAGGCAGATTCTTAACCACTGCACCACCAGGGAAGGCCCAAGCCTCATTCTTTTACCTTTCCTTGCTTTGTGGAATTGATGGAGTTAACAAGTGAACTATTAAGTGAAGGACTAATGCTTTCCCAGAAGTAAAGCATACAAAAATGTAAGCTATTGCTTTTTCTTTTTAAACATTCAAGGTATAATCTTCCTGCCATTGGTTACATGGGAACAGTGTTCTTTTCCTTGAAGTTTTGCAGTCATCAGGGACAGTGAATGGTGCATTGGCCCCCGTGAGGGGTTTGAGATAGAGAGTAGAGGGTTAGGTACTGGCTGGAGAACGTTTGATCCACAGTATTAAAAAACACTGACTGACCAGTTAGGACTTTTAAAATAAATTGGGCTCTGGATAAATAAGTTGAACAGTAAGAATTTATAAGGCTGTTTTTGCAATTACTGTATTTCTCTAGATTCTAGAGAAAGATTTTCAACAGTGTTGGTAAATACAGATCTTAGGTTTAGTAGTCTCTGGACTTGTAACAACATTATGCTGGTTGCATTTTTAGAAACGAATAATTCAAAGTTTTGTTTTTAACTTTCTTTTTTTTAATTGGAGTATAATTGCTTTACAGTGTTGTGTTAGTTTCTGCTGTATAGTGAAGTGAATCAGCTATATGTATATATATATCCCCTCTCTCTTGGACCTCCCTCCCCCTGCCATCCCACCCATATAGGTCATCACAGAGCACCGAGCTGGAGCTGAGCTCCCTGTGCTATACAGCAGGTTCACACTAGCTGTCTGTTTTACCCATGGTAGCGTATTTATGTCAAACGTAATCTCCCAAAGTTGTTTTAATATAATTATAGATTATATATATATATATATATATATATATATATATATTTTTTTTTTTTTTTTTGCGGTACGTGGGCCTCTCACTGTTGTGGCCTCTCCCGTTGCGGAGCACAGGCTCCGGACGCTCAGGCTCAGCGGCCATAGCTCACAGGCCCAGCTGCTCTGCAGCATGTGGGATCTTCCCAGACCAGGACACGAACCCGTGTCCCCTGCATCGGCAGGCGGACTCTCAACCACTGCGCCACCAGGGAAGCCCTATAGATTATATTTTGACCTCAATATAGAGACATAGGAAAGTGAGGCACATAGTCCCATTTTACATATGCAGAAATTGAAGCCTAGGTAAGTAACTTGGTGGAAGTGGAATTTACAGAAAGTTCCACTTCCACTCTAGCACAGTTTCTTGGCCGTGGTGCTAGTTCATGGAAATGACTGTTATATTCTTTATGGGCCAGCAATATTTTGGTAATTTTAAGCAGGACTATGCTGGGTATCATTGAGATGGAGAGCATTTTGACCCAGAAATGAAGGTTGAATTCCTTACATTCAGTTAGCCTTTTTCTTTCCATTTTGATAATGTTTGTCAGAAAGGTAATAACTAACCAAAACAGAACTGTTAAATTTTCTAGACAAACAAATATGGTGCATCTAAGGAAAATGGTATTTCAAACAGTTACAGCATGGCGTTACTTGAATGACTAAAGTAAAGATACATACACACATATCTTGCATACACACCTAGAGATTTATTTTATTACGTGTTTTTAAGTTGTGTGCCTTTTGATTTTTACCCCTTTACTTTCTCTACTTTTTAGTAAAACAAATTCAGTGAACATGGGTTCTCAGACCCCAGAAAAATCTCCCCACACACACAAATAAACCTTAATTTAATCTAGTTTTTCTTTAAGGGCTTTTTGTCACACTTAATTGTTGTGGCCAAGAAGGTGGAGTAATGAATCAAACAGATACCTACTTTATAAGAATAACAAATAGAATCTCACTGCTGTGTTACTCCATACATCTGACCCTTTCAGCCAAGGAAAAAAATCACTTCAGTAACCCTGCTTGCTACCTTTAACTCTTAAAATTTCCCCAAAAGGTAATCCCTGGGGCTCTGCTTTAGAAAAAGGAGGGATTACAGAAGCACTCTACCTACCACTTCACTTCAGCTTTTCTGTACTTTTCTGGCTGTGGGATGCATGTACCCTCAGAGTGTATCTGAACACCACATAAAACTCAAGAGAAGCTCTGTAACAACTCCTATTTACAGTTTCCCATTGGATGGCAAATATCTGAGTCATGCTTTAGTTTCCTGAAAATATTAATGATGTAAACCACTGCAGTAATAACAGTCGGGCTTAAATTAGTGTGTGGATTTAATATTTGTGAAGTGTTTGTTAATGTTTCTCTACCCTGTCTTTGCAGCTTTTTGGACTGCAAGATAAGGAGTGTTCACTTTTTCTTAAAGCAATGTGAATGCATTTAAGAAACTCTAAGTAAAATCACATGTGTTTGTGAGGTGTGTTTTTCTTTTTCTAGACAAAACACTGTTAGAGGATTGGGGTTAATATTTTAAGCTCTTTGAATTTGAGAATGAATGATGAACCTAATTGCCCCAGTGCCCTGCTTTAGATCTCAGGGTGATTACATGTAGGATATCCCAAGGTTTCTAAGCAGATCCTTCTAAATATTCAGTGCCTCCTTGTATGGTTGGGATTGGAATTCAAGCACGTTTCCTCTCTGACATTGATGCTCTTAATTGCTGTGTGCTTCTGTATCCTTGACAAGCATTTCTGTGCTTAAATAACCTTTTGCCTGTTGACTTCTATTTTAATTTTGGGGCTGAATTACCCCCAGGAAAGTTCCAAGTTCCTCTAAGAAAAATAATAAAATACACATTGAAGATTAATGGCCTTTAAATATACTTATATATCTGTAGGCATGAAAAACAAGGATAGATTATTAGCCAAGAAAAGTAAACTTGTTTTGAAATGAGATTTTGTTAAAGAATGGCAACAGTTTGTCTTGACAGGTATCCTGGTGGTTAGTTCTCCATAATCCCTAGAAAATAAATCTTAATCAAATGAGAGTCAACCTATTGCTTAAACGTAGCACCTTGTAAAACGTGTAGATATATAAACCAGATCTGTGTCATAATTTAATGCTAAAAGCTATTGTTTTAAGTGAATATAAAGTTGACAGAAGTTCTTCAGATCAACACCAAAAAGTTCATAGTCACAGCGTTTTCATGTTGAAAGGAAACTTTTTCATTCAAACCAGAACTTCAGAAATCTAGGAAAGCTGTAACATGGCTGGAGTCACACATCTCCTAGTTAACAGCAACCTGAATCTTAAATCTTTTTGTCCTTTGTCATACCATAATATTTGTTTGGGCTTTTTGAGGTGTTCCTGAATGGTAAATCCTCACTAGCATTCAGGAGGGTATTGGGTTTATCTGGGTTTTTTTTTTTAATGTTAAAAATATTATCTAAATGTAAAGAAAACTTCGAATAGTCCTATTCTGCCTCATTTTTTAAAAATTTTATTTGTTTATTTCCTTTTGGCTGCACTGGGTCATTGTTGCTGCATGTGGGCTTTCTCTAGTTGCGGCGAGCAGGGACTACTCTTCGTTGCGGTGCTCAGGCTTCTCATTGAGGTGGCTTCTGTTGTTGTGGAGCACGGGCTCTAGGCGCGCGGGTTTCAGTAGTTGTGGCACATGGGATCAGTAGTTGTGGCTCCCAGGCTCTAGAGCGTGGGCTCAGTAGTTGTGGTGCATGGGCTTTGTTGCTCCGCGGCATGTGGCATCTTCCCAGACCAGGGCTCGAACCCGTGTCCCCTGCATTGGCAGGCAGATTCTTAACCACTGCGCCACCAGTGAAGTCTCTATTCTGCCTCTTTAACACTATTTTTACCTTGTCATTATCTGTGTACATATATTTTTAGTCACCACAATTATATTAAAAATATTTTGAATTTAGCCCCTTTCCAAAATCATTTCTACCTATTATTTTCTATATTTAAATACTCCTCTGGGTAAAGGAAGAGGAAATTTCCTTTATGATTATCTTCAATATTCTGATTTGGTGAACCACATTTTATAACTATGCCTCGAGTGTTGAGCATTTAGGTTATTGATCCATATCATTGCAGTGACTAGCTTTGTGTGTAAGATTTGGGGGTATGTTTTGTTGAGTTATTTCTTTAAGATAGATTTTAAGGATGAGTAAAATACTTTGTCAGAAGACGTGAACATCCTTATAACTCTTACACATTACTTTCCATGAGGAAATCAGTGTGGCTTTTAAGGCAATGAGTACATGAGCCAAATTTACCATAATTTTGGTGTTGTTGACTAATATAATTGTTCAAGATATACCAGTAAATGTACAGGGTATCTAACAAGGAAGACAGAACACTTTCCCAGTGTTTACTCATTGTAATTTACTCATGTGTCTTGTCTATCCTGATCTAACTTTTTGGATAATTTGTATTAAATTTTAAAAATTAGCTTCCCAATGTATTGTCCTTTGTTGAGGCTGTTCTCAGGTCTTCAGATCCTTTGGTGTTTTCTCCTTGGGGGTAAAAAGATCAAAAGAGAAATATAACAATACTGATAAATAGAATTTCAGCCTCAAAATATTGGCTTTGATATGTACTGGTAGCAGTTACAGGAAGGGGGATGTCAAAACACCCCAAAGTCAGTTTGAGTGTAAGGCGGAGACAAAGACCACAGCCATTCTGTGGTATTCCAACAACTCCCAGAGCCGAGGGATAACTGAGCTGTGGCTTTATTGCCAATACCTCAGACACTCCATGTGATTGACATCTCATGGCTGCCCCTACCCCTTTTAGCCTAGTAAATATATAATTTCTTTTGAAATAGTGAAATTCCAACTCTTCCACATTTTTTTCCTACCTCCCTTTTTTCATTTTATATTATAAGCATATACAATTGACTCTTGAACAACATGGGATTTAATCCACGTATAATGTATAGTCAGCCCTCCCTATCCACAGTTCCTCCACATCTGCAGATTCAACCAACCACAGACTGTGTAGTACTTTAGTGTTTACTATTGAAACATATCCACGTATAAATGGATCCCTGCACTTCAAATCCAAAAGTTGTTTGAGGGTCAACTGTATTTGTATAGTCCAAAGTTACTACCTGATAGCATTAGGTAATTATTAGTTATTCATTGTCATTTTATTAATTGTTTCTATTTCTTTTATCACAGGGGTGAAATATATATAGAGAGAGAGTGAGAAAGTGAGAGAGAGTATGGTTTTCTGGAAACAAGCTTCCAGCATACACTGCGAAGTTAAGCAGATATTAACTACATTTAAATTTCCTCTTAGTTGTCTTCCTACTGAACTTATGTACCCTTGACCCTTAGGTTGAAAACTTGACTCTTGGTACTATATAATTGTTTTGCTGTGCTTCTGTTCCATGGAGTCATTAGGTCATTTCCCTGTCAGTAGGCACTTTACTACTTTTGGTCTGTTAAATATCTTAATTCCTAACCCTTCCCTCCAAAGCAAATTCTCCAAATTTTGCCAAAGCAAAATCTCGAAAGCTGATTCTCTTAATTATTTTCTTTTTTCCTCAATCATACGAGTGATTTTGGTTTTTTGGGTTTTTTTGGTTTTGGTTTTTTTAAGGCCAAAAAATGCATTTATTTGGGATTTGTGAGGACTGCAGCCCAGGAAACACAAATCCAAGAAACACTTAAATGTGTTCCATAAATGAGGTTTTTTTCAAGTTGGTCATCAGAAATTTTAGGTGTTTCATTAAAATGAAATGGTGCTGCTTTTCAGGCTGGTGCTGTTGGCTAAATGTTGATAATATATTTTCATTTTTCTTCTCATTAAGATTGAGTCTGTTTCTCAACCACTGGAAAACCATGGTGCCTCTGGTCATCCTTCAGAGTCATTGTCTACTAAATCATGTGGAGCATTGAGACCTGTCAATGGAGTTATTAATACGTAAGTTTTATCTCTTCTGCATACTTCTTATACTCAGCAGGCTTGTTAAAGATGGGTTTGAGGCTCTTAGTTATCCCTAGCCAGAAGTAACCCTGGTTTAAAGAAGCAGAAACCTTATCACTTCATAATATTGTGCATGCCTCCTACTGTAGCAAGTATATTTTAAGTAGCCTCCTAATGTATTTTCCTGTTACTTACTGCAGCCTAAAATCGACTCAGCATGGAGAAAAATTAAAGTCCTAAAGTTACTATGAATCGTTGTGATTGGTCCTGTCTTGGTAGAATTCCTCAGAAATATTTACATAAAATCCTCTGCAGTAGAACAGATTAGATCCCTGAAGGCTGTAAATCTGTATTTATAAAAGATCGAGGAATCCTTCTGCAAGTGGACAATGAGTACACATCCCTAATAGGCAAGTTTCATAGGAGAACTGATTCTCAACATATGTTAAAAATATTCTTACCAGTTGCAATTTTCTAGACTTTTAAGAATTCATGTTTTTGTTGTAGAAGAGAACTTAATCACTAGAACCTGAGTTCACTTATTGACTTTTGCATTTTTCAGACATGGTAGAGTAACATCCACCAAGAGCACCTTAAAAATAAGCACAGATACTGCATAGCCACTTAGATTAACAGACATCAGCATCAAGAGGTGACCTCTGTGTGCTCTAGAACACATGTTTGTGTCTGTGAACATTTGCAAGTAGAGGTGGTTGAACAAGTATTAAAGGCTTTGTTTCCTTATGTCTTATGAGAAGTGAATATTCTTCCTTCCCCTTGTGTAGTCTTCAGCCTGTCTTGGCAGACCACATACCAGGTGACAACTCTGATGCTGAGGAACAATTGCATAAAAAGCAAAGACTGAATCTAGTTTCTTCATCAACTGATGGCACCTGTGTGGCAGCCCGAACACGTCCTGTGCTGAGCTGTAAGAAACGGAGGCTTGTTCGACCCAACAGCATCGTGCCTCTTTCCAAGAAGGTCAGTACCGGTGAGACTTGGTCACTGTTAAACAGTGAGCCAGATGCTCAGATAGAGGTGCTAGTTTCTTGCCAGCTTTGGTTCTTTTAACCAGTGTTTTCCAAACTTGGCTAACCACCAAGGCTTCCTGCAGAGCTTTAAAAAATACTAGGTTCCTGAGCCCTGTTTTCCTAGAGATTCTGGTTTCGTTGCTCTGGAGTTGGGCCTGGGAATCTTGTTTTCAGAAAACAAAAAGCTCCTAGGTGACTCTTCAGCCAGGTTTGGAAACCATTGGCTTGAGATTTTAATAGAAATGGGAGAGAGGAAGTTGGAAGTTCTGCCGTCAACACTTTGAAGGAGAGCAGTGTGTCTTCTCACTTATACTGTTATCGCTGAAAATGGCAATGTGGAATGCTTTCCTTTTAAATAAGAATCTCCATTAAAATTTCTAAGTTGATGATACTAAACGAATGTTTGTCTTCACAGACAAAATGGAGATTATTTTATAACTATAGGAAACTTGATTGCTGACTCTTCAAATAGCAGGGTTGGATTTAGTTCAAAACCAACGAAATAGTACTCCAGTGAAAATAATACCATGCAGTGATTAAGAGCATTAACTTTGAAGAGGAGAGACTTGGGTTTGAATCATGGCACTGCCACTTAGTAGTTTGTGTTTGGGGCATGTTAACACCCCACCCCACCCCACCCCACACTGCCTCAGAGATCTCATAGGGTTGTTTCAGGATTAACTGAAATGTATATAATTTGCTTATTGGGGTATCTGGCTGCTAAGTTACTAGTACAAGATGACCCTTGCTGTTTACACTTTTTATTAATTCATTCACTCATTCAACAGATCTTTTTTTGAGTTCCTGCAATAAGCTAGATCTGTTCTATGCACTGAGAATACAACACTAAACAAAACAGACAAAAATTCTTACCCTCATGAAATAATCTAATGGGTAGAGACAGAAAATAAAGCAATAAAATGAAGTATATAGGGGCTTCCCTGGTGGCGCAGTGGTTGAGAGTCCGCCTGCTGATGCAGGGGACACGAGTTCGTGCCCCGGTCCGGGAAGATCCCACATGCCGCGGAGTGGCTGGGCCCGTGAGCCATGGCCTCTGAGCCTGCGCGTCCGGAGCCTGTGCTCCGCAACGGGAGAGGCCACAGCAGTGAGAGGCCCGCGTATCGCCAAAAAAAAAAAAAAAAAAATGAAGTATGTGGTATGTTCTGTAGTGTTAAGTTCTGGGGAGAAAAATGCAGCAGAGGAAGGGCATAGGGAATGGTGGGGAACTCAGTTGGAATTCAGCCTTGATACATTTTTTTATTCCAAGTCTTTGGAGATGTGAAAGATAAGAAACTGGGAAGGAGTGACCAGTGAAGCAGAAGGAAAACCAAGAGAGAGTGGTATGTGGAAGGCAAGTGAAGAAAATGTTTCAGAAAGGAGGGAATGATCATCTCTGTTAGATGCTGCAGATGGGTCAAGTTAGGTGAAGACTAAGAATTGACCATAGGATTTTGTGGGGCCTCGGTTGCTTGAGACCATTGTAAGCAGTTTTGTTAGAGGTAGAAGAGTGAAATTCTGATTGGATCAGGTTCAGGAGAGAATGGAACAGAAGGAATTGAGGGAACCATCATAGATAACACTTTCAAAGAGTATTTCTGTAAAGGAGAACAGAGAAATAACCTGTTTGACTGAAAGAGAATGTTTCTTAAGATAATGCTATTACAGTATATTTGCTGGTGAGAAAACTGAGGACAAGGGAGAGGAGATAATTGTTGGAAGCATTAATATTTGGACAGTAGATTTTCACTGCTTGGCTTTTTTTGTTATAGTATGCATTTGGACTATATAATTTTGCCATGATCATTCATTTATGGCTGTGTTGGGTCTTCGTTGCTGTGCGCAGGCTTTCTCTAGTTGCAGAGAGCAGGGGCTGCTCTTTGTTGAGGTGCGCAGGCTTCTCATTGCGGTGGCTTCTATTGTTGTGGAGCATGGGCTCTAGGTGCGTAGGCTTCAGTAGTTGTGGCTCGTGGGCTCTAGAGCACAGGCTCACTAGTTGTGGCTCACAGGCTTAGTTGCTCTGCGGCATGTGGGATCTTCCCAGACCAGGGCTTGAACCCATGTTCCCTGCGTTGGCAGGTGGATTCTTAACCACTGTGCCACCAGGGAAGTCCCTTGCCATGATCTTTTTTTTTTAAAGGAAAGTATTATTAGTGAAAATTAACTATTAGGCTGTACCATTTTTCTCTTGTCTGTTCCTCAGATTGCCTGAATTACCAAAATACCAGAAAAGAATTTGGTGGGTTTCTCATATTGACATTTGAATCAAATTTTTATTAATAGTCATATAAATCTAAATTATTTTCTGAACAGCTTTGAAGAGTTGATATTGGGAAAGCAAAGAAAACAGTATATTACTGTTAAGTATAAGAAAGTAGATTTTGGCCATGCCCTTGATGCTTTTAACAAAAACCTACCAACAACATCGCCTCATGGGGAAATAGTGTCCTTTCTCTGTTTCAGCAGTTGCTAGCCATGGTGTCATGACATCTAAGGGTGTGATAAAATTTTTCTGAAGTATAGATTGGCCTCCTGGATTCTTTTCTTTATATCTGTGAAGTAGCAAGGCTTCTTTGTTGCAGTTGACAGTAGTTTCTTCTTGTTCATGCCCCAAAACTGATACACTTTTGAAGGTAGTACATATAAATGTTTACAACAAGGGGGAGACATACAAAGCATACTAAAGACCCTTTGGTTCCATTGCCAGTGTCTAAAACAATCATTCTGACATGCAGAAGTAAACTGCATGGAAAATAAGACAAATAAATAAGTTTAGTTTGGGAAAAAAACCATTTGCTGATGATAGCAATAATGCTGGAGTTCTGCCAAAGTTGGAAACAAAGGCCATTCTCTCTGTCTTAGTTGCTCACTGTGTCTTCAGTGGATCCTTGCTCAGTGATATTTGCTGTTGAGCAAGTACCTTGCCCTCTACCATTTTGAGGTGATGGATTTGCCAAGCAAATTTATTTAGCAGTTTTGGGTCCCCACGGTGTTCCAGTACACCTGGGTTTCATTGGTGAACAAAAGTCCTTGCCCTCATGGAGCTTACTTTCTAGTGGCAGAGTACTCAGAAATCACCCAGTGCTTAGGACAATAGCCTCTAAACTTTTATGGGAGTGTTTTATATGTGCATTATAAAACACATACAAAATAAATTTTGAAAGGCTGAGATAAAGTAAATAGAAGTCCTAATATTTTATTTACAAACTGTCTTCAAGCCAAACGAATTTTTAAAAATACTTTAATATTCTGTGATTAACAGATAATGATGATAGAGCCTTACTTTCAGAGTGGACTTCCTCCATAACCACTGAATTGGTTTTTTGGGTTTTTTTGCTTGTTTCTTTGTTTTTTTATTAAACAAATGTGGCTTGGATTTTGCACTAAGATTTTTGGAATGTCTTTAAATTATGATGGATTTCAGTTAATTTTTGTTCTTGGCAAATTCTCTATCAGATGTTGCAGTGTCTGTGAGCCAATAAAAGTAACACATTGCATTGCATTCTGATTACCACAACATATACTAAGATTTCAAAGTTAATTTTTTAAAATAGTGCTTTATTTTCATAATTAGAAGGTGAAATAATTACCATTTCAAATAGTTAGACAGAGTTGAATATTTCCTATTTTGGTGCTTTTCTCTTCCCTGAAATGTATTCAAAGCCTTGTTTTGTTTTTGAATTTTATTTATTTTTTCATACAGCAGATTCTTATTAGTCATCCATTTTATACATATCAGTGTATACATGTCAATCCGAATATCCCAATTCATCACACCACCACCACCACCACCACCCCCCCACTGCTTTCCCCCTTGGTGTCCATACGTTTGTTCTCTACATCTGTGTCTCAGTTTCCGCCCTGCAAACCAGTTCATCTGTACCATTTTTCTAGGTTCCACATATATGTGTTAATATACTATATTTGTTTTTCTCTTTCTAACTTCACTCTGTATGACAATCTCTAAATCCATCCACGTCTCTACAAATGACCCAATTTCATTCCTTTTTATGGCTAATATTCCAGTGTATATATGTACCACATCTTCTTTATCCATTCATCTGTCGATGGGCATGTAGGTTGCTTCCATGACCTGGCTATTGTAAATAGTGCTGCAATGAATATTGGGGTGCATGTGTCTTTTTGAATTATGGTTTTCTCTGCGTATATGCCCATTAGTGGGATTGCTGGGTCATATGGTAATTCTGTTTTTAGTTTTTTAAGGAACCTCCATACTGTTCCCCATAATGGCTGTATCAATTTACATTCCCACCAGCAGTGCAAGAGGGTTCCCTTTTCCCCACACCCTCTCCGGCATTTGTTGTTTGTACATTTTCTGATGATGCCCATTCTAGCTGGTGTGAGGTATTAGATACCTCATTGTAGTTTTGATTTGCATTTCTCTAATAATTAGTGATGTTGAGCAGCTTTTCATGTGCTTCTTGGCCATCTGTATGTCTTCTTTGGAGAAATGTCTATTTAGGTCTTCTGCCCATTTTTGGATTGGGTTGTTTGTTTTTTTAATATTGAGCTGCATGAGCTGTTTATATATTTTGGAGATTAATCCTTTGTCCGTTGATTTGTTTGCAAATATTTTCTCCCATTCTGAGGGTTGTCTGTTCGTCTTCTTTATGGTTTCCTTTGCTATGCAAAAACTTATAAGTTTCATTAGGTCCCATTTGTTTATTTTTGTTTTTATTTCCATTACTTCAGGAGGTGGATCAAAAAAGATCTTGCTGTGATTTATGTCAAAGAGTGTTCTTCCTATGTTTTCCTGTAAGAGTTTTATAGTGTCCAGTCTTACATTTAGGTCTCTACTCCATTTTGAGTTTTTGTGTATGGTGTTAGGGAGTGTTCTAATTTCATTCTTTTATGTGTAGCTGTCCAGTTTTCCCAGCACCACTTATTGAAGAGACTGTCTGTTCTCTGTTGTATATCTTTGCCTCCTTTGTCATAGATTAGTTGACCATAGGTTCGTGGGTTTATCTCTGGGCTTTCTATCTTGTTCCATTGATCTGTATTTCTGTTTTTTGTGCCAGTACCATATTGTCTTGATTACTGTAGCTTTGTAGTATAGTCTGAAGTCAGGGAGTCTGATTTCTCCAGCTCTGTTTTTTTCCCTCAAGACTGCTTTGGCTATTTGGGGTCTTCTGTGTCTCCATACAAATTTTAAGATTTTTTGTTCTAGTTCTGTAAAAAAATGCCATTGGTAGTTTGATAGGGATTGCATTGAATCTGTAGATTGCTTGGGGTAGTATAGTCATTTTCACAATATTGATGCTTCCAATCCAAGAACATGGTATATCTCTCCATCTGTTGGTATCATCTTTAATTTCTTTTATCAGTGTCTTATAGATTTCTGCATACAGGCCTTTTGTCTCCCTTGGTAGTTTATTCCTAGGTATTTTATTCTTTTTGTTGCAATGGTGTTTGTGTATTTTACTTTTTTTTCCCTGTAATTGATTTCTAATCTCATAGCGTTGTGGTCAGAAAGGATGCTTGATATGATTTGAGTTTTCTTAAATTTAATGAGACTTTATTTGTGACCCAAGATGTGACCTCTCCTGGAGGATATTCCATGCGCACTTGAGAAGAAAGAGTAATCTGCTGTTTTTGGATGGAATGTCCTATAAATATCAATTAAATCTATCTGGTCTGTTGTGTCATTTAAAGCTTGTGTTTCCTTGTTAATTTGCTGTTTGAATGATCTGTCCATTGGTGTAAGTGAGGTGTTAAAGTCCCCCACTGTTATTGTGTTACTGTCGATTTCCTCTTTTATAGCTGTTAGCAGTTGCCTTATGTATTGAGGTGCTCCTGTGTTGGGTGCATATATATTTATAATTGTTATATCTTCTTCTTGGATTGATCCCTTGATCATTATTTAGTGTCCTTCCTTGTCTCTTGTAACATTCTTTAAAGTCCATTTTATCTGATATGAGTATTGCTACTCCAGCTTTCTTTTGATTTCCATTTGTATGGAATATCTTGTTCCATCCCCTCACTTTCAGTCTGTATGTGTTCCTAGGTCTGAAGTGGGTCTCTTGTAGACAGCATATATATGGGTCTTGTTTTTGTATCCATTCAGCAAGCCTGTGTCTTTTGGTTGGAGCATTTAGTCCATTCATGTTTAAGGTAATTATTGATATGTATGTTCCTATTACCATTTTCTTAATTGTTTTGGGTTTGTTTTTGTAGGTCCTTTTCTTCTGTTGTGTTTCCCACTTAGAGAAGTTCCTTTAGCATTTGTTGTAGAGCTGGTTTGGTGGTGCTGAATTCTCTTAGCGTTTGCTTGTCTGTAAAGCTTTTGATTTCTCCATCGAATCTGAATGAGATCCTTGCCGGGTAGAGTAATCTTGGTTGTAGGTTCTTTCTTCCCTTTCATGCCAGTCCCTTCTGGCTTGTAGAGTTTCTGCTGAGAAATCAGTTCTTAACCTTATGGGAGTTCCCTTGTATGTTATTTGTCATTTTTCCGTTGCTGCTTTCAGTAATTTTTCTTTGTCTTTAATTTTTGCCAGTTTGATTACTATGTGTCTCGGCATGTTTCTCCTTGGGTTTATCCTGTTTGGGACTCTCTGCACTTCCTGGACTTGGGTGGCTATTTCCTTTCCCATGTTAGGGAAGTTTTTAACTATAATCTCTTCAGATATTTTCTCAGGTCCTTTCTCTCTTCTCCTTCTGGGACCCCTCTAATGTGAATGTTGCTGTGTTTAATGTTGTCCCAGAGGTCTCTTAGGCTGTCTTCATTTCTTTTCATTCTTTTTTCTTTATTCTGTTCTGGAGCAGTGAATTCTACCATTCTGTCTTCCAGGTCACTTACCTGTTCTTCTGCCTCAGTTATTCTGCTATTGGTTCCTTCTAGTATATTTTTCAATTCAGTTATTGTATTGTTCAGTTATTGTTTATTTGTTCTTTAATTCTTCTAAGTTTTTGTTAAACGTTTCTTGCATCTTCTGAATTCTTTTTCTGGAAGGTTGCCTATCTCCACTTCATTTAGTTGTTTTTCTGCAGGTTTTATCTTGTTCCTTCATCTGGTACGTAGCCCTCTGCCTTTTCATCTTGTCTGCCTTTCTGTGAAAGTGGTTTTTGTTCCACAGGCTGCAGGATTGTAGTTCTTCTTGCTTCTGCTGCATTGGGTTTTTAATGGGGATTCCTTCAGAGAGAATTAATGCCATTACAGTATTAAGGGAACACAGAATTCCTCTTTTATCCCAGTATTTTATCTCTTCATACATGTTATCTACATTCTTGATATTTTGGTCATGTGAATGAGATCTTTTTTGTTAGTGTTATGAGTTGGTTTCTGGGTATTTATTTTGTAATTGAACACTTTTCTGAACTCTTAACATTGTTTTGGTTGGTTGTTTTTAATTTTCTAGGTTGGCTTTCTGTCATCAGCAAGCAGTTTGACACCTCTTTATATACTTACTCCTTTTCCTTGTCTGGATTCACTTTCAGAACAGTGTTAAGAAATAATTGGTCGTAGTGAGACATCTCATTTCTGGTTTGAATGGCAATACTTTTAGAAGGTCACTGCTAATTTTGATGTAGGACAACTGAAAATGAATTGGGACACTTAGAGTATCATTTGCCGTGCTCTGGAAACGTTTAAAGGAAGGATCAATTTGTTTAAAATTTGTTAGAACTCAAGGTAAAAGCATCTGAGATTAGCATCTGTTCTGTAGAAAATTTTCCATCAGTTACATATTTTCAAATTTACTCGTACAGAATTTTAATAAGTGTCTTTTTAAATCCCTGTATCAGGAGTTAATATCCATTTCTCAGTCTTCATTATATTTGTCTTTTCTTTCTTGATCAACCTTGTCAGCAGTTTTTCTATTTTATTGGTCATTTCAAAGATCAGTTCTTTGCTGTTAACTCCTTCCTGTGGTCTTGTTTTTCCCCCCTCTCTGCCTTTATTCAAATGCTCGGTTAATTTATTTTCTGTTCTTTGTTACATAATAACAGAAGCATTTAACTTCTTGAATTTTCTTCTGAGTGTATTTTTGGATAGCATTCCATAGCCTTTGTTGTGTGAAGGAAGTAGGGTTTTTTTTTGCTATTTGTAAGTTGCTTTTGAGTTTTTAAGTTCTTTTCCCAAGAGTTAAGAATTGAGTTTTTAGATTCTAAACAGTTTTTCTTTTTAAGCCTTTGTTATTAATTACTGATTTTTATAGCATTTTGATCAAAATGATGTTCTTATAGTTTCTGCTTATATTTGTGGTCTATTGTGTTGATTTAAAAAAAAAACTTTCATTGGTGTGTAGTACAGTTTTATATATTTATATCTTCTTTGTGAGACTGTGCCTCCTGTCTCCAGTAGTTGTTCTTGCCTTACAGTTCTACTTTTCTTGATATTAATATTTAGTGTACGTGATTTCTCATCCATTTAGTTTTAACATTTTGTTTTCTGTATGCTTTTTGAAACAGCATAAAAGATTCAGGGTTTGGGTTTTTTTTTTTAAATCTCCTAAAAGTCTTATTTTAATGGGGATTTTATTAAATAGAGAATAGTTTTTAATTTTATATTCAGTTTTGAAAGTAGACTTAAAGGCTTATTTTGGTTATAACATTTCATTGTTTGTTGACAGTCCTTTTTATATCTTCATTTGCCCGTTCATTGAGTTTTTAATTTGCATTTGTGGTTTTTCAGTGATTTGAGCAACAGTTTGACTGTGTTTCAAGTTCTTAGATCATAACCTCTGTCCCTTAAAACTCTGTTCCACTGTCTTTTGGTTGGGGGAGGAGAGCAGTTGTTTATTCTGTTTTGTTTTGGCCAGTCTATGTTTCTTTCCTTTATATTGGTAAATGGTTCTACTCTGTGCTGTCCAGCATGGTAGCCACTATCCACACATACCTATTTAAAATTAGGATAAAAAGTTCAGTACCTCACTCATACCAGCCACATTTCAAGGGTTGAGTAGTCATATGGCTAGTGGCTACCATATTTAGTTGCACTAATACGGAACTTTTTTACCATTGCAAAACTGCACGGGACAGTGCTTCAGAGTATTTTATGTAGCACTGTCAAGTTTTCTTCAATAGTAGCTTTGGTTTTTGATTCCCTTAAAGTTTGTAGTTGCCTGTTTTTAAGTATACTAATTATCTGTGTGTTATTGTTTCCTGTCCTTTTTATCTAGCTGTTACTACCTGCTCCACAGCATTGTTGTGATCATTAAATTAGATACAGGAAGTGACGGGCACATTTTGAATACACATAATAACTATTCAGATGTGAGCTAGCTGTTAACTTTTCTCTCACTGTTTTTATCCCTTTGGTTCTCCCATAGTGCAAAGGAATAAAACAGCTAAGTTTGTTGTCCACATCCTGTTTTGATGTTCTATATCATCAGTTCTAACCTATAGTTCCTTTTGTGTAGTTTTTTTTGTTTGTTTGTTTGTTTGTTTGTTTTGCGGTAAGCGGGCCTCTCCCATTGCGGAGCACAGGCTCCGGACACGCAGGCTCAGCAGCCATGGCTCACGGGCCCAGCTGCTCCATAGCATGTGGGATCTTCCTGGACCGGGGCACGAACCCATGTCCCCTGCATCGGCAGGCGGACTCTCAACCACTGCGCCACCAGGGAAGCCCTTGTGTAGGTTTTAATTGTGCTACCTTGGGTTAATATTTTCTTTTTAGATTTTATATTTACTTTTTATGTCATCTTGTCCTTTCACTTTACTCTGTTACTTCATAGTAGAGGCTGTGTTATCTCTAGGGATGCCAAAAGTTTTCATTAATTGTTTTATTGAACTTGTTTTATAGATAGTTTTCCAAAAATATGTTTTTTCTGAATTTCTCAGATTTGCTTTCTTTTCCTTTGTTCTACAGTGTTCTACTTTAGTTCCCATGCTGAGGGTTTTGTTTGTTTTTTCCTTTTGTCATTCTTAAAAACTAAGTTGATCTATCTACACTTTGTATTTATCACTAGGAAAAACTTAGTAGCTGACTGAATTAGTTTCCTGTCAAAGTTCTGGAGGGTAGAAGTCTGACATTGAAATCAAGTTTGTCAGCCCTTGCTGGCCTCGGAAGGCTCTAGGGAAGAATCCTTCCTTGCCACTTTCTGCAAGCAACCTTAGTAGTCCTTGGCTTGTAGTAGCATAATTCCTATTTCTGCCTCCATCTTCACACGATCACCTTCCCTGTGTGTCTGTGTTTTCACATGGTCTTACAAGGGCACCAGTCATTGGATTCAAGGCTTACCCTAATCCAGTAGTACTTCATATTAAACTAATTGCATCTGCAAAGACCCTATTTACAACTACAGTCACATTCGGTGGTTCTGGGTAGGCATGAATTTTGAGGTAGGATCTGGGGAGGGGACACTATTCTCAGTACACTAGTTGTTGGTCCTTCTCTCTGCTGCTCATATGATGGTTGAACCCTTTTCTCACTTCTAAATCTAGAAGACAGATTGATAGGTGCTGTTCCCAATTCAGTTCCTGGGTTTCAGCAACTTTCAGAGTTAATACACCTTTTCTCTGAAATAGTTGGACTTTCTTTTACTCCCACTGCCAGTTTTCTGGGGCTCTTCTATACCATTGAATGTATTGTGTGAAGAACTTAAGTTCTCTGTATATAGAAAAAATTATAGGTATACCTGTCTCCTCCCCTGATTTTTTTAATTCTGTGAAGTATAAAGGATGATGTAACAAAAATCGATGTATGTACCAACCTAAATGTTAATATTCAACATTTTTTTTACTTCATGTGTTTTTTTAATATTAAAAGAAAATTATAGATAACTAGTGCTCCTTTTATTTTCTTCCATCTCCTTTACGTGCTTTCTTCACCAGAGCTAACTGCTATTATGAATTTGTGTATACTCCTAGTTCAGGTTCTGAGATCTTTACTACACATATATGTGTGCAAGAGCACAAAATGCAGTATTGTTTATTTAAAGTTTATATAAATGCTATTGTTGTATGTATTCTGCAACTTGGGTTTGGTTTTTTGGTGTGTGTTTTTGGGAGGTGTATGTGTGTTTTAATTTACTGTTGTGTTTTCAAGATCTCCATGTTGATGTACAAAATTTTAGTTCAGCATTTGTAAATAATCCACATTTCCTAAAAAGACAGTATTTGTGTGGGTGTGAGTGTATCCATATCCTGTTTGTTGACTTCAGGGTTCTAAATTTAACTCACATCTTGGGCTTATTGTGTTCATATCTTCTATATCCTTTGGTCTGCTTCCTATTTTTTTTTTTTTTTGGAATATGTTTGATATGTGCATTGTGTAAGTTTAAGTTACAGTTTGATTGCCATTGCAGCCTTAGGTAACACCTCTATCTTCACATACTTACCGTTTCTTTTTTGTGGTGAGAATAATTAAGATTTAGTCTCATAGCACGTTTGTTGTTCATAATACAGTGGCATTGTCTATAACCACTGTACTCTGTATTAGATCTCGAGGACTTGTCTACTAGTAGTCAATTTATACCGTTAAACTACCTCTCTCATTTCCCCAACCTCACCCCCATTTCTTTTCTTTTTTTTTTTTTTTTTTAATTCATATATGTTCATATAGTTCCAGGGCGACTGCTTAGGTACATCGTAGTTAATGATTATTATTTCTTCTTCATCTTCATTCCTTTCATCATTATGTTGTTTCCCTTTTGATCTCTATTAATTTTACTTTAAATGGGTTTCTTTGGTAAGTACTTGCTAGATACATCCTTTTCCATCTCTTTGTTTTCAGTTTTTCTGTGTCAGTTTGTTTTGATGTGTTTTAAAGAGGTGATTTAAATCCATTTATATTAACTCTGATTACTATCATGTTTGGAATCAGTAATTTCTCTTAATTTTTTTTTAATCCTTGCCTTTTCTTTGCCTTGTTTTTATGCCTTTCTGCTGTCTGTTGGGTTAGTTGAAAGTTCTTCTCATCTCTGTCTGCTTTGGGAACAGTAGGATTTTAGAATGCCTCTTTATAAAACTCCAGCCTTGGGACTTCCTTGGTGACACAGTGGTTAAGAATCTACCTGCCAGTGTAGGGGACATGGATTCGATCCCTGGTCCAGGAAGATCCCACATACTGCGGAACAGCTAAGCCCGTTCACCACAACTGCTGAGCCTGCTCTCTAGAGCCTGTGCACTACGACTACTGAAGCCCACACGCCCTAGAACCTGTGCACTGCAGCTACTGAGCCAATGCGCCTGGAGCCTGTGCTCTGCGACAAGAGGAGCCACCCCAATGAGAAGCCCACGTACCACACTGAAGAGTAGCCCCTGCTCTCTGCAACTAGAGAAAGCTCACGTGCAGCAATGAAGACCTAGCAAGCCATAAATAAATAAAATTGTAAAAATAAGTTAAAAAGTAAAACTCCAGTCTTTCCTACCCGTTATCTATAATTTATTTTTATTATTTTAGTTACCTTGTTTTTAAATCCCTCCCAAATTAGCCATTTTTAGGTTTATGCTCATTTACATTTACCAATACTTTTGCCATTCCTGTTCAGTGTTGCTTCTTGCATCCCACTCAATTCTTGCTGAATACATTTAGTAGCCTTCTAACAATGGTATAAGTTGTAAAGTCCTTATAAATTAAAAACATACAGAATTACATTCATGTGTGAAATGTGTATATATGTGTATTTGTGAACACACACACACTTATATATTGCCTTTGTTCTTGCATGATGACTTAGCTGCATGTAAATTTATATTTAGCACTTTGAAGATAATTTCATTGCCTTCCAATATTTATTGTTGTTGGAAATTCTGATGTCAGTTTAAGTGTCATTTCTTTATAGATTATCTGTATCTTCTCTCTGGTAACTTAAATTTTTACCCCAACCCCTTACTTCTGGTTTTGTTTTTATGTTTCACAATATCAAGGGACATAGTTAGATGTATGAATTAGTTTTTAGCCACTAGGTCTTGGTGTGCACCCTCATTCTGAGAGTTCTTGTTCGTCTTGAGTTTTGAAAATTTTCTAGTCATTATTTCTTCCAATTTTTCCTTTTTATTCTCTTTTTAAATATAGAATGTCTGTCGATTGTTGTTGATCTCATTCTCTCCTCCATATTGCTTCCTTTCTTTTTATACTTTGCAATTTCATATCTCTTCCTATGCTTTATTTCATGTAGTCTCTTCTCTGACTGTTCCTCCTCTTTATCAGTTTTTTCTCCAGCTGTGTTTAGTTTATTGGTAAACCTGTCAATTGGGTTTTTTATTTCAATGTGTACTTTTTTTTTCAGAATTTGTTACTTTTAGAAACATCCTCTTTTTTTCATCCTGTTCCTATTTCATAACATATATTCCTGCCATTATCACTATGAAAAATTTTAATATACTTATTTTAAAGTTGTTTTCTAATTGTTCTATTTCTAGCTTGCCCAGGGCCACTTCTTCCCATTTTTGCATGTACTGACTGCCTCATAACAGTCTGTGTTCTTTTATGATTTACAGTACCTTTAATGGTGAGCTTATCTGGGTCCAGGGTGAGGGAGGCATGCTTTCTTTAGGAGTCTTATGATCCCTGGACTGTGAAAGTGTCCTTAAAGCACAGTTTTCCATTAGCTTCTGAAGAGACTTCAGGAATCTGGGTGAATTTGGAATGGCAGATTCTTAGCTTAAGATCCCTGCACATAAACAGGTAGTATGAATTTGGACCTCTTACATGAACATGGATCAGGAGGGGGCTTTCACTTTCTCCCTGTTGGCTTTTTCCACAAAAGTCCTGGAGTAGGTGTTAAACTTCCTTGCCACTTCGCTGGGTGGTTGACCAAGACCAGCCTTGGCTTTGCATTCTTTTTCTGATTCTTGCATCTTGCAATTTCTTTTTTAAAATTAATTAATTAATGGCTGTGTTGGGTCTTTGTTGCTGCGCACGGGCTTTCTCTAGTTGCTGTGAGCGGGGGCTACTCTTCGTTGCGGTGTGCACGCTTTTCATTGTGGTGGCTTCTCTTGTTGTGGAGCACGGGCTCCAGATGTGTAGGCTTCAGTAGTTGTGGTGCATGGGCTTAGTTGCTCCACGGCATTTGTGATCTTCCCGGACCAGGGCTCAAACCCATGTCTCCTGCATTGGCAGGCAGATTCCCAAACCCTGCACCACCAGGGAAGCCCACATCTTGCAGTTTCTTCCTCCTGATTCAGGCCTTTGGCAGAGTGATCATGTCTGTGGACTCCTCAGAATAGTGTTTTGTTTTTTTTTTTTAATTTTTGGCTGCATTGGGTCCTCATTGTTGCACGTGAGCTTTCTCTAGTTGCAGCGAGCAGGGGCTACTCTTTGTTGCAGTGTGTGGGCTTCTCATTGCGGCAGCTTCTTGTTGCGGAGCACGGGCTCTAGGTGCGCGGGCTTCAGTAATTGTGGCACACGGGCTCAGTAGTTGTGGCTCACGGGCTCTAGGGCGCAGGCTCAGTAGTTGTGGCTCACGGGCTTAGTTGCTCCACAGCATGTGGGGTCTTCCTGGACCAGGGAACAAACCTGTGTCACCTGTGTTGGCAGGCGGATTCTTAACCACCAGGGAAATCCCACACTTTTTTAATGCGTAAAAGACATTGGATTATAGGGGAAACTAAGTATGTTGAAACAGTTGTTAAAATATAAACTTGTGGTATATTAATTGCTTTATTAATGAACTAAATAACAGGATTTAGCAGCAGGTATAGTAACTGTCATGATTTCAAAGTAGTGATGAGCTCTTAAATAATTTGCAGTATCTGCCACCAGTGTAATGTGATGGGTGAATCAATTTGGAGAGCACTTCATGCCATATATGCTCCACTCAGAGATTCATAAAAGACGTTAAAGACTTAGAAGCCTTTTGTTTAAAAGAAAATCTTTTGTTTCCCCAACTTATTTGACAAGGAAACCTTGGTAAAGTAATACTGATTAAGAATGCTCATGAATTACTATGATTCCAAGAGAAGCATTTCAGAACATCTGCTTCCTGCTCTGTAATCTCTTTGTAGGTGATGTTTGGACACTTGGCAATACTGAAATTTAAATTTTAAAATGAAAGCTTTAACCATCAACGTTTTCCATTTCTTAAAATCTCATTCTAAAATTATGAGTAGATGAAGAAGATGTTTTTAAGTATGCCAAAGTAAATATAAAATACAGAAACTTTATTTGCAACATTGATTTACTGATCCCATTTTGTTTTCAAACATAGTCTGAATAAGTTTATAGGGAAATAAACTAATAAAAGGTCAGTCAGCGACTTCCCTGGTGGTCCAGTGATTAAGACTCTGTGCTCCCAGTGCAGGGGGCATGGGTTCAATCCCTGGTCAGGGAATTAAGATCCTGCATGCTGCACGGTACAGCCAAAAAAAAAAAAAAAAAATGAAATAAAACAAGTAAAAACAAAAAAAAAGTCAGTCAAATGATTGTACATTTTCTTTCATTATCTTATGTATTTGCATTGATTGTTTTAATTGCTGTGCACATACACTTGATTTTTATGTTGCATATACATACTTAATATCAGTGTACTTGGCATTTTAGATGCCACATAAGAAGTGATGCCATGGTTTGCTTAACCATTCCACAGTTCATTTTTTACTATTATATACCAAGTGAGCCATGAGTGTTTTGGCACAAATTTCAGAATCTCTACCTTTTTCATTATCATCTTAGACAAGTTCCTTAGGGGTCTACTTTCCAAGAAATACTTACCGAAGTCAAAGAATCTACTGTTGTTAACAGTTCTGCATATTGCAGGTTTAGGCTATTTTAAGGTTGAATCAGGTAGTACCATCTTCAGTATTGTCGGTGATTTTTGCCACTGGTAATGCTTTTGACTTTAACAGTGATTCCTACAGTTACCAGAGACTCCTCTGTTCAGATTACCCAGACTCCATAAATGATTTTTAAAGTTTGTTTGAATCAAGATACAGATAAAGTCTATACATTCCAGTAAGTCTTTTAAGTCTGATTTTATAGGCTTCCCCTTTATTTTTTCCCTTGCAATTTAAACAGGTTTATGGTGTGCTTGGATGTTGTTTTCTTTGTGTTTTCATTTAGCTTGGGTTTTGCAGTTTCTTAAGTCTGTGGATTAGTGTCTTTAATCATTTTTAGCACAAACTGAACCATTATTTCTTCAAACATTGCCCTTGCCATATTCTCTGTCTTCTCCTCTCCTTATGGACCTCTGATTACAAGTATGTTGGATTTGATCACCGGCCATGTACATTCTGTTCTGTATTTCCCTGTTATTTTTTTCCTCTGTTCCTCAATTAATCTATCTACCGGTTCTCTTATCCACACTTCTGGTGTGTCTAATAACGATGCCAAATTCGTTTTGAGTCAATGTTGGATATTTAAAAGATTTTCGCAGCTCTGATGCTCTCTTTCCCTGGAACAGATTCACCTTCCCCTGCTAGGCATATAGAATGGGAGCTGAAAACGTGACTGCAGTTAGGCACTGAGCTGAGTTGCAGCTAGGTTATAGTTTTTTTTGTTTGTATTGTTTATTGGAGTATAATTGCTTTACAATGATGTGTTAGTTTCTGCTCTATAACAAAGTGAATCAGCTATACATATATCCCCATATCTCCTCCCTCTTGCATTTCCCTTTCACCCTCCCTATCCCACCCCTCTAGGTGGTCACAGAGCACCGAGCTGATCTCCCTGTGGTATGCGGCAGCTTCCCACTAGCTATCTGTTTTACGTTTGGTAGTGTATATATGTCCATGCCACTCTCTCACTTCGTCCCATCTTACCCTTCCCCTGGGTCACAGTTTTGATAAGGCTTTGTTTCTCTCTGGTCCATTCTTAGGGCATAGCCTTGTTTCTTACTCCCATTTCCAGATGAGAGCCTGATTCGATGACCAGTGCCCTTCCCCCTCATGTATCCTGGACTCTAATTGTAGTCTCCTCATCAAAGTGAGCCTGCCAGAATCTCTCTACTTTCCAGAGGCTTTCTGCTTAGCTTCTTAGCCTCCTGCCCATCACAGCTTCAGAATTTTCCAAATGCCTTGGGAGCAGGAGTATCTGACATGTGTCATTCTTAGTTTCCTGTCCTTCCTTTTCACTGGGAATTTGGCTCTTCAGGTCTCTAAAGTTGTCCCTTCAGACCTACAAAAGCATCAGAATCTCTGCTCATTTCTCTGTCCCCAGAAGTGACCCTCTACCAAGGCACCAAATTCTAAGCATCACTCAGAATCACCCATTGTCCACAGGAAGAAGCAGCTCCACACTTCATGGTCCTACACGCTCTCTGAAATCTTGACTCCTTGATAGTGTCACTGCTTTAGCATTTCTCTTGTATCTTAAAGTTGAGTTTGCTTTTTTTTTTTTAATCTGGACTTTCTAGTTCTCAATAAGAGTGTTGGTTTGCTATAAACTATCCATCATACCCCTTTTCCTTGCAATTTATTTGTTGAGAAAACTGGGTTATTCCAGTTATTTATCCAGTGGCTTACATTTTTCTGATTATATCCCTGTTGTATAACTTTCTCGCCTCTTGGCACATCTAACAATGTTTTTTTTGGATGTTGGGTGTTTAATTTTACGTGGTTGAAGTATAGGGATTGTATTTTCTTCCTTTAAAGAGGCTTTGTTTTGTTGGCAGGTAAGTTACTTGAGGTTCAGTTTTTCCTTTACTAGGGAGAGTGTAGAGTAGCCTACTTTAACTCCACTAGTAAATCAGGATCTTCTGGGGTCTTTTTTGAATGCTCTGTGCCACTTGGCTGGTCGCAATGGAGAAGTCTCCCTGCTTGTGTGAGCTCGGGGAACTGTTCAGTTCACAGCTCCTTCGTTGTTCTTTGCCTGACCTGATGGAGTTTCACCCTGTACGTGGGCTTCTTAGTATTCAGCAAACACTCAAGGAAATCTCATGAAGATTTCTGGAGCTCTTTCTGTATGGCTTCGTCTTCTCAAGAATTCTGCCTCATAATTACCAGTCACCTGAGCCTCTGTACTTCAGTCTCTGGGAGTGTATTTCCTCAACTCAATGAAACCATCACGCTCTGCTTAGAATCCCTCACCTGCTGTGCAGTCTGCAGTGTGCCTCCAGGCAGAAAGCCAAGGCAGTCACAGGCTACCTCATTTGTTTCTGTCTTAAACTGTGTGTTGTCCGGTTTTCTAGTTTATGGCTAAAGGATAAATATGAGCATTCTATAAGAGAAAAATGCCCTTTTATACTACTGGTTTACCCTTAAGTACAGGTTGTGCAGAAAGAAGCATGATTCATGTTACTTTATCTACCAATTTTCAAACAATAAGTTGATTTCCTGCCATCTTCCAAGGGCAATCAATAAAGTCTTTGTGGAGGGGGTGTGTGTATGATTATGAAGTCATCGACTTAAACATATTTGAGTTATTCAAGCCATTGAAATTCTTTTCTGTGCTCAAATTGTCATTTTTGATTAGTGGAAGCCTCCTCAAGCTTGCTGTTCTTTTTTTTTTTTTTTTTTTTTCTTTTTCCTTTTTGCTGTTGAGTTCTTTTGACTGCAGTAGTCTTGAGACCTTTCTTCTCTCTCACCATTAATATTTAATGGGAGCCTGTGCGTTGAAGTTTACTAGGAGGGATAACCATAATCTGAGCCGCATGGTTCTCAATGATCTTTGACCCACCTGCCCACCCCCAAGAAACATTTGACAATGTAGTCATTTTTGGTTGTCACAAAAGGTGGGGAGGAAGGTGTTACTTGCACCATGAGTAGAAAGGTCCGGGAAGCTGCTACTTACTTACAGTGCACAGGACATCTCCTCCCAACAAAAAAATGATCCAGCTCAAAGTGTCAGTGGTGCTGTTGTTGAGAAACCTTGACATATACTAATTTAGCTAGCATTTGTGTAGTGTTTTAATAGTTTGAGAAATCATATTACATTTCCCACAATCCCATGAAATTGGCATTATTGATCCTTTAATAACAGATGAGTAAATTTGAGGAGGTCATACTAACAAGAAACAAGAATTTGATATCGATGGTCTTTATGGTTGATGTCTTTTTTTTTTCTCCCCCCATTATAAGTGAAGACAGTGTACTTTGTATGACTACAAAAATAACAGAGTTGAGACCAGACACTGTTCCAAGTGATATTTATTCTCAAAACAGCCTTAGCAGATAAGCAGCTGTTATTATGGATGAAGCCATTACTTGTCTAAAGTTATACAGCTAGTAAGCAGCAGAGTTAGGGCTCAAACCCAGACAGCCTGGCCCTATTGCCCACACTTTTTTTTTTTTTTTTTTTTTTTTTTTTGCGTTACGCGGGCCTCTTACTGTTGTGGCCTCTCCCGTTGCGGAGCACAGGCTCCGGACGCGCAGGCTCAGTGACCATGGCTCACGGGCCCAGCTGCTCCGCGGCATGTGGGATCCTCCCGGACCAGGGCACGAACCCGCGTCCCCTGCATCGGCAGGCGGACTCTCAACCACTGCGCCACCAGGGAAGCCCTGCCCATACTTTTAACTACTGTATGTTGCCACATAATTTTTCTTTTACAGTTTAAACATGTTTGTTTTATCTTTAAATCTTTAATACCTTTGGAATTTATTTTGATGTGAAGTAGGAATCCAACTTCTTCCCACCCCCTAGACCTTGATTTCCCTGATTCATTTATTGGAAAAGTCATCTCCCCCTGACGCTTTTTTTTAGTTAATTCATTTAGAAATATTGCCTGTGTTAAACATTAAATTGTCATGTTATATATATTGGTCTATTTTTTCTTTTTAATTAATTTTTCTGTTCCTTAACCAGTAGCATATTTTTTTAAATTACTGTAACTTTTAAAATGTGGTAGGGCATATCACTCCTGTCTACCTTTGCTTATCAGAAAATTTCTGGGAACTTTTCCCCTTGGCATTTATTCTTCCAGTTTGTAGTTTATTTAAGTTACATTTGCCTCTTCTCTCTTCTGTACCAAAAACCTACTGAGTTTAAGATTATGGATTAATTTGTAGAATATTAATAATTAATAGCTTTAAGCTTTGTGCTTAAAATTTCTAGTTAAACTTATTCCAGTATTTTTTTTTAATTGTTGTTATAGTCAAGAATAGATAGACTCTTTGGTCACTTGTATGTTTCTAAATAAAAGTTATTTTTAGGAAGATGACACTTGAGAAAAACACCTGAGGTGAGGGAATGACTATGGAGCTAATAGAAGAGCCAAGTGCAGGGGCCTGTGATCAGGAAGTTTGCCTATCATTTTGGGGAAGGAACAAGGAAGTCAGAGGAACTGGTAGCGTGAGCTAGGAGAGAAGCAGGAAATGAAGTCGGAGAGGGGATAGAAGTGACGGATGGTATAGGGCTTTGTGTGTACCAGTGCAAGAACTTTGGCTTTTATTCCTCATGAGATCAGCCATTGGAAGGTTTTGAGCAGAGGACTGGCATGGTCTGACTGAGGTTGTAAAACAAGATTACATCAACTACTGTGTCAAATAACTGGAAGGAGGGACAAGCAGGAAGACCAGTCTGGAGGCTATTTAAGAAACCCATATGAGAAAAGATAGTGACTGCAGTTGAGGTGGTATGAAGTGGTCAGATCCTGGATACATTTAGAAGGCAGAGATGATAGGATTTCATGATTGGTTTTGGGGTATGATAAAGGAGTTTAGGATGAGTCCAAGGGTTTACGATTGAGCAACTGGAAGTTGGGAAGAGTTAGGAGCTTAGTGTTAACTCACTAACTCTGAATGCCTGTTAAGACATCTAAGTGGAGATGTTGAATGGGCAGTGTGAAATTGTATTAATTGATGTCCTAATATCAGATACTTTTGATATCCAGGAATAAATCCCACTTGCTCATGGTAGGTTGTTTTTATTTTTTTGTGGTTTTAAAAATAAACAAATAAATAAACAAATACATGTGTATAATTTGGCATCTTAATTCTGTGTGTGTATATTTAAAGTTGCCTGAACTGTCCTTCAAAAAAATTCCCCAAATTTATCTCTTAATAAATTAAGATATTTTTATATACTTCTAGGTTCTATTAACACTTCACAGTTTTTCATTCAAAAGTAAGATTGGTGTGTAAGTATGTGTGCACATACTTTTTATCAGGTTTTAAATCAATTCTATTTTTCTAAGAGGACTAAAGAAATCTAATTCTGATGAAAACTCATTTTTAAAAAAATTTATTTATTTATGGCTGTGTTGGGTCTTGGTTTCTGTGCGAGGGCTTTCTCTAGTTGGGGCAAGTGGGGGCCACTCTTCATCGCGGTGCGTGGGCCTCTCACTGTCGCGGCCTCTCGTGTGGAGCACAAGCTCCAGACGCACAGGCTCAGTAGTTGTGGCTCACAGGCCTAGTTGCTCCGCGGCATGTGGGATCTTCCCAGACCAGGGCTCGAACCTGTGTCCCTTGCATTGGCAGGCAGATTCTCAACCACTGTGCCACCAGGGAAGCCCTACAAAAATCTAATTTCTTTATGCTAGCACCAGCCATTTTAATTGAATAGAAATTATCTGTTCTTCAGTGTTTTTAAAGACTTCACTGAGGACACAAGACTAGTCTGAGCCCCTACCTTTATTTAAGGCATGTGTATTGTATTCTCCAGTTAGATGGAATATAAAAATTGTAACATTTAAGCATTATAGAAATGCATAATGTGGAAAATGAAAGCTCTCCTTAATCTCCTCCCCACCATCATAACCACGTCAGTGGTTTCTTGCACATTCCTCTGTCCTCCTTCTCTCTGCATCTCTCTACATGTTAGTGTTTTATTTGGATAACATTATTATGTCAAGACTATTTTTATTTTAACTTGGCTGTGTGTATGTGTCTACACTATTGTACCCAGTTTATCAATTAACTAGTACTTTTTTGAGGAGTTCTTATATGTTTGCATTTTTTCCTTTTTTCTCTTCATTAGGCCAGTCTTACAGTTTATCTAATTAATTGCTCTGTTCCTATCTAACCCATTCTTGAGGTGGGTTTGGGAAGAGGCGGGAAAAAAACTCCCAAAGAGCAGTTCTTAAATTTGCTGTTTCTAGCATGTATTTTTTCTTTTGGTAATTTCAGTTTTTATTTTAATCTTTCTCCTAGTTTGTTCCTCTTGGCGTATCGTTTTTACTCTACATCCAGTCTATAAAATGGAATGCTGTGCGTTGCCCACTTGGAGAGCTAATTGATGTCATGGGTTAATTTATGAGGAGAAAATATACCTCCCTTTTAAGATTTCTTATTCTGATTTTTATATTTTTTATAATCTTGTCAGTGTTTAAATTTATGGTGCCATTTTTTGATTCTGATTACCTAAATCCTCCCATTCATCTCCTGTGCAGTCTGTGGTTTTTGTCCCTGCCAACGTAGGCCCCTCTCTCTCTCTGCCTCAAAATGTTACCTCCCCCAGAAAGCCAGCCCTGGTTAAATAGGTTGCAAGAGGTATTTTTTCCCAAAACAGTACCAGTTAATGTCTACAGAAGTGTGTGTTTAGTTGGTATAATTTCCTTTCAAAGGCATGTACAATTGCAGCTTATTAGAATACTTTTACTTTAGCGTATTCTTAAGTTGCCCAGTCTAACCTTCACAGGCCCTTCTTTGAATGCCACCCATCTATGTCGCTGCAAGAAGGAGGCAGTTGGGGAATGTTGATAAAGACCGCATTGTTCTCATATTTATCTTTCTTCTGTGCATGTCTGTGAAGGCAAACAGCTTTCAAGAGTTGGGTGTGGTGAAACTAAATGCACCTCTCTGCAGTTGTTACAGAGTTTTGATGCTACACTTTTGTCTTTATTATGATACTACCCTTGCTCCTAGCATTCCTTGTCATAGTGTCATTCCACAGACAAGTCCCTTCTTCTAGGACTGCTTGCTACCCAGATGACTTTTTTGTGGTCATGATTTGGCAAATGCCAGACATGTTCATCCTAACACAAGAACCTAGGGATCCTGCATTCAGCATGACCTGAAGTTTTCTCCTCAAAGCACAAAATCATAAAAATCCCATTTTGTTTTTAACAGAATTAAATCTTTTGAAGACTTAGATTATTTTTGATTGTGATTTTTTTTCTGCCGTACGCGGGCCTCTCACTGTTGTGGCCTCTCCCGTTGTGGAGCACAGGCTCCGGACGCGCAGGCTCAGCGGCCATGGCTCACGGGCCCAGCCGCTCCGCGGCATGTGGGATCCTCCCGGACCGGGGCATGAACCCGTGTCCCCTGCATCGGCAGGCGGACTCTCAACCACTGCGCCACCAGTGAAGCCCAACTGTGATTATTTTTGACTGTGGACTTAGCTGGAGAGGTATTTCTTATCCTGCTAACATGTATACAAAGGAAGTTTAATGAAAATGATTTCTATCCCATTGGAGTTAGTCTAACACAAAGACTGTGTGTATGAACACTCACCACCCCAAATTCATTTTCATTACTTAAGTATGAGCTTTATAACAGTAGATTTTTAGGCTAGGTTAAAGAGTAGCTAATGAGTTCTGTGTAGTCCACGGAAATTTTCCGTGTCGTTTCAGGCCACCTGGAAGTCTTTTTATAGCAGGAGATTTGAAAAGAACAGGAGAGGTATGGTTGGTTATTCATTAGTATGGCTCTTAGGTGGATGAAGTTGCTGAAGAGGGCAAAGTCATGTTCCAGCCAGAAATCTGGAGCCAGCTATTCACCTTAGTAGATGGTAGAAAACCATCAAGGTGGTAGAAACATACAGGTTTTGTAAAGTGTTCTTGGTAAGCACCTAAGGGCTTCACATAACTTGATGTCTTCATTGGAGAAGAAGCAGGTTTACTTAATTACTTTGAAGGTTAATGTGTTGGAGAAATGGAAATCTTTTAACAAACTGGTCACACTTTTTGTTTGGTGTCATATATGTATCTAGAGAGGGCCTTTTTTTTTTTTTTTTTTTTTTTAGCTTGCAGGTCACTTTTATTTCTTATTTTATTGAGGTATAATGGACATATAAGATTATATAGTTTCAGGTGTACATCATAATGATTTTTTGTTTCCGGCCGCACTGCACGGCATGCAGGATCTTAGTTCCCCGACCAGGGATCGGACCCGTGCCCCCCTTCATTGGAAGTGCGGAGTCTTAACCACTGGACTGCCAAGGAAGTCCCTAGAGAGGGCCTTTTGAATCTTTGGGATACTGAATGGGGAGCTGGGTTTTTATCAGACACTGAATTGTCAGTTTTGTCTGACTTTTCACAGGTTCACCGGAACAGCACAGTGCGCTCTGGCTGTGATGTGAACCCCTCCTGTGCATTGTGCGGCTCAGGCAGTGCCAGCACCACGCCTCCAGAAATCCACTATGAAGCCCCTCTGTTGGAACGCCTTTCCCAGTTGGATTCTTGTGTTCACCCGGTTCTAGCATTTCCAGATGGTAAGAAAGTCTACATAATATAAAGTCTAATACGTGAGACTTGAAGGGTTCAAAGTGAAAGAAAGTCGGCCAAGATTCTGGTACAACCCCCAGGTACTGTCAAGGTATTGCTGTCAACAAAGTCTTCTCTTAGAATTTTGCAAATAGATCTCCCAGACCGGAATGTGCCACTAAAACATTGCAGCTTGCGAAGAGAGAAATTCCCCTAACACTTCAAATGGTGAGGCTAGGACAGTTGCCTCCAGCCACAACGCTTGGAGCCTGGTCTGTTATACAGAGTCTGTCTTAAAAAATGTATTATCTGTGTGTGCCATGATGTAAAACAGCATGGGCAGCGCTGCTAAGTTGATCTACCTGATAAGCCTCCATGTCTGCCAGTTTTCCTTTTCCACCTCCCTTTTCATAATTGCTTTTCTCCCACTACATGAAAGTCATTCCTCTTACCCATATTGAGTCTTGCTGTGGGTCTTGCCCCCCAGAGTATAAAAACCTTGGGCAGTAGGGACACCAAACGAACCATTTCAGAGTTCATGGCTCCTGAAGAAGAATCCTGTGGGAATTAAGTAAAAGAAAGTTTTGAATAAAAAATAATGAAGACGGAGGTACATTATTTTTTTGTATATAACTTAAGGCAAGATTCTCTGCCTTTTCTGTCACCTTAGAATAAATATTTAGAGAATTAATAACTTACACCTGAAACTAACATATTGCACGTCAACTGTACAGTATTTAAGTTTTAAAAAGAGAAAGAATTAACAACTGAAATTAGATTTTACTGTGACTGTAGTCTGATTGAATAAGTAGGTGTAAAAGATTTTTTTTAGTTAAAGTAAATATTATATATGTACATGCTGAGGTGTTGGTATAAATAAATATCTTTAATGCATGTAGTATTCTAGAAAATACAGCCTTTACAACTGTCTGAGTTTATGATTTTATTAAAAACTATATTTCGGAATTCCCTGGCGGTCCAGTGGTTAGGACTCCATGCTTTCACTGCTCAGGGCCCGGGTTCAATTCGTGGTGGGGGAACTGAGATCCCACAAGCCTCGCGGTGTGGCCAAAAAAATTTTTTAATTTAAAAAATAAAAAATTACATTTCAAATGGTGGGGGTACATGAGCAAAAATGTTGAAAACTGTTCTATAGACGACAGGAAGCCAGTGTTTTCATAATCTGGATTTGTTTCACTGATTTGCAAATAATCTCATGATCTGGCCCCTCTTGAATCACTGTGTTATTGTATCTGTGTGTTATGGCTTATATGATGGCTGTTTATGACCTTATTTTCCATTAGTTAAATTTTAAGTTCTCTCGGGATAAGGGACCATGTTTTTCTTCCTGCTCTATCCTTCATAGCACCTTACAGATAGTCTGTACAAGTTTTTGAAAGGAGGATAACTAAAATAGGAGTCTGGGGAATGTGGATTATATGGGATGTAAGATTTACTTATTGGCATGAGAAGAAAACCCAAGTTTTTTCTAGCATCAGTAGTATATTATCTTTTTCATAAAAGGGCAGATACTAAATAATTTAGGCTTTATGGATCATACTGGCTAGGTTTAGTCTATGTTGTAACTAGGCAACTCTGCCCATATAGCACAAAAGCAGTCGTAGACCATGTATAAGCAAGTGGGTGTGGCTGTTTCAATAAAACTTTATTTATAAAAACAGTCATTACTGATAAACTATCCTGGAGAATCCCATCTTCTAATTGATCAAACATTAGATGACTGTAATCCCCTCATTCCTTATCTGTTCTTCAAATGACTGGATTCTTTCTTGGTCACCTAAATCTGTTGAGCTACTCCAAGCCTTATCATGACTCCCTTCAACTGTAAGAAAGGCATGGTATAATATTCTTGCTGCCACATGACTTCTAGTAAGAGTGGAAATATTTAGAGAACTTGAAACATATGGATAGCAAGCTAGGCAGGGGTTTAGGTCAGGAGTGGTGGAGCAGTAAATAAACTTCAGAACATGATGAGTAGAAAACACTACAACATCCTCCTCTGTACTTCAGATTCCAGAGTCATTGACATTTACCCTTTCTTGCCATTTGGATTATAACTTATATAACTTAAGATAATATTTATATAGTGTTTTATAGTTTACAAGCACTTTTCTTATACTTGTTTCATTTGCTTCTCTCAGTAATCTTATAAAGTTACTTCAGTTTTACAGATCAAGAAATAGGCTTAGAGAGGTTGTGGTTTATCTCAGGCTACATAGCTAATGTAGAAGGCTCCAGAATTCAAACCGAGGTCATCTGATACCTGTCCTTCTTTTCACTATAGTTCATGTTTCTCCCCAGCCAGGATATTAAGAGAAGTCAGGTTTCTACCTGTTTCCAGACTCTAGCTACAGACAGAGACACCAGAATGATTTGGGAACATTTCTTGAGTTACTCTCTCAGGATTACAATATTGAATTGTATGGTCTCATATTTGAATAAAGAAGGCTGAAGCCTATAGTTATATCTGATAAGGTCTCTTCCATACTCATTGAATATCAGTTGATAAATATGCTGATCATTCCTTTGTCAGCAGTATTACCATGTATAGTTGTGAATTCTGTCTCCCATCCCCCGATCAGATATGCCTGAAACACCTGCCTGGCGTCTCCTGTTCCATCATTCAGCATCTCTACTAGGAGGTACCCATTCCCTATTAACACTTTCTCTTCTTCTGACTGCATCGTATCTATAAATCTGACTGCTGCCCTTACACTTCCCCACTCCATTCCATTCCAAGCAACTATAGGTAGCAAATGAGGGGGAAAGGAAGGAGACCCCTTTCTGTGGTCTCTGTGGTCTTCATTTTCCTGCCTGCCGTTTCTCTGTGTCTGTCTTGTCTCCCCCACCACTTTTTCCCCCTCCTGCCTTTCCCCCTTCTCTCCCCTCTCTCTGACACACACACGTGTACACACACACACACCCCTCCTAACCATGACATTGGGGTTTGGACAAGCGAGTTGGTCATTAAACTCTTACTTATGAGACTGTACAGGGGAATAGTATATATACCAAGTAGAATGGTTAACATATCTGCCTATGGATAAATTAAGACTTTCTGTGGGTTGATTCGGGGGCCTAATTAGTGTATCTAATATTGTGACTATCGGGATAATTTTGACTTGATCCAACCAACTGCCACATTCAGAATGCTATCTATTTGTAAACTGGAAGATTCCCAGGGCCACAAAGACGTGAATAGCGCCTCCTAAAGTATTGAGATGCCCCAAATATCTCTGTGTAGAATAGTGAGTAATGGTGAAGACTAGCAGCCAGCACCCCTGTGTGAGTCAGACGTGCTCCACACCTGACTTCTGCGCCACCCCTTTGCAGCCTCTTCTCTAGACTGTATTTAAAAGACGGCGGGACTTCCAGCTTTTCATTTTCGTGTAGAGTTTTACTAATGTTTCCTAACCAGTTTGTGTACTTTGTGAGGATGGGAACCAACTGCAGCTCTTAATCTTAGAGTTCTATCTTCCATCTTGCCACACCTCAGCCACTACCATTAATTTGAGGAACTACTGCCTGACTGGAAGGTGGAGACATTAGGGTGTGATAACCCTTTAGTACTCCAGAAAGAGGAGCTTGTTTCCTTATTACCTCACTTAATCAAGCCAGTTAATCCTTAGCTTGAAATGCAGAGGATGTATATAACCTTGGGGAAAAGAATGTTTAGATTTAGGTTTGTGCTTAGTAAGAGCACCACCTGCTGGCTGCGAAGATCAATGCTCTTGAGAGAGCTTGCCAAGACAATTAGCTGTATACATGAGGCCACTGTACCTTACCAGCAGGAGGAGGAAGTGAGCATTACAAAACACCACCAGAAAGTGTTCTTGAGAAAATGGTGGAAAGTAATGAGTAAAACAGGTTAATCTTGGAGTGTCAGACCCTGGTGGGCCTGAAGTTAAAGTCTTTTCATTTTGTTTGAGGAAATAGTAACCTAAGATGATGTTTCCTGTCATTGATCTGCACCTTCCTGTTTGATAATATACTTTAATAGCCATTACCTATGCAGGTATGCAGTGTGTGGAGTCCTCTAGCTGAATGGGTCTCTACTGTGTTCTCTTGCATTTTTACAACTCTTTGCTTACTTTCAGGTCCTCTATATCCAATCTGTTTCAGAGTTGTAGCTCTGTAGATCCCAGGTGTTATTACTCAGAACAGGAACTCAGACCAGCAATTCCTAAGAGATCATTTTTGTTCACTGACTGGGGGGTTTAACTTGAGTTTCTCTTTACTCATATAAAAGCAGTTAAAACACAGCAAACTTCTAGCAGCCTGAGTCCCTTAAACAGTTTGTTATTATCCCTAACTGCTTACTCAATGGGCTTATAGGGGAAATTGCTCTTGGTTCTGCTTAGTACTTCATTTCCAGAGCACAAGGCAGTAGTGGTCTACACTGTGCCAGCTTCCGCTTCAGAGCATTTAAGTGAGGGCAGTGGAGTTTTAGTTGAAGACTCATTGATTTAACATGTTAGAGTTGAGAGATCAGTAGTCATCTGGTCTAGCAATAACATATAAATGTATTTTCTCTCGTGCTTAACTCGAATTGATTGATGTTGTCTGTATGGATTTAATTAACTAGTTAATTATTTGAGATGGGTCTAAGGTCTTGGGGTACAACAGAAAGAATGTTGCGAGTAGCCTGTGCCTGCAGCAGACAGAAGAGGAGAGAGCTAGAGCATGTGTGCTAGGATGTTACCAGCTCTGATCAAGTCTTGCTGCCTCATTTTACAGATGAAGAAGCTAAAGCCCAGCTAAGTGATTTGTTCTTGTTTTCTCCTACTCAGTGATGGGACGAGGACCCGTGTTTAGGACTACTTATTTCCACCATAACCATATCCTATTTCCTTTTCTCTCTGGCTTAATTTTCAGGTTTGGGAGCACAGTGACTGTGGAAAATAAAAGGAAAAGACAGTGAAACTACTATGCTTTTGTAGTCCCATTAAACAGCCTTTGCAGGCTTCCTTGGCAGTCCAGTAGTTAAGACTCCATACTCCCAATGCAGGGGGATCGATCCCTGCTCAGGGAAGATTCTGCATGCTGCGTGGCATGGCCAAAAAAAACAAACAAAAAAAACCCAGCCTTTGCCAAGGGGGAATAATTCTCCTGCTGACCAGGGGGTATCCTGGGATGTAGAGGAGGTGCTCTTCCACTTCTTGAGCCTTCTTTATACCTTCAAGCTCAGCCCAGCTTTCAGAATTCCGCTAGATGATGCTTTATTTCCTATATACTTTTCCCCAACCACTCTGAGTTAGAGCAAGGAATTTTTACCATTAATACCGCTAAACTTAATTCTTAGTTGGGAGATCTTTTTTTTTTTTTTTTTTAACATTTGACCTTTGGGGGGTGGGATAATCAAACCATTTTATTGAGGGCCTTGGGTGGGATCTAAGGGCTGGGAGTACAATGAGCTCTGATATCGTTGGCCTGGCTGAAAGCTGATATATTTATGTTAAGGTTTGGGATAGGTGAATTTGTTTTTAAGTGTAGAAAAGAAAGAATGATTATGGGAAAAAATTTCAGGAGATAGCACTGTTCCCAGAGATTTATCTTGTTCTTTGAAGTGTCATGAAATACATGGTCTATGCTATAGGAAGGAGTTTCTTTTTTACACTGCAGAACTCTTTTGAAAAATATCCTGTACTCTCCAGTTCCTTAGGAATAATTTGAGAAATACCAGATTTCACGCCAGGATTAAACTGCTCCATTCTCTGGGCCAAAGAATAATTTCATGGTGTAGTGGCTAAGAATATAGGTTTTAGGATTTTACAGACCTGAGTTTGAATGTTGCTTGTTACTTACTAAACTGTGTAACCTTGACAGTTAATTCACCTTTCTGGATCTGTTTTTTAGCTTTAAAGGGAGCATAGTAATGTTTACATCATGGAATTGTTACAAAGATTAAGTAATACACAGTGCCAGCCACAGTATAATGGGTTTAGTAAATGTTAATTTATTCCCCTCTTCTTTGCCCCCCATTCCTAGCTCAGATTAAGCACATCAGATCCCTGGGCACCAAAACCCCAATAATGTTTAGAAAATACACTAAATAAAACCTCTGACAATTCTGAAAAAAAGAAGGCATGCCATTGGTGAATAGAGTTTGGAGTGATTTTTTGAAAGATGGAAAACAAACAGGATAACTGTGAAGAAATAAAACTAGAAAAAAGGGGAGCCCAAAGCACATGCTTTTGAGTAAACTCCTATGGGGTAGGAGCTGGTAGGGGAAGGTTCTTTGCCCACAATGAAAAAGGACACAGAACTAAGGATGGGACCTGGGCATTTGCCTGGGTGATAAGTTTGGACTTGTTTTGGAATATAGCTAGGTTGGATTTTTCCCCTTTTCCATAAAGTGGTGGTGTTTCATTCTTTGCTACAGCAGCGGGTATGAACTCAGGGGCTGGGACCTTTTTTTTTTTTTTAATTTGTTTTATTTATGTTAGTTTTGGCTGCATTGGGTCTTCGTTGCTGTGCCTGGGCTTCCTCTAGTTGCAGCGAGCAGGGGCTGCTCTTTGTTGTGATGCAAGTGTTTCTAATTGTGGTGGCTTCTCTTGTTGCAGAGCACGGGCTCTAGACACGTGGGCTTCAGTAGTTGTGGCATGTGGGCTCAGTAGTTGTGGCGCACAGGCTTAGTTGCTCCATGGCATGTGAGATCTTCCCAGACCAGGGCTCGAATCCACGTCGCTTGCATTGGCAGGCGGATTCTTAACCACTGTGCCACCAGGGAAGTCCCAGGGGCTTGGACTTTGACTGTGTCCCAGGTAGTTAATGATTCCCAGGAGGCATTGGGAGCTAAAGAGAGATGTTCTGGTCTTCAGATTAAAAAGGACCATGGAAAGTTTTTCAGAACCCTGAAAAAAGACCCACACCTGTATCCATGGTGGTGAAGTTTCAGAATGAGACTATAAAAAGGAAAAATATAAGTTTCAGATTGCCACTAGAGGTTCTACCCAGAATAATAGGACAAGAAATAGAAATAAAAGGCATACAAATTAGAAAGTAAAACAGCTTTTTGTAAGTGACATACTTGTGTATGTAGAAAATTCTAAGGACAACACAACAACAAACAAAAACTTCGTAATGGATTTAGCAAGATCACAGGATACAGGTCACTATATTAAAAATTACTGTATTTCTACATACTAGCAGTAAACAATTATAAATTGAAATTTTTAAAAGTGCTATCATGTATAATGTCATCAAAAATATCAAATTAACAAAATATGTATAAGAACTGTACACACACACACACAAAAAAAGAACTGTACAGTGGGGACTTCCTTGGCGGCCTAGTGGTTAAGACTCCACACTCCAATGCAGGGGCTCAGGTTTGATCCTTGGTCAGGGAACTGGATCTCGCGTGCTGCAACTAAGACCTGGCGCAGCTAGCTAAATAATTAATTAATAATAAATAACTTTTTTTTTAAAGAACTGTACAATGAAAACTACCTAACACTGATGAGAGAAAATTAAAGAAATCCTAAATAAATGGAGAGGTGTACCACGCTCACTGACTGAAAGACTCAGTGTTAAGAGTTCTCCCCAAACTGACCTGTAGAGCACCACAACAAGCTTAAACCCCCAATAAAAGTTTAAAGGAAGAAACAGAGCACCTACAAGTGAATGAGTCATATTCCATCTCATTGGTGACACTGTAGTAATAGCTTTAAAGTCTGAGAGAAAACTAGTTTTAATCTAGAAATACTATTTCTAAAGAAATTACTCAAGGCCACATTCTTAGGAAAATAAAAGAGGAAACTAACAAAATGGAAAGATGCAAGAAACAGTGGTGAACCCCCAAAGAAGGTTAAAAAATTATAATTAAGTCTAAAAGATTAATTCACGATATTGAATATTAACTAATCCACTTAAAAACCTAGGTAATCCCCAGGTGGGAGGTGGTGAGGGTCTGGAGGAAGGAGGGGGGAGAATAGTATAGTTCTTATTTAGGGGAAGATGTAGTACCCAGTACAGTGTCTGATAAAATAATAGACGGTAAGTAGTTGTTGAGTGAATATATCCTGATTAACTTTATGTTGATAGAAAGAAGTAGGTCGAAATATTTCAGTTTCTAGAAGAATAAGAACAGGATGTTTATCAATCTTTCAAACCAATAAAATTAACAGACTTGGTGGAACACAGGAACAAAGAAAAGTTCATCAATCTAACAAAAGGTATTTTAGATTTCTTTGTGTAGAACTTGCAAATAAAAGGCAACAGTGACTTGTCTGTGAATAAAAGAATGACCTTCAGTAAAGTTCCAATAAACAGATCTTCCACGTGACAGTGCTTGCCCTGCTTGGGTCATCCTGCCACTGGGTAAATAAAAGAAGGGTGCAGTGTGGGTCTCACTCACCGGTGACCTAGAGTTGCTGTGAACACACCTCACTTTGTGAGAGAAGAGCCCAGAGCCCAGGTGTCTGGACTAAAACCGCAGTGTTTTGTGTTTCTTGCAGATGTTCCCACAAGCCTGCACTTCCAGAGCATGCTGAAATCTCAATGGCAGAACAAACCTTTTGACAAAATCAAACCTCCAAAAAAGTTTTCACTTAAGCACAGAGCACCCATGCCAGGCAGTCTCCCTGATCCAACTCGTAAAGACAGGCACAAGTTGGTCAACTCCTTCCTGACAACAGCCAGTAAGTTTCAGGGGTCCAGAGAGTCCTCCAATTACTTTCCTATTCCTTTTATGTTCTTAGGTTACTGGTATGGCCATGGCACTGTGTCGGGGTTGGGAGAAGCAGTTGACTGATGTAAATTCAGCTCACAGTCTTCTTTTCCTACTTGTCTTAGATGCTCTCGGATGGACTGTGAAAGCTATTCCAGACACCATGTATCTTGGGGCTCAGTGAACAGCCAACTTTCCATGGCATTGGGTCCATCTGTGGGCAGGCTGTCTTCTGTAGTCTGGTGTCACTTTTTTCTGGTTGAGAGCCCCGTGGGCTCCCTGGTCTGTTTTGGCCAGTGTGTTATTTGCCAGAAGCGTCAGTCCCAGAGGACTGTCCTGCTGCCCTGGGTGTCTATCACTGACCTAGAGAGAACTCAAGAGCTCGGAACTCAAATAAGAAAAGATTGAGAGGAGGTGTTTCACAGCTCTTTTTCTGTTCCCCTCTTCAGAGCTGTCCCATCACCAAACCCGGCCTGACAGGACCCACAGGCAGCACTTAGACGATGTGGGGGCCGTGCCTATGGTGGAGCGAGTGACAGCGCCCAAAGCAGAGCGCTCGCTCAACCCGCCGCCACCCGTGCATGACCCAAACCACAGCAAAATGAGATTGCGAGACCATTCATCCGAGAGAAGTGAAGGTAGGGCCAGGCCCGGCACCTCTGCCTTCGTTTGCACCTGCTCAGGGCTTTCTGGGGCAGCCTGGGCTTCTTATAATTGCCCTTAGCTTTGTCCTTCACTTTCTAGGAAGGCAGAGTAGAGGGCCCCTACTGCTTCTAAGTGTAGGTCACTTCTTACTCTGTAGCAACCTCTGCTCCATCCCTACCTCCCGTCAACCAGTTTGCTTCATCTTTTTATCCTTTAGGCTTAGAAAGCATTTTTGCCTTTATTGCATATTGCTGGCATTCCTGGCTTGTGCTGGAAGTAGAACAGGTTGAGGTAGCCACGTATTCCTCTTTTCTGTTGACTTCTGCAGTGTTGAAGCATCACACGGACCTGAGCAGTTCGAGCTACTTGGCGGCCACCCACCATCCACCACACAGTCCCTTGGTGCGACAGCTCTCCGCGTCATCAGACACCTCTGCACCCACCAGCTCTAGTCCACAGGTTACAGCCAGCACGTCTGTAAGTACCTGCGTGGAGTTGGACAGCCCCTCTGCAGTGACAGCTCGTTCCAGTGGGTCTGGAGGACAGTGTAGAGAGAGGGTTGTAAGGGCCAGGGCAGTTATGGGGACTCGACTCATCTTGGCGTATTTGTCTTTTTCAAGTCAAAGTGGTGCTATTTGATCCTCCGTTACATTGTTTTCCTTGAGTTGTTTTTCACAGTAGACATGGATCTGAGCTGAGCCAGCCATAGAAAGCTTGATGCAGAGACAAACTCTTGGGTGATCTATGACTATTCAGGATGCGTGGGACTGTGTTTCACACAGAACTCAACAGTATCATGACTCTAACTCTGTTGGGCTAAGTAAACATGAGAGGAGGGATAGAAGAGAGATGCCTGTGGGCATTGGAGACTTTTGATTTCCTTGTTTTTACTCTCCTGGGGAGTGGAGCTGGAGTGGTGAGAATAAACGCTGGGTGTGTTAGGGTGCTTGCAAGGGAAGTGGGACATAGAGCCCATGTTTTTTACGTGTACAGAGCAGAATTACAGATCCAGCAGGCCACGCTGGGAGTACTGACATGTAGTGTGCTCATAACGGCAGGCTCTTTGGCCCCTGATCCGCTTTTGCGGTACCACACTCCACCCCGAAAGCTGCTTGCACGGCCATTCCAGACATTAATATCATTCTAGTGTTTTAATTACTCAGTGTGTGCCTCCTTGAACACATACACCTGTAGCTGCTTTGTGCCCACTAAAAGGGTCCTTTATACAGTAATGATAATAATAATGGAGATAGTAAAAAATAAAACGACACAACTGTAATGTTTGTTGTGTCAGCGCTGAGTGCATTATGTGTGTTACCTCATTCAATCCTTTAATGAATGCCCTTTGAGGCGTAGGTGGTATAAAAGATTCCCATTTTGTTGGTAGGGAAACTGAGTCTTTCCAAGGTTAAGTAAGCTGCATAAAGTGAGGTGACTTGTGAGGGTGTAATTGTGATTCAAACCCAGGCAGTCTGACTGCAGAGCTAGTTCTCTTACCATCACGCTGCACAAAGTGAGCCTAGGTTGCGGCATTACAGGGGTGACTTATACAGGTGCTTTGAAGCCCCTTCAGAGCTTATATCAAGAAACTTCTAAGCCCACAAAATGTGCTCACTGAGCTCCTGCGATCAGGTAGGAATTCTTCACATTGTTCTGTCTTTACTCTTAAAAATCAGAGTCTTGGGCTTCCCTGGTGGTGCAGTGGTTGAGAGTCCACCTGCTGATGCAGGGGACACGGGTTCGTGCCCCAGTACGGGAAGATCCCACATGCCGCAGAGCAGCTGGGCCCGTGAGCCATGGCCACTGAGCCTGCGCATCTGGAGCCTGTGCTCCGCAATGGGAGAGGCCGCAACAGTGAGAGGCCTGTGTACCGCAAAAAAAAAAAAAAATCAGAGTCTTTTCCAAATGACCTCTTTGTTCCTCCCCTCCCACACACACAGATTTTGTCTCCATAGGTGGTGTAGTATCTATCACTAACTCAGTTGTCCATTAGTAGGGGATCTCAGAAAAACCAAACTATTTTAAAGAGGCTAATTCTAATAGAAGTCTTCTCTGAGACTTGGTGAGACTTCAGTATTTTTTCACCTGCCGCCCTCTTGTGCCTGGAGAATGTAAACTTAGGCCTGGATCACTTGAAATTTTACTTATTGTCTAATGAGTACAAATTTTGTATATAGCACTGTGCTGACCCTTAAGGCTCTTGCTGCCTTTTTTCAGAGAGTCTGGATTTATATAATAGCAAGAAGAGTGATAGGCCAGGTAGGTAAAATAAGGTAGAGAAGCTACAAGACACTGGAGAAATGGTGGGGGAGGAGAGGGATGGGGTGTATGTGGTAGTGCTCCCACAGAAAGCCACAAGAGCTGATAGATGCACCAGAATCACCTCCATGGCCTTTTTTCTTTTCTTTTTTGGAAGCCCTGGGTATTCTGATTTGGTAGTTAGAAGAGAGGGGGCCCTGAACCTTTTTCTTCTTTTTCTTTTTTAAATATACTCCTCATCGTACATCTGATGTGCAGCCAGGTGTGGGAACCACTTTTCATTCCCATCACCTGCCCTCCACCTCGTTCCAAACAGGAGAAAGTAGTTAAGTTAGATCGAATGAGTGCCTTATGGAATTGGGAAATCTAAATGTAGGGTGGGAGTTGGAGCCTGCTGAACCCCACAACCCGCTCCTGTCCCTTTGCCTTGAAGGCACTAACAGCAGGCCCAAGGAGATTCAGGGAAAGTACATTCCTGTTTCTGCCAGCAGTTTCACATTCATTCTTTTTTTTTTTTTTTTGCCGTACGCGGGCCTCTCACTGTTGTGGCCTCTCCTGTTGCGGAGCGCAGGCTCAGCAGTCATGGCTCACGGGCCCAGCCGCTCCGCGGCATGTGGGATCTTCCCGGACCGGGACACGAACCCGCGTCCCCTGCATCGGCAGGCGGACTCTTAACCACTGCGCCACCAGGGAAGCCCTCACGTTCATTCTTGACCAAGATATAGGGAAAGCTATCTCTTGAGGCTTTCGTAAGGTACACTTCTTGTAGTGGGGTGTGTAAATTCAGCAGAGATGTGGCAGAAGCCTTTGGGTGTGAGGTCACTAATCCTCAGCCAGGCAAGACTTGCAAAAGTCTCTTCAACCATTTTGGTTAACCAGTTACCCTAAATTTGTGAAGTCAGTGACAGTCTATTCTTACAGACAGAGGAGAAGACTGAGATGAAAAAGACATTGTAATAACCTGAAATCGTAGGTGACAGCAGCTAAAATCCTGGCCCAGGAAACATTGCCTTTCAGCATTTTCTGAGAAGGTCCTGAAATGATATGATGAATCAATCATAGATCCCCCTCTGGGAGCAGAGAGTAGAGAGGTCAGCTGTAGGGAACAACCTCTTCCCCATCTTCCTTCACTCTGGGCTGGCCACACTTGGTGGTTTGGGTTTGAATGTAGCCTCTTAGTTGTCTGCAGCTGTATTGTCACCATGGCAGCATGTTTGTCATCCCACTGTTTCGCTCTGGGCTCTCACAGCTCAATCGCCAGTCTCTCTGTTTCAGGGCAGGGTGTTTGCTATCTGGGCACAGGCAGCTCGTGGACATGCCCCTCCATCTAAGAAGCCATGCCCTTTGGCTCCCTGCTTTATTCCTCCGTCGATCTCCCGCTTGCTGCGGATACCCGCCTCCTCCTCTGATATTGGATCCTTGTTAGTCTTCTTTCCCAAGGGTTTGATCTTAACTTCCTATAGGAGCGAATTTCCTTTCTCCAGGAGTGTGAGCTGTACAGCCAAGGCTTCCCTCCACTCATCTCTGTTGATATAGCTAGAACGCTCTCAGCTCTTTCCCTCAGAATAATAGCCAGAAGGGGAAATCACATAAGGGCTGAGCAGATGGTTGGTACAGATTTAGCTGAAGAGTTCAGATCTACGAGAAGGAGGTGCTTCCATGACAACCAAGGTTAGATGATCCATTGAGCTGGGCCTGTCCTTTGGGCGTCTTTTAGGGTAGGGGAATTCATCTTTTTAACCCGAAGAATCACCACCAGGCTGAAGCATTGCTTTTAGGATCCCCCATGGGTCTGTGTCATAGACAGAGATAAAAGGGGAAGCAGAAAGGAAGATTTAGTTGGGGTTGTTAATAAGGCTGTGTGTAGAGGAGTAGAAACCGTGGCAATTGACTCAAGGCCCCAGGATACCCACCCCTGTAAGCTTCAGCAGAAGTCTCTTTTCACGTGAGCCCATGAAGAAAGAGGGTGCAAGTGAGACTTGCGGATGGAAGATACTCCCCAGGACCGCTTAGTATTTCCCCTGCGCACTTTGCTGTTGGGGGACTGTCTCCTAGGTGCAAGCAGCCGCTGCCATCCCTGCCTGGGCCCCACCCAAAGGCCCAGATTCCTGGTTATTGGTGATCCTGTTTTAAATCTCAGATGTATAATTTGAGGTACGTAGAATTGTTCCTCCCTCTTAAACTTGCCTTTGTCTTACAGCAGCCAGTAAGGAGGAGAAGGGGAGAGAGCTCCTTCGATATTAACAACATTGTCATCCCAATGTCAGTCGCTGCAACCACCCGTGTAGAGAAGCTGCAGTACAAGGAGATCCTTACTCCCAGGTAAGAGGCCCTGGGTGATGGGCTCTTCTTGCTGGTCTTCCTGTCATTGCCCTTTTCCCTCTCCTCTGGTCACTGAGCTTTGGGGCCTAACCTTGGCTGTTGTCTTCTCTTTAAGAGAAGGTCTACCTGATCAGAGTGAAATTATTTCTTTACATAATTTTCTTCCATTATGTGAGCACCAACCAGACCACAGGCCACAAACTGGCTATAGACATGTTTTGTTTGATGCATACAAATAGGTTTTAAAATATTGAATTTGTTGTTAGCATCAAAGCAGGATTTCACATACGAATGTTTATTTCCAGCTTTTGTTGACACATCAAGAGACTGGGCAGCCCTGTATGTGCACTCCCGTGTGGCGGCAGTCAGCTGCTGCTGGGTGCTGCTGGTCCCCTCTAAACAGGTTCTTTTGCTTGAGTTTGTCCGTCTACCAGCTCTAGTCCCACCCTCAGCCTGCTTCCCCTCTTTCTGCCCCTTGTGCACATTTGAGTGTGGGACCTCTTAGAGAGGCCCCAGGGCTAAGCAGGCCCAGCAGAGAGCAGTGTCACTTGCAGGTGGAGAGCTCTCGTTCCTGCACGGATGTACTTATCCTGCCCAGACTGCCTGCCGTCTCACAATTGTTCCTTCCTGGTTTTGCAGCTGGCGGGAGGTTGATCTTCGGTCTCTGAAGGGGAGTCCTGACGAGGAGAATGAGGAGGTAATGGCATGGGCGTTCGCTCTTAGAAGAGCACATGCACTCGTGGGTGCACACACTGCAGACGCCTCAGGACCTGTGGGTGTCAAGTGCAAGCTCATTGTATTCCTGTCCTGACCAGGAAGAGCCTAATGTGGGGTGGGGCTGCTTCTAGAATGGGTCTACGCACTGAAACTTGACTTTCTGGAGGAAAGGGGGTATTGATGAAGATGCTCTTTTGCAGATAGAGGACCTGTCTGACGCAGCCTTCGCCGCCCTGCATGCCAAATGTGAGGAGATGGAGAGGGCTCGGTGGCTGTGGACCACGAGTGTGCCACCTCAGCGGCGGGGCAGCAGGTGATGGAGCAGGCACAGGCCTCCAGGGCCTGTGCAGGGAGGGTCAACGGGGAGTTGGGACCCTAGCTGTGTCCATGGAGTTGCCACTTAGTTCTTCATATCCGTTCCCTGTCGATGGCTGAGAATGCAGACGTTCTGTGGTGTTTGTTGGGACTAATGAGGGTACAAGCAGTCAAATGCTGGCCCTTGCTGAGTGGCGACTGTCCAGTTCTGACAAACTCCGGTGATCTCCCGGGGTCCAGGAGTAGGCTGTCTGTGGCATTTGGAGGCTGGTTGGGGGCTGTAGTGATTGGGTTAGAGGAGCTTTGGAGGCCTCACCACAAGTTAACCTTCCTTTGAACAGTGGAGTTTGATTTTTGTGGTCTTGCTTTACTTGGAAGAACTGTCCTGCCCTCTCCCCCTTTAGGGTTACAGTGAGAAGCCCTCAGGATTCTCAAGTAGAAATATTTAGGGCCCTTGTTTTTGCTTTTTTCTTTGCCTGCAGTTTTCAGAGTCTGGGCTAATTCCCCTTCCCCTGTGAATCCACTGGGCACTGAGCCAGGGATACCCCCAGCGTTGTTCGGCCGTGGCCTTTTCTTGGGATGACAGGCGTACACAGCTCTTAGATGCCATGTTGTGTGCCTGCCCGTGTGCACAGCAGTGGAAGAAAGTGAGGGGTCTGTGGTTCCTAGGAGAGAACTGCTGGTGTCAGTCTGCCTCAGCTCCTCTGGTCGGGAAGCTTTTTTCATGCCTCCTCCCCAACCCAAAAAACAGACAATAAGAAATTCCCTATTACCCAGGCACTCAGATTTGTGCTTCTTGGTATACAGGTCTTACAGGTCATCAGACGGCCGGACAACGCCGCAGCTGGGCAGTGCCAACCCCTCCACCCCTCAACCCGCCTCCCCTGATGTCAGCAGTAGCCACTCTTTGTCCGAGTTCTCCCACGGGCAGTCCCCCAGGAGCCCCATTAGCCCAGAACTGCACTCGGCCCCCCTCACTCCCGTGGCACGGGACACTCTCCGACACCTGGCCAGTGAAGACACCCGTTGTTCCACACCAGAGCTGGGGCTCGACGAGCAGGTGAGGAACGCTGCCTTTCCGTGGGATTAGTGGGGTGGCGGATGGGATTGTTGGGGGACAGCACCTGCTCAAGATGTATCTTCATTTTATGGATCCCCCTCCCCCCCAATTTGAAGGGGACAGGGGGCTGAACTTGAAGTTGACTTTCTGAAGGTACCATGGAACTGGCTATCATTAAAAAGTTGCCCACTCTGATAATTTTTTCTGGGCCAGCCCAGGAACTCTAGAGAGACTGGTCATGGCCTCCAGTCCACATGTCTGGGGAAGGAGGTGGGCTGGGACTGGGTCCTCACCAAGACATCTTATCTGCCCGCAGTCTGTCCAGCCATGGGAGCGGCGAAGCTTCCCCCTGGCGTATAGTCCCCAGGCAGAGAGTGAGGACCAACTGGATGCACAGGAACGGGCGTCCCGCTGCACTCGGCGCACCTCAGGCAGCAAGACTGGCCGGGAGACAGAGGTGGCACCCACCTCGCCTCCCATCCTTCCCCTCAAGAGTCGGCATCTGGCGGCAACAGTCACAGCTCAGCGTCCAACTCACAGATGAGTGGATATGAGAATCTAAACAGACTCACTATTGGCATTAAAGCTTCAGAAAACTCTGCGTTTGATATTCAAACATCATATGCCGAAAATTTTCACAGTTTTTAGTGAATTTAAGGAATTTAGATTCTACTTTGATAATTTCTTTCTTGTTTTGATTTTTGTTTTGTTTATGTTTTGGTTTCCATGTTTTATCGTCACACACCTGAGCACTTCCTCCAGCTGGCAAACAGTTCAGGATAAGACCCTGCTGGCCTGGTCCTGGCACATCCTCTGCACTGTTGAATCACTGGACTTAGCGATGTTGGATGATCACCCCTCGCGCGCGCCCCTGTGGGCAGGGTGGGACAGCCAGGTGGGCAGAGGGAAAGGAACCTCCAGCTCAGCACTGCCCCCTGCGGTTAGGGTGGGAGGGAGCGGTGTGCTCGGGGCTCGTACCCCGTCCCTTCTGTTGCTTAGCCCAGCTCCGGCCCTCCCGGCTGGGTCCCCTTGGTCGTCTGTGCTGGAACACCTCCACCAGAACCTCTTGGCCTGAACTCCAGCTGTTCTCACCCAGCTCTCAGCTGACAGAATGGCTTCCCCTTGTCACCCAGGTCTTGGAGACCTGTTCTGGGTTTCCTCTGCATTCGGTCATCCCTGTTCTGACTCCTTAACTGAGGTAAGCTGGCTGCGGCTGTTCAGGTCCCCATCCTGCCCCTTCGTGTCCTCTCACCTGCTCTCGCACACCATTCACACACCCACGCACACAGTCCTTCCACTTGGAACGCTTTCCCCCCCTAACCTGGTCTGTGGGGGTAGGGTTAGGACTACTTAACCTCTCTTCCCACTCCCCTGCAGACTCTAGGGGGTCTTGGAAATGAGCAGCCATCTCTCCTGTATAATTCTGTTTTCACTGAGTCATTTGGTCATATTTCCCCACCCCCGTCCAGTTCCCTGTCAGTGTCTGTCAGGTCCTTCCTCTTTCCAGCTCCCTTGCCTGTGGAACACTGTCTGGTCCTAGCTGTGGTTCCCATCACTCCCCATCACCCCCCCGGGTTAACCTTGTGCCTGTCTCATCTATGATCACATCACCAAAAAGGGGGGCAATAAGGACTTTTTTTTTTTTTGCCATTTTGTAATCGTATAAAAATAGTAGACAAACTGCTTAATGGTTGGGGTTTTTTCACAATTTTCAACATTAGTGATTTTTTTTTTTTTGGTTCTGTTTGCAAGTTAAAGGGTTTGTCATTGTTTCTTTAAAAACAATAATGCACCATATCCCTATGCATAAAGTGCTTCTTCTATTTATAAGGTTGAAAATTCTGAATAACCCTTTTAGCATTGTAAAAAAAAAAAAAGAAAAAAGAAAAAAGAACAAAAAAAACCTTGTATTTTGTAAATATTTTCTTTTCCTGCTTTGAGCTGTGTATTGGCAGCGAAACATGTAGCTGTCTTTGTTCTATAGAAATGCTTTTCTTCAGAGAAGCTGATCTTTGTTAATGTCTTGATTCTGTTCGCAAAGCACAGACTAGTGCTTAAAAAAAAAGGAAGGAAAAATTGAAAAAAATAATAAAAAAAAAGTTACAGAATGTTGTATGCCAGGCCCTTCTTGTTACAGGACATGGTACTGGTGGTGGCTGAGGAGCCTCCCTGAGGAGCAGTTGTTCTCTGGGTCCTCCAACTGGCTGTGAACCTTGGGAAGTCCCCACTGTCTTCTGGGCACCGGGCAGGGTCCTCTGATGGTCATCAGAGAGAGTGGTTCTCACCGGGGCGGGGGTGAGAGACACCAGGAGGAAGGGCGTCTTCGTAAATCGTCTTTTTTTTGTTGTTGTTGGATGTAAGTAATTGATCCACTGCTCTTAATGTTCCTTCTTCTAGTGAGGCCGGCCAGCATTGTGACATTTTTTTTATCTATTCTAAATTGCTCTTTAATGGACATTTCACTTTCCATCATCACCTTTTCTGGGGTTGAGGTCACTGCAGACATATATATACTTTGCGTGGAACCTGAGCTGGTTCTCAGCAGCTTTCTTCTGAGAAGGCTATGCTTGGTTTTCTTTGTACAAGATGAATAAGTGGGCAGGCCTGCGACTCTCTTTACTTCCTTTTTTTTTTTTTTTTTTTTTTTTTTCATAGCAGTCAAGTTGACACAGCCAATGCAGCTGCCTCTCCTGACTATGAAACCTACGAGTTCTGAGGTAGCATTTCTCTTTGGCTGCCCTGTTGCTGCTTCTATAGTTGCAGTTAAGACCTGCTCTACTTAAGCTTTTGCCTGCAGTGGCTAAAGCACATCAGGAAAAGCTGAGAAAAGTAGTATTTTGAAGCTGTATGGAAAATCAAAGGCCTGAGTGTTACGACCTTGACCTAATTATTAAGGAACAATAATATGATGGGTTCTGTTCTGTTTTCCTTTGTAGCATTGCCAAGGGCTACCTGGTATCCCTATCTTGATCTAGCAAACACTCTGCAATCTATAATAAGGCTCAAAGGAGAGAGGAAAGCAGCTCTGTAATCCTGGAAGGCATCTAGCCATTCATTCAGCTGACTGGCCTAGTGTCCTGCCTCAGCCCCAGGCCCCTAGGCTAATTTCCAGGGGTAGAAAGGGTTCCTAGAGCCACCCCAGTGTTCTCAGCTTTGAATACAGTGGGCTGGGTCTTACAAACTGAGTGCAGCCTTGTGAGCTCACCCACAAGGGTATTGCCCTTTGAGTTGGACCATGATGGTTTGCCAGCACCAGAACGAGAGAATCACCTGAAAATGAACAAGTCTGAGAGCTCTTTCACCTTCAGGGCCCCAGACCCAGCTGGTAAATCCTGATGTCCAGGTTTTAACAATATTGTCATTTCCTGAGCTAAGTTCTCTAAGGCTGGGAAAGGACCTGCAAATCATACATCATTTTCTGGTCCTTTGAATCCATACATGGAGACCTTATTTAATCAGAGTAATAACTTTATTTTCCAAATTCACTTTTACAGCAACAGTGTAAATCATTTGTTAAAACACACAATACACCATATGGACATTCACAGACAGGAAGCTAAGCTAAGGTGGTTTCATGTCCCTCCCCCCACCCTCAAAATTAACAAAGGAATCATGGGACTTGCAAGTGCCAGAAATTGTCCTGCGCAACACTGCAGATTCACGGGGCTAAGTCCGTTAGGAGGTGAGACTCTGGGTCAGCGCCCAGGGTACCCCTTTTCAAAGCTGAAGAGAAACCAGAAGTCTCTTGAAGCCACAGATCTGTAGACAGGACAAGCTGATGACCTCCACCTCTGCCCTCATCCCTGCCTCTTTGCTTTCCTTGGAGGACAGAGATTTAAGGGTGACGAGATCTTAGCAGCTACTAGAAGTACAGGCTGTGTGTCCGGAGCTGGTGGGAAAGGTGACGTGGAGGTGCTAGCAGCTTAAAGGAAAGGATGCCAGCGTGTTCGGGAGGCATGATTGCGGGCTTGGGAGCCCCGCAGAAGGGCAGCAGGTCACAGCAACCATATCTCCGGATTCCTCCACAAGCCTCACTGCCTGCACCTGGCTGGGAAGGAGATGGGAACTAGCTGGCAGCCTGTGGCACCTGTCGGTGAGAAGGTGAAATCCCAAGGGACCTCTAGCACACGTGGTTGAAATCAGGAAGAAAAGTATTACCAGGCCTTGGACTCCTGCTCTCCAAGACTCCCCTTTGCCCTTTGGTAACTCTCCTACAGGTTCCTCTCTCCCCACGGCCCCACCAGGAGCACAACATGCAGTGGCCAACAGGATACGGTCTCACCACTGAAGTCAGTTGAAATGGAGCTTCTGATAAAGTGAATGCAGAGCTCATTGAAGCGACCATGCGGCTAGTGTATCCCATCTAGCCCACCCGAGGGACACCGGCCCTGGAAGAAACGGCGGTGGGGGAGTGCCCAGCCCTGGGGGCCGTGTCCTCTTTTACGGTTCCAAGCCAGCGTTCTGCTCTGCAGGCTCCCTGCCAGCACTGACCTGATGACCCTAAACCACGATCTTTAGGCTGCTCCCGAGGTGCCCGCTGAGTAAGGCCCTCGGAATAAGGTACTGGAGGGCAGGGTGCAGAAACTGCAGGGAGAGGTTCAAGAAATGCAGCCAGAATTGGTGGCAGTAATGAGGGGCTGCATCTCTTAACAGCCACCAGATCTTCACACCAAGTTTCCTCTTTCTTCCTCAGAACCCTTCCAAGACCAGCTGGGACCCAGCGGACAAAGGAGAGCCGCACTGCGGGAAGTTTGGGGCCCAGGTGATCCTCTGGCCGCAGATGAAGCGTCTGGCCCTGGACTCCAACCACCCAGCCCCGTACGGTTGCCTTGAACTGTACCCAAATCAGAAGTGGCAGAACCAAGCCGAGGTTGCTGATTTTCTTCAAACAGCAGATTTCTACAAAGGCTGCTTCCCTTTCCCCATGGCAGGAGATGGGTTTCATGCAAGGTCAGCAGGGGCTCTGGCCAAGGATTTGGAAATGGTTGTCTCCTGACCTGTCACCCTTGTCAGGCGGCTCAGGCCCCTGGGGCCAGTCCAGGGCAGGCAGTGCATCCCAACCCCTGCTGTGGCCATCAGGCCCCGGGTGGGGAGGCCTGGGCCAGCCTTCCTGCGGGAGAGCTTGGAGCGGGACCCCGGGCTGGAGGGTGGGTTGCAGACCTTTCCCCAGCTGGCACTCGTGATGCAGGGAGTTAGTTGTACGACCCTCTCTCAAGGCTGCTGTGGGGCTTCTCCAGGGCCGTCTTCACCACAAGACACACTGCCCCCTGCCTGACAGAAGGGAGCCCCGGGGGTGGGGAGGGGGTACCATAGCTTCTGTCCTCCTCCTGTGCTTCAGGCCTTCTTTGCAGCTGAGGGTTCTCAGATGGCAGCATCTGGTCTCCACTGGGTCCCAGATGTTGATGAAAGTCTTTCAAAAATTGGGAGGCCCCGCAGAAGAGAGTCACACTGGCCTTCTGGATCCAAGTCCCAGCTGGGGGGTGAGAGACATCTAGGACTCCCGTGGGGGGTAGGTTAGAAATCTCTTTACAAGCATTTCAAGATACATGCGTCCTTTTTTTTTTTTTTTCTTTTTTTTTTTTCTTTTCACTATCATAGTCACTCTGGTGAATCCAAGCATAAACAGACAAATCCGACTACAACGCGACAGGGTGCAGATGGGGAGGGAGGGGCGACATCTATGTATATGTTCAGCTGCTCCAGGAGGACAAGACAGCATTGCTTCCAGCTGAGACTGGGGGAAGAACCATTTCTGAGGGGGCATGTTTCCCTTTTTGGGGTGAGGGCTGATTATATGCTCTTGGGGTTGAGCAGCGGCTGGGCTCTCTTGAGAGGCTGGCAGTCACAAGCTGGGGCAGACGTAAGGAACGGAGGGAGCGTGGTCCTGCCCATCCCCGTGCCATCTCTGGCATCCAGGACGGCCAACCTGCTGCCAGCTCGGCACAGGAAGGGAACCAGGCCTTCTGGGAGAAAAGGCTCTCCAAGTAAACAAGGCATAAACGTCCAGGGTCACTGCGAACCCCACCCTGGCTCCCATCTGGGATGGGGGCAGGGGCAGGGAGCCGAGTAAGGTCATCAGGTTCATTGTGAGGGACATGCCAGCTGGATGAGTACAACTTAGACTGAGAGACTCAGGTCCCCCCGCCGTGTCCGGACTTCACCCTCCTTGACTTTCCCGCTTGGTTTAGAGGAGGTGCCTCCCCATCTAAACAATGTCCGTTACTGAGAAAGGGGGGTGGGGTGAGGCTGGGAACTCGGGACAGCATGACGTAATGCGGGGTACAGGCAGTGACTGGGCTCCGCACGGCAGACACAGGCATGGTGGGGCAGACAGGTGGCTGCGGTGGCCGTGGGAGGGATGAGAGGTTCAGGAGCCACCTCCCAGGTCCCCGTACACTCCAGAGATGCCAGAGGCCCAGGCTTGGGAACAGGCGGATGTCCCCCAAGAGGCACAAGTCCTTACAAAGAACCGGTTAGCCCTAAAGTCCCAGGTCTGTGAGGTGCCAAAATCGTGGCTGCAGTTCCAACCTTCAGAACTCAATAAAACAGGGTTTCCGCGGGGCAGAGGGAAGCCCCTCAGCTCAGGACCCCCACCCTGCGGGGAGGGAGAAAGAGGCCAGCGCTCGGTCTTCTCCGAGGAAGTAACCCATAGGATGCCACTCCCGCAACCTTCCTTCTCCTCCCGCCCCCGGCCCTTCGTGGTGTAAGCCCTCCTCCCTCCAGAGGGTGGCACGCCGACCCGCAGCAGACCCCGGGCCACCAAGAACCGGAGGCCACTTGGTCAGTTTGCTGTGGGCGGCAGAGGCTGTGCCCTGCCTGCTGCGCCTTCGGGCTGTCCTCAGCATCTCCTCCCTGAGCTTCTCCTCCAGCATCCTCACGCCCCACACCCCCCTCTCACCTCGCCCTACCCCCGCCCAGCCCCCTCACCCCCACCCCCGTCCTGCTCCAAAGGTGGCCCTACACCTGTGGTTCCACCAGCGCACCAAGTGTCGAGTCCCTTGTTGCCTCTGTGACACCCCCAGAACGGGGCGCCCCCCCACCCAGGCCCTTGAGAGTCCCCAGAAGCAGCTTTCAGAGCCTCTCCTCCTCCCTCTTGCACTCAGAGGAGGGAAAAAAAAAGAATCGAAAGTAACTGCCCAAGGAACTTATGGGTAGGGCCATCTTTTTAAAGGTTTTTAAAAGTATTTTATTATGATTGGCCCGCCCGTCAATTTGGAAAGATGAACTTGGCTCTCGTTCCCGTGACCGATTTGGAAGTCCCGAGCCAGAGGTGAGCGACAAGCAGGTTACGTGATTAACCGGTTACCCGATCTGTGAGGAGCAGCTGGGGGAGGGCAGAGGGCGAAGGGCCAGATCATTATTCTTTTTTTTTCCACACTCTCTCACTCTCGTCTCTCCACGATTACTGACCGCCCGGGGGCCTGATCACAAACCCTGCTTGGCCAGGGAGGCGGACACCTCGTCGGCAAGCGTGGCCAGCTGCGGTGAGTCCACCATGTCGATGCTGCCAGTGGAGGAGACGTTGCTGAGGTGCCGGGGGGACGTGTCCCCCGACACCACGGGCGACTTGTACACAATCTCCGCCCCGTGGTCGGTCTTGGCTTTGGCGTTCTCGCGGAAGGTCAGCTTGTGGGTTTCGATCTGCAAGAGAGGAGAGGGCAGGGTGAGGTGGAGAGGCCCCGCCAACTGCTGGCCTTGGGTGGGAGGGAGGCGTGGTGGGGACCACAGTTTCATCGTTTCCCAACGGCTAAGCTTCTGCTGGGTCCTGGTCACCTGCCAGCCAGCCTCCCAGGCCCCCGTTCCAGAGGCAGCGACCACTGTGAGTTTCTTGCGTACCCTTCCAGAGATAGGCCACCACACACGCAAACATGCGTCTGTGTGAGTAGAGGAAAAAAAATACCATACATAAGGCAACGATATCCACAAGCTTCGCACTTGGCTGTTTAGACTTAATACCTTGCATCGTCATCCGTACATAGCTCCCTCACTGCTCGCTGAGGGCTGTGTGGTTTCCTGTCACAGCAGATGAACCAAAACGTATCCACGCCCCTGTGGGTGGGTATTTAGGTTGTCCCAGTCTTTTGCTCTCACAGACGATGCTGTGTTCGAATAACCTTGTAGGCATCTCGTTTCACAGGTGTACTGTAAGTGTATCCCAGAAGTGGAATTGCTAGTAGGTCAAAAGGCGTGCGCATTTTATTTTGACGTACACACATTGCCCAAATGCAAATGAAAGTGTGGAAGGAGAGGCTGGAGGAGATTCAGGGGTGGGGCCAGAGCCCCTGCCGTGCAGCTGTGAGCCGCACACACGCCTCCCCTTTGCCGGTGGCTGATGCTGGAGGTGGCAGCCGCTGTGCGCAGCACTGGCAGGTATACTAGGAAACACGGCGCAAGAAAGCCCTTTTGAAAGTAGGGCATCGTTCCCAAACACACAAACAGCCCGTACAACTCCATGAGAGAAACAACCCAATACAAAGTAGGCAGAAGACATATATAGACGTTTCTCCAAAGACGAAGTACAGATGGCCAACAGGCACATGAAAAATGCTCACGCCGATTAGTAGAGAAATGCAAGTCAAAACCACATGAGGTTAACACTCACTCCAGTCAGAACAGCCATCATCAGAAAGTCTACAAGTCAAATAGAGCTGCCGTGTGATCCAGCAATCCCACTCCTGGGTACATACCCAGACAAAACTGTAATTCAAAAAGACACATGCGCCCCTATGTCCATAGCAGCACTATTCACAATAGCCAAGACGCGGAAACAACCTAAATGTCCATCGACAGAGGAATGGATAAAGAGGATGTGGTACGTATATACAATGGAATACTACTCAGCCATAAAAAACCGAAATAATGCCACTGCACAGCAACAAGGATGCAACTGGAGATGATCAGACTAAGTGAAGTAAGTCAGAAAGAAAGACAAATACCATATGATATCACTTATGTGTGATAAGTGGAATCTAGAATATGGCACACATGAACCTATCTACAAAACAGAAACAGACTCAAAGACATAGAAAACAGACTCGTGGTTGCCAAGGGAGAGGGGGGGTCGGGGAGGGAAGGACTGGGAGTGTGGGATTGGCAGATGTAAACTATTATATACAGGATGGATAAACAACAAGGTTCTACTGTATAGCACAGGGAACTATACTCAATATTCTGTGATAAACCAAAATGGAAAAGAATATAAAAAAAGAATGTATGTGTATAACTGAGTCACTGCTATACAGCAGAGATTGGCACAATGCTGTATATCAACTATACTTCAATTTAAAAAATTAAAGAACTTATTTCAAAAACGGAGACTCACAGATAACAAACTTCTGGTTACCGAAGGGGAAAGGGGAGGGGAGGATAAATTAGGAGGTTGGGAATAACATGTACAAACTACTATATATAAAATAGATAACCATCAAGGACCTATTGTATAGCACAGGGAACTATACTCAATATTTTGCAATAACCTGTAAGAGAAAAGAATCTGAGAAACAATATACGTATGTATGTATGTATAACCGAATCATTGTGCGGTACACCTGAAGCTAACACGACACTGTAAATCAACTCTACTTCAATTTAAAAATAAACAAAAAATATAGAGCATCCTTGACCCAGAGGTCTCAGCTCCAAAGGATACCTGGGAAGCTCAGAAGCAGAAAGCATTAGCTGGCGATGCCAGTAGTACATAGTAATTCTCTCCTGATGAGTCCTGAAGTGGTAAACACGGTAATTCTCAGCCTGTTTGGGGTCCTAAGACCTCCTTGAGCATCTGGTGAGACCAGGAAAATGTGTACACACGCGTGTCTGCTCTCATACGCACATGACAACTTCTCCCTACAATTTCAGGAGTCCCTGGACCCCAGGTAAAGAGGGCCTATTGCAGGGGCATTTGAGTGTAGAGAAAAACCAGGCTCCCATTTAAGCCATATGCTTGTTTTGTTCACGTTGGGTTACTACTTTGAAAAAACGACTCTTCCTTATTACTACAACTGAAAGGCCATTTTGACGTAAGCTTTCATAAGAACACTTATGTTCTTAAGAAAAATGGGACAGCATCCTGGGAATGTCCCCAAATCCCCCAAACTGAAAGGAACTCAGGTGGCAGGGGTCCTGTGCTCCACTGCTTGTCAGCACTTTTGCTCATCACAGAGGGAAACGGGACTGAACAGAAGAGGAGCCTCTGGGACCAGGTCAGTGTCTCCTGGGCAGTGGGCAGGGCAGAGCCCACCCTTTCTGAGGCATCACAGAGATGAGTTAAAACAGGAGAAGTTCTGACTCGGATTTGGCTCTAACTCATGTTCTTTGATGACGACAAAGCTCCAGGCATCCTCTTGAACACCGCCTCATCCGGGCCTCACAACCACCCTGGGACGGGAATGTTTCCATCCGCTTTGCCGAAGGGGAACCTGACGCTGAGATGGCTTGCAGATCTTGCCCGGGTCACGCCTCCAAGCAGTCAAGCCCAGAGCTTTTCCCAGGACACAGAAGCTTCCAGAGTCAGGGGTAGAGGCCTTCCTTCAACTGGGAATCACCAACGCCCAGGCCTACCCAGACTCATTCCATATACAATATATTCAGACTCTCCGGGGGTGGGACGTGATCTCTTTAAAGCTCCCCAGGGCAGGGACGCCCTGTATTAAACAGGCTGAGGGCTGCGATGGAAATAAGCCGGCCTTTTGCAGAAAACCTTCTCATTTCCCTGGGTCTCACTTTTAATAGAGACCCAGGCGGCACTGAGAAGTAGTCCTGCACCTGGGGAAGCCCAGTATGTGGAAGCCTGATGGTCAGGGAGCCCTGTGGGGAGCCAGGACCCCGTCCCCCCCCCCCCCACCACCTTCGGACGCTTCCATCACGGGTCAGGTCGGCCCCGAGGTCTCAGTTTGCAACCTGTGATTTAAGAACACACCAGCAAAGGCTTCTGCAAAACTATGCTGTCGGGCTTTCACTGCAAAGGTGGGGTGTGTCTGTTCAGAACCAGAGGAGGAGGCGGTGACTGCCGTGGGGACCCTGGCAGCCTCCAAGCAAGGCCCGGCCGCCACTTTTGACCAGCGGGGCCCCCTTGGGCTGCGCCACTGCTCACTGCTGCGTTGGGTTTCAGTTGCCACACCCGTTCTCGGACATCCCTTCTCCCTTCACCACTCCTCAGTCAGCTGCTGAGAGGCCACTTGCAGAACTTCAGGGCGGGCGTGGGCAGGAAACCCCAGAGGGCACTTTGCTGTATTTATGCAGAAGAGAAAAAGTGCAGCCACAAGACGGCATTCTGCAATGGGCCCAGAGGGAGACACCGGTGTCCCCCGGCCCCCACTGCACACAGACACCCAGAGCCAGGCCCAGGGCCTCTAGAAACTGCAGGGAACGCTGAGGTCCTTGGTCTAGCAGCCTCCCCGTGGACACTTACAGAGGCTTTGCTGAAATCTGGATTCCAGCATCACTGATTTCCTCTAACTGCCTAGTGACCCATTTAGAAAGTTAGGTTACGTTCCCGTGGCTCGCTTTGGTGATGGCTACTTCCTTTTGGGGATGCTTGCCCACCACAGGGCCTAGGGCAATGGCTCTCACCTTTAACTGCACTAAAGAGTCACCTGGGGGGCTTTAAAAGCTCCACTCCAAGGCCCAGATGGCACCTGAGACCAATTAGGATCTCCCTGGTGGGGCCTGGCATCAAGTGTGTTAAAGCTCCCAGGGGACATCAAAGGGCAGCCCAGGTGGAGCCCCGCAGGCCTGGTGGTAGCTGAGGATCCATGTCAAGCCAGTCAATACAGGACCCTCAGCTCTCCTGCCGTGGGAAACTGGACCCGCCTTGTCCACCTGACTCTGGTATAGCCTCCTCCCCGCCCTGCCCCTTTACCTTTTTATGCCCTCCGCCAGGGACGTGGGTGATGTTATCCAGGGACCCGATCTTGGACTGGACTCTCTCCTTGAAGTCCAGCTTCTCAGACTTGACTTCCACCTGGCCACCTCCTGGAACACAATACACACAAGGGCACCAAGCCTTGAGGGAGGACTAAGCAAGTGAGTGATTCCATGCAGACGCCAACCTTGAGGGGGAGCTAAGACCAGCTTTTATTTAGAGCGTGGTTTGGAGCAAGTAGGTCCTTCCAAAGGGCTTGAAAGCAGTTTGCTTTCTCTCTCTAATCAGGGTGCACATCAAATATTTACTCAGCAAACTCTTCCTCCTCAGATGATGCAAAGGTAGATGACAGCTCAGTTCGCAAGAAATTATTCTAAATTAGCTGGCTTCCAAAGAGTCAAGTCTTTCTATGCCAACATCCTATAAGCTACAGCCCTATAAGACCTCAGAATTAAACTAAATGGCAAAATGCATCCTTAATAAGGAAGGGCCCTGACCCTTTCTCCCTCCTCAGACACTTGATGCCATGCCCAAGTGTGGGGAGATACGGCCTGAGGAAGAGACGAACTACGTTACTTTCTTTGGAAGGATAAAGCCACTTAAGAAAGCTGCTCCCTTGGGACTCCCCTGGTGGCATAGAGGTTAAGAATCTGCCTGCCAAGGCAGGGGACATGGATGGGTTCGAGCCCCGGTCCGCGAAGATCCCGCATGCCGCGGAGCAACTAAGCCCGTGCGCCACAACTACTGAGCCTGCGCTCTAGAGCCTGTGCTCTGCAATAAGAGAAGCCACCGCAATGAGAAGCCCGCGCACCACGACGAAGAGTAGACCCCGCTCTCTGCAACTAGAGAAGGTCCGTGCGCAGCAACAAAGGTCCAACACGGCCAAAAATAAATAATTTTTAAAAAGATGTCCATACTTTATTTAAGAAAAAAAAAAAGCTGTTCCCAGTGTGGTAGGATGGTAGCCTCAGGAGAGGCATAGTTTTCACTGGGAGAGACTGAACTCCCACAAGATGTCCAAGGGAGGCAGGAAGTAATGACACACCTTCTGGACTACGTTTCTGACAACCTTCTCTTCCTGCAGTCACAGTTCAAGTAACGACCTCAGCCCTGAACAGGGCCTAAAGCAGAAAGCCCTGCTCTGGCCTTTCAGGTGGAAGTTAGCTCTCCAAGATGGTAGCCACTAGCCACCTGTAGCTACTTAAATTGTATTTATTTATTTTTAAATTTTAATTGAATTTTATCTTTTTGGCCACGCAGGTGCGGCTTGTGGGATCCTAGTTCCCCGACCAGGGATCCAACCCAGGCCCGCCCGGCACTGAACGCGCCAAGGCCTAACCACTGGACTGCCAGGGAATTCCCCAAATTTAATTAAATAAAATTCGTTCAGTTCCTCAGCTACACCAGCCACATTTCAAATGCTCAACAGTCACATGTCATTAGTGGCTACCATACTGAACCGCACAGGTATAGAACATTTCCACTGTCTCAGAAAGATCTATAGATAGCACTGATCTCTATACGGCATGAGATGAAGAGGAAAAGGGTTAGCATGGGGAGTTCCAACAGCATCATTTTCTGCTGAAATGAAATGACAGTGAGAGCATGGCAACAGCCCAGCGTCCCATGTTGTAGCTGGGGCAACTGGTGAAATGCTCCTCACGCTGGCTGAGGACCAAACTGGGACATCCACATTAGCCACGCTTTGGGGGCCGGATCAGGCCCTTTCCCAGCTCTACATACCCCGTGTGCAGCCTGCTTGGAGAACTGCGGGTTAGGATTTAGACCATCATCTGCCCTCCCTCCTTATCTCGTCTTGGCCAGCCTGGCCCTGCTCAGGAACAACACACGAAGCCACGCCTCCCAGGCCGCAGCAAGTCCCACCCTTAACACTCTCCTTGATGGCCCATCCCATCAGTCCTTCCCAACCACTTCCGGAGAAGGCACCACCCCATCCTGTCCCACCCCTCAGGCCTCCCCGCCCCGTCCTTGCCTTCTGCAAGGGCTGGCTACCTGGCTTATGATGGATGTTGCCTAATGAGCCACACTTGGAGGTCACCTTGCTCAGATCCACTGGTTTGTAGACTATTTGCACCTGCAGGAGAGAGAATGAGAGGGACAGTGAAATAGGATTATTTTATTGGGGGCATAACGCAATGAAAAGCAGCTAAGTCCAGGCCCTGCTCGGTGTTTTCCTGTCTGCCACGAGGAAAACACCCTAGTCGGGCGGGAAAATGTGTTGGAATTCTGCCAACCTTGCCCCAGGGGAGCTGGGTCTTCACAAAACAAATGGAGTGGGCTTCAATTCCACAGGACAAGGACCCTCAGGGAAAAACAGGGCTACTTCCCCATTGTGCAGGGCCTACACCTTTGGTTTAGCAAACACTTACACACGAGATAAAGTTATTCTCTTTCCTGACATGAAATCCACAGATCACGTTCAGTGAAAACAGAAAGAAAGAAGGGATCAATATGAGCTGTTTGTGCAGCATTTGAAAAATCTTGGGAAAGCAAGAGAGCCATATCTGCTGGGCCTCTGAGAGCGGAGGGCGGTGTGGGGCTGTTAGCAGCATTCCTCCCAGGAGAAGCTTCACAAACCCAGCAGCCCACAACAGAGCAGTGATGGCCAACGAGAGGGCCCCAGAGCAGTCCTACAACCCAGTAAGAGCACCAGCTGTCCCCCGCAACCCCCCCCACACCCCGCCCCAGGGCACACAGTGTCCTGGACATTTCGGTTCTTTACAGAAAGGAGCAAAGCAACACCAGCAGGGTGGGCAGGCGGCACAGCAGAAATCGCAAGTTTAGTGTCTCAGGCAGGTTCAGCAGATGCACAGGGGAGGCATAAGGGCCTCAGGGCTCAGAGCCGGCCTGAGGGTCCGGCACGTGGCCAGGCCACACAGCCACCGCCCCCCCCCCCCGCCCCCTGCTGATCTCAGCGCCCCGGAGGGGAAACCCACGGGGACCCAGCATTAGCAGAGGGGTCTCCTAGAGGAAGCCTCTACAAAGCCATGGCTGTGAGGGGTCCCTGATGGTCCCTGGGTGACACTTCCCTCATGTAAGGTCACCTGAGGGTACAGGAGGCCCGTTGCCGTGGAACCAGTCGGCCCCTGCTCCCTGCCCTGGAGTCACCCAGGAGAGAGACGGCCTCGTGCCTGAGAACGGGGTTAACAGGGACATCAGAAAAAAAGGAGTTTTTACTTAGGTCTAAATCATCTGGGACAATCCCAAATTACGCTAATCAAAATCATGCTGGCGTCTGCCGATTACTGATGGAGTTGATTCAGGCTGACAGGTGGACGTGGCCTGTGTGCGTGGGTGCGTGGGTGCACGGAGGGAGGTGTGGAGAGCCCACACCTGTGGGCGTTGGTGAGTTAACATGGATTCTGAGCATGATGGGAAGGGGTGGGGCAGGGCTATGGGAACTCCCCCTTCCTTCCCTTTATGAGGGAGATGAAAGTCAAGGCTCCTGTGTACAGGCTTCCTTCTCTTCCCTTCAGCCTGGATGCAGTAACCAGTGGGGGAGAAGGGAGGGTGGAGCTGTGAAGAAGGGAGAGCCTGGATTGGCAGGGAGGGGAAAGGAATGGGGAGGGTAAAGGAATGGGGAGGGGAAAGGAATGGGGGAGAGGAAGGAATGGGGAGGGAAAGGAATGGGGAGGGAAAGGAATGGGGAGGGAAAGGAATGGGGAGGGAAAAGGGAGGGGAAAGGAATGGGGGAGGGGGAAGGAATGGGGAGGGAAAGGAATGGGGGGAGGGAAAGGAATGGGGGAAGGGAAAGGAATGGGGAGGGAGAGGGGAGGGGAGGGGAAAGGAATGGAGGGAAGGGAGAGGAGGGGAAAGGAATGGGGGAGGGGAGGGAGAGGGGGTCAGGCAGACTGGAGGCCAGGGAGGGGGAGGGAGGAAGCCAGGCTCTGGAGTGCATCCCAGAGCCGGCCAGGAGGCAGGGAGAATCCCTAGGAGAAGCAACAAAGCCTGCCTGCTGGGGAGTCACCTCCCCAGCTGAGGAGAAGAGGGGCAGGGAGCAAACAGAGGCAGAGCCCAGGCCAAGGGTCCACTGTCCCCAAAACGCCCGAGGCTGACATTGTGCTGGGGCTTGTCACCCCCCAACCTTTCACCAGGAGAAGAGCTCTCTGTGGCGGCTCCTACTGCAGGGGCCACAGGCCACGGACCGCGCTCGGGGCCAGCCCGGGCCATCCTGTGGCACTCTGCCATGGTCACAGGCTCGGCCACCAGCTGGCAGAGTGCAGGGGGAGGGGAGGTGCCCCTGAGGAAGTCCCCTGATGTCCTGGGCACCGCCAGCCGCAGAGGGAATGTACCCCCTGCCCCCACCTTCCGCCTGAAGGAGCGGGGCGCTGACTGCAGCCACTGGACCCCACCCCTCGGCCCCAGCAGCACAAGCTCCCACCAGCTGACCAGACACACCAGACGCGAGTTAAACCGGAAAGCACATGTCTTTCCTTCTCTGGCCAGAGCCTGCCGTCTGCAGGGAAGCCAGAGAGCCCGAGTCAAAGCTAAAACAGCAATGTCACTGGGAGCCCACGATCACAGCCTGGGGTGGTCCCCAGCCCTTCTCTTGGCGGAAGACGAGGTGGCAGTGGGACAGGAGAGCAGGGACCGGGGGCACAGCGGAGATACTGAGCAGACACTGGTGAGGAAGCGTGAGTGAAGCGCCATGCAGCAGCCTCGTCAGTGGCAGAGCCAGGACCGGCGCTCAGGGCAGGAGGCAGCAGCGCATTGCAAGAATAAACCCCCAGGTCTGGACGCAGATATGCGGGCCCAGGCTGGGCACTTTCTGGAGAGAGAGGGAGGTCTCTCCCACTGTCACACCGGCACTGCCAGCCAGAGGCCAGATGCCTGCTCTCAGAAACCATCCTCCTCCCCACGGGTGGACCTCAAAGGGTCTCGAACATCCCGTTCCCCGACGTGTTTATAAACATTTGCCTACAGCTGACCAAGAAGGCTGGGGGAGCGAGGGAGGCCGCGGAGAAGGGGGGCCGAGCCTCAGGTTGCCGAGTTTGCCCCCATTTGTCTGTGAACTTGGAGGATAACAGCAGAGCCGGCCAAGTGGGCAGGCGAGAATGAGGATGCCAGGCCCAAATCTCAGGGACACATCCGCTGGGGATGCAGGGAGTCCGCAGGGACACCTGGAGGAGGCCAGATCTAAAAGGGCTCAAAGCAGCGTTTCTGTCCGCCCTCGGCTGCGGGCAGGTCCCTGGTGCATTTCTGTTGGGCTCTTTCGCATCTGGAGCTTCTGCCGGGGGTGGAGCTGTTTTCAAACAGGAGCCGAGAGGCTTAAGAATCAGCTCATCCCTCGCAAATGCAGAAGTCAAAGGCGAGCAGAGCCCGGCCTCTGCTTGCTCTGACGTAGGATGGTAAAGACCTTTGTGTCGGCTCGTCAGAACAAGCGGGCCAGCTGTCCCCAGTGGAGCCCCTTAAAGTGAACCTGACCAGGTGACGGAGCAGTCAGGTGCTGCCACCTTCAGCCCAAACTCAAACGAGCTGTGGGGCTCCCAGCGAGCGGGGGTGAAGATGGGGCTTATGCTGTGAGGACCCAGCCACCAGGAACAGGTCGGAGAGAGGACCAGTCACTTTCCCCGTTCCACCCATGCAGCTCTGGGGCGCCCCTCCCGGAACGGTAGGCACGGGTGTGGGGAGCCTGAGCTACATTTACCTGGGGACCCGGATAGACTCCGAGCCTGAGAATGGTTTATTCTATGCAATATGCAAGTACAAACTCATGCCACTTCTCAAACCCGGAACCGCAGCTCGGCGCAGGGATCGTGTGACAGTACTCACACTGCCGCCTCCTGGCACGTGTTTGATATTATCCTTTGAGCCACACTTGGACTGGACGTTGCTAAGATCCAGCTTCTTATTAATTATCTGCACCTTTGACAGCCAGAAAAAAGGATGAGTGACACACCACACTCAGATGCACCTGCCCCGCACAAACATGTCTGGCTGCAGGCCGGGGAGAGGAGGACAGGGCTCACTCACACCTCCCGGGAAGCATTCCAGAGCTGTGAGTGGCTGGAGGTGGACCCCACCTTACAGCACTGGGTTTACAAAACGGATCCGTCAGGAGGCAGCTCTTCCCTTTACGTGAGGATTGCGTTATGGAGGCCCCCTCAGAGAGCACCTTGGAGGCCTAAAACTCGGAGGCGAGTGTCCACCGGGTTGGGATGGAGCAAAATGTACTCAGTGACATTATTAAATGAATAAATAAAAGCCCCAACTGTGGCCTCATTCATACACCTACCAGACCCCTGTGAACATTCACCGAGACCTTTAGGTGGCTGTCCTCAAGTCTGTTAGGTACTGGAATCACCCGCAGACATATTTTTTAAATGCCAGACCTCACTCCTGACCTTAGAATCTCAGTCTTTGTGCTTAGGAAAAGCACCCCTGGTGCCTGGTTCAGAGGCATGGCTAGGTTCAAGAATCACAGACTTCATGGGGAGGACACAGGTGGTTTTATGGAGAAGATAAATCTGGACTCCCTTCCATGGGAGGCCTTGGCCTCCTGGAAGGCAGGGTAAGTGCCTGCCCTTCACCATCGGCTCCCCTTCATCCACAAACCACCAGACGCTCAGAGGGAACAGGGCGATGTTCCCAGGTGACCCTCCCTAACTTTTCCTGGGCGGGTGTTGTCCAGATGGTAGAGATCCCACTGTATCTCTGCGAGGCTTCTCCTTCTCCAGGCACCAGGGAAAGGGTGTGGGGCTATCCACATTCCAGGGGGAAATGATTTTTACCCAATTTGTCTGTGCATTTCATAGACAGACAACCACGGTGCAGAGAAGGGGAGCTGAGAAACTCTGCGTTTTGTCTGCCAGAGCAGGGATCGCATCCTCGCCGGGTGTCCTCCATCAGGAGTGCTGTATTTGGAACCAGTGGGCCTTAGTTTCTATTAATCCCAGGTATAGATAACTGCCAACTGAAGTTTCCAACCAGCACTGCCCTCTGAAATTCCGGAAATGGCACCAAGACCTCAGCTGCTGCCGGGTGGGGGCCACTGCCCCTGAGGCCCGGGGGCAGCCTTTAGGGCAGTTGTAGCTGGGGGATCAGAGCTGGGGCCTGGTTCATCTAGGGTGAAGGGCCCCAAATCTGACCCAAGAGCCAGAGCCGGCCATCAAGGGGTCCACAGGTCCTCAGCCAAAGGAGGAAATAAGGACATGATAGCAAAATTTGTCCGTCCTACTTTTTGGTTTTAAAAATGGCCTTTCCTCCAATAAAATTTAAAAAATAAAATGGCCTTTCCTTTATTACATTATTAATTATTAAATTACATTGATAGGAGATATTATTTTTAGATGTCCTTAACCTGGCAAAATTTAAAATATAGTCATCTTCTCTTGGACCCCCATCTCTGTTTTTTTCCTTAATTTCACTGCTCTGAATTGAAAAAACCTGGGAAGCACACATCTAACCCATCGCTTTGTTTTCTTTTATGTTCCTTTAAAGTAAAAAGCTATGCCTTGGGCGCAGCGGTGGCGCAGCGGTTGAGAGTCTGTCTGCCTGCCGATGCAGGGAACACGGGTTCGTGCCCCGGTCCGGGAAGATCCCACACGCCGCGGAGCGGCTGGGCCCGTGAGCCATGGCCGCTGAGCCTGCGCGTCCGGAGCCTGTGCTCCGCAATGGGAGAGGCCACAACAGTGAGAGGCCCGCGTACCACAAAAAACAGAAAGAAAGCTATGCCTTTTTTCATCATAAAAAAGTAACAGGACATCACGATTTTGAAAAACAGAGGTTCCAGAAAGAGGAGAAAACGTTTTCTTGCTAGCACAGCCGCTGTTGCATTTTCTTGAATTCTCTTCAATTCTCATATATAAAAATAAAACTACCATCTCAGACATATAAACGGCAGTAATTATTGTGTACCTACTATTGTATATCTTCCTTTACCAAGTGTTTGCCACGTTCTACAGTCATCAGAAGCACTAATTTTAAAAAGATGTCAGATTCCGTTTCCTGTTACCTGTGCTATCAGATATTTATACTGATTCCATTTTAAAGAATACAGTCTCATCACGAACATCGCTCTGCAAGGAGTTTCTCCCATTCTGTGGGTTATTTTCATAGCACAGAGCGCCAGAAGTACAATTTCTGGGCCAAAGTTACAAACACTCTGAAAACTCTCCACACAGCTCTCCAAATGGCTTTCTAAAAGGGCCAGATTAATTTCCCCTGTGAGCACTGTTGAGAAAGTCAGTTTCAGTTGCTGCCAGCACTGTGCATTAAAAGAAATTGTTTTTCTTATTTCTTTGATTAAAATAAGTGGATCTGTGTTATTGGCTTATTATGCATTTCTTTGATTATTATTAAAATTGTTCCTTTGTCCTTTTTTCTGCTAGTAGTTGTATTTTTTTTTTCTAACATACAAACGTTGACATTTTTATATACTTCCTTTGTAACATTTCTTCCTTTGTAACTTCCCTGGTTTTTAAATGTAAAAACCGTCCCTCATTTAGAGGCTGGATAAATACCTAATTCCACGTCACCCTTCTCACCTGCCATTCCCCCCCCCCGGTCCCGCCCCCAACCTTCCTGATGAAGAGGCCATTTAAAGCCCAGAGAAGTTCAGTGACTTTCTCAAGTCAGTGGCAGAATCCACACAGGAATCCAGATCTGGGTGTTCTGTGGCCACGGCTACCTACGTAACAACCATATTTTACCGGAGCTGTTCTCAAGCCTGTTGTCTCATAAACCAAATAAAAACAACACTCTCTCAAGGTGAACAGTGACGTCTCTCCTGCCATATAGGAGACAGCGTGGCAACACCTCAGCCCAGGCTTGAGCTGGGACGAAGAGGTAGAACAGGTTTTCTCACCCTGCTTTGTAGGCAGTTGCTGTCAACCTCTGCACAATATCCTTGAATCATTTCATCCCACCCTCAAATTTTAAGGAGTCCCACATGAACTCCTGCTTTGGGGATCATTTTTTATTGATAACTTTCCATTGGATAAGTCCCAGAAGCAGACTTTCCAGCTTTCGTAAGAGAACTGGAGTTTAGAATTAGAAAACACACACCAACACACAAAATAATAAAACAAGAAGATTGAAAAGACAATGGTAAAAGAACGGGAGGTCATCAGGACTGACAATGATAAGACTGATCATTACATTTAACTCTGAGCTTCCTGGAAGCCAAGGCAAAAAGCGAAAACATGTTGGGTTACATAACTCTCTTATCTGACGAAGAAAACTTACACGTTTTTCAAGGAGGATTGCCTTATTTTCTGTATTAATCCTTACAAGGACATCAAAAAACTCAAGGGCCATTAAGCAATAACAAGATGTGCAACATACACAGAAATGTTTTCTCTGTGCATCTTTTTCTTGTTCCAATCCCACAAAAAAGGCAACGAGCTTTTGTGGGATTTGGCAGGAGACATAAGGATATTTACAAAGCAGACCTGAATTACTGTTAATTGTCAAATTAAGTCAACACCCTTTTCAGAATGGTAGATTTACAGAAAGGAGAAAAACGGGCAATGGTTTATATTATGAAATTGGAATCCTGAAACTTAATTTCTCAACTAGAGTAAATGTATGATACTGAGCCTCAGCTCTGGGCAGACACTGAAAATAGCCAAAGGAAAAAAACAATGTTTTGGAAGCTCCAAATTTTGATCCCGGGGACTCCCAGTCAAGGGATAAATTCCTGTGGTCAGGGTTCGACCCTGGAGGAGAGGCTGGGGTGGTGTGAGCCTGGGAGCGGGTCCACTTTGGTTTAATCCATTTCCTAGAGAACCCCAAATGGTTCCAAACCCTCATCAGACCTTGTTCTGGTTCTTTTTGGGCTCAGCTTTCTTGATGTGCTCCAGATCGCCCAGCCCTCACCACTCCCACCTCAGCAGCTTCCAGGCTGGCCCAGTGTCCTTGGGTCACCCCTGGTGAGGCCCGTCTCGAGCACTGCCTGGCGCTGGGCCTGGCTTGGCCTCGCTAGGGTCAACAGGCCCAGTGCTGAGGATTGGGGGCTGGGATGCTCTGGTGGGAATTTAACCTGGGGTGGGCACTGGACGCCCACAGCAAGCCTCCTCTTCAAGTCCAAGGTGGTCAGCCTGAGAACTGACACAGGAGATCAAGTAATAGGGGAGTCACCTTTAGAACTATTTATACTGTTCCTTTAAACAGTGACTGCCCCAAGATTCTTTATAATGATGGGATTTACACAAGATTCTTTTCCAGAAACACAGATGTTGTGTATAGGGAGAGATGCCCAGAGGGTCTCAGAGTTACAAGGCTATCCCAGAGGAGGCTCTCAGCCTGGCTCTGCACAGGACAAGCAAACTATCCTACGTACAGACTCACTTTATTTACTCCACATAAATGTTCTACATGTGTACTTTTAAAAATGAGACAAAGTTTCAACAGATGCAACCAATTTTTGAAACAGTTCTCCAGAATGGAGACAGACGCAGCGTGCCATCGCCATCTTGTGGCCACATGGAATATTGCAGCCCAAGGCTTTCCAAGCCTGGCAGCTTTGGTAGGTTTCTGTCCTGCCTGGGGCCTTCGCATTCCAGCTACTGCCTTGGACATCCTCGGAGGAAGTGACTTTAGCTCCATCTGCTCAAAGCCAACCAGACCACCCCCCATGCTCTGGTCATGACTCTGCATGTCCCTTCTCACCTCGGCAGCCACAGGGATACCCCCAGTTCTCCTTACCTGGCAGCCTCAGCCCCATATGAGCTCCTTCTCTCTCACGATGGAAGGTACCTGGGACCTCTGTGCTCTCCTCTGACCACACAGAGACGCTGCTGAGGTTGGTGCTGCCATCACCTGGGCTGGGCCCAGACCTGCCCTCTTATTCACCTCCCCCTCCGTGACTCACTGACAGTCAGGCCAAAGGCTCTGCGGCAGGTGCTCTCCACTACTCTCTTTCTTCTCCATCCTATCCTGTCCTGTCGGGGCAAACACAGAGCTGGTTCACAGCAGACCCAGCAGGGACCTCCCTCTATCAGCTGTTAAATCTCCAAAGCTCTCGCGTAAACGAACAAAACTCCACCCTAACCCACGCCCTTCTGCTACCCCAGCTGGTACCAGTTTTAGCTTTATTTTGCTTTTGCTCTGAGTATCTCCAGGTGCAGTTTCCCACTATTCTCTCTTCTGTGTCTCCAGCACTCTACGTGGGGGACTTTCCTTTCAAAGACCCAATGACGGTCCCAAACAAGGGTCTGTCCTATCTTCTCTGACTTGATAACAACTGATATTGTGGGTGACACTCCACAACACAGGTGACTCTCAGTATGGTGACCCTTGAGGGTGCAGGTAACCCCCTCAGTGTGGGTGACAACAGTACAGGCGACCCTCAGTATGGGGGACCCTCACTGGTGCAGGCTGCTCCCTCCTGCATATGCTTCCCTGGCCAACCTCTCCTCTTGCCCTTTTTTATATGCTCATGTGTCTCTCTCTCCTGCCTGGGCCTGGGGGCAGAAACTCTCACAGCACAGGGCCTGGCGCTCAGAGGTGCCGCAGAAACGTTGGATCAATGAATAAAGGAAAGAGAGAAGGAACCAGCTTTTGGTGCTATTGTTATGTTCTGTTTTCTAATTTATTTCTGCTCTTATCTTTGTTTCTGTATTCTTATTCTTTTCTTGTATTCTTTTTTTCCCTCCAATAAGGGAATATATGCTGCAATCGTTAAGTTTTTAAAATAATAAAAGCATTTAAAATTATGAATTCCTTCTAAGTACAATTTGGGGGCATCACCACATAATTTATGGCATTTGTTATCAAGGCACTTGGAAAAGGCATCTTCATTTCCAAACTGAATGAGCAGTGACAAAGGAAAGGTTTTTAATTCCCAGGCATTTGTGGTCATATTGGTGATATGCACACAGTGAAGTTCTGCTGTACCACAATGCAATTTCTGCTTCTCTATATTTATAGGTGTTTTTCTTTAGGGACTAAATAGATTGTTGACATAATATCTGGACTCTTAACAGATAAACCCTTGGCCCTACAGTTTAATTCCTGATATTTGTTCATTTTCCCCTTTCAATTACATGGACTTTCTTTGTCCTTTTATCTTTTTACTTTACTAATATCTACTGTGACACCTCCAGTCACAACTGTGTTTCTATCCATTTTTTTCTTTTTTAAAATATTGATTGATGTGGACCATTTTAAAAATCTTTACTGAATTTGTTACAATATGGCTTCTGTTTTATGCTTTGGCTGTGAGGCATGCGGGATCTTAGCTCCCCACGGGGTCTCAGCCTGGGCTGCATACTGGGAACCCCTAGGGAGGCCCTCTCAAGATTCTCACGGGCCAGGGAGAGGCTTTGGCACTAGGATTTTTTTTTTTTTTTTTTTTTTTTTTTGCGGTACGTGGGCCTCTCACTGTTGTGGCCTCTCCCGTTGCGGAGCACAGGCTCCGGACGCGCAGGCTCAGCGGCCATGGCTCACGGGCCCAGCCGCTCCGCGGCATGTGGGATCTTCCCGGACCGGGGCACGGATCCGTGTCCCCTGCATCAGCAGGCGGACTCACAACCACTGCGCCACCAGGGAAGCCCTGGCACTAGGATTTTTAAAAGAATCCTCCTCCTTCCCTGCCCCAGGTGATTCTCCTTTGCAGTCACAAGAGAACTGCTACTCCTTCCTTCCCTCCCCACCTTTGGTGGATCCAGCTGGTTCTGTTAAAGTGGCCAGGTGATCATCTGCATTTTCCTTTAAAAGTAATTTCGTTTTGGACTCTTCAAGCAATATATGTTCACTGTAGCAAATCATGAAAACAGAGAAATGTACAAAGCAGAAAACAGATGTTTTACATTTTTTTCCAACCAGTGATCTGTTGCGGTTTTCAGTCTCTGCAGGTTTACAAACATGACCATCTCCTGCTTCTCCTTCTTCCACGTGTCCTCTGTTTCGGGAGTTGAGTTATCCTTCAGACCCTTGGAGCATTCGTTGTCCCTTTTGTAGCCGAATAAACAGTGATTGAGCACTTACTGTATTGTATGTTGGGCTGAATGAGAGGCCACGGGGACCCAAAGATCTCACGGGACCTTGAGGGACCTTCAGTCTAGTAATTTTATTTTATTATTTATTTATTTATTTGGTTGCACTGGGTCTTAGTTGCAGCAGGCAGGCTCCTTAGTTGCAGCTTGTGGGCTCTTTAGTTGTGGCTTGCCAGCTCCTTAGTTGCGGCTCACGGGCTCCTTAGTTGCAGCACGTGGGCTCCTTAGTTGTGGCACGTGAACTCAGTTGTGGCATGCATGTGAGATCTAGTTCCCCGACCAGGGATCGAATCCCGGCCCCCTGAATTGGGAGCGCGGAGTCTTATCCACTGTGCCACCAGGGAAGTCCCAGTCTAGTCATTTTAAAAGGCCTTCTGTGTGGATCCCAGGTGCCTTCTTTTTTCCTTTTCTTGTCGTTTTTCCTGGAGATTAATGTGTTGAACTTTGTTATGGGTCAGGTTTTCTTTGTTTCACACAATTTTCTAGGTTTTCCATGGAATTTAAGGGGAAGCTGTTACCTCCCCTTCTGCCATTTCCTCACATCTCCTCCCCCAAAAGCCCCAAGAAAAGTCACTTTTCTTCTTTAACCTTCAGTTGCCATGGACACACGTCTGCGCCCCAGCGCGGTGCGGCCATAACCTGGGGGCACCCTCCCCATTTCCGCCCTGAGCATCAAGTCGCTGGCCCTCGGGGCCAGCGGCTCAGGTGCGAGGCGTGGGTTCCTCCCTGTCAGCCCTGTCACTGCTGCTCTCAGCGGAGTTACCAGAACGGGGCCAAATGGGCTGGGGCAGCCCGTGGGTGTTTGCAGGTGTGTGACAGAGCCCCGCAGGCTGGGAGGCACTGACAGTCATGGTTTCCCTCTTGCCGTGATGAGCACGCTGGTCACAGCCCCACAATCTTCTCAGTGGTGCAGAATTGGCCGTGTGGGGCTTTGTTTTTCATTTTTCAAAACAGGCAAATGCTCTGTGCTATGAAAACAGGGCACACACAGGACATCCACAGCGTTGGGGGAGGGGTGCGAACGCCAGTGGGAAACATCCCATCACCTCGGAAACCCTCTCCTTGGGGGTCCCTCTGCCCCCAGAGCCTCACAGAGGGGTCAACTTCAAGCCAGCGCCCCAGCCAGCTGCACCAGAGCCCCTTCTGGAAGGAGACAGGCATCTTTACGAAGCACAGCAAACACTGCAGGAAGGTAAACACGGCTCAGGCCCAGCACTGTGGCCCAAAGACCAGTGCGATGAGACCCCGAGAGGCACCCAGACCTCCCCACTGGGCAGGACCGCTCGGGTCCCAAGGATGGGAAAGGCCAGCAGGGGTCCCTGAGGCTCCACGGGAAGCAAAGTGCACGGTTTCAGGCAATGGCACCAACATGGACCAAAGGTGCTCCGAGACACCCTCCCTCCACGGTGACCCAGGCCCCAGACAACAGTGATTAATAAAATCAAGAGTGCGGAGGCCCCAGCTGGGGGTCCCGACTGAAAGGGAAACATTGGCCCCTGCCCACCAGGAGGCTCGCTGCCCCAAAAACGGCCCAGCCTGGAAGGCCCAACACAAGAGCTGGGTCTTGGTCCTCCAATCCCTTTCCCGCCTCCCTTCTTCCTTCTCTGTTCCCCACCCTGTGCTCGTGGGGGAGGACTGCTATTGTCTGAATTGTGTCCCCCAAAATCCACACGCTGAAGTCCCATCTCCCAGCACCTCCAAATGGGACTGTATTTGGAACAGGGTCTCTAAAGAGCTCATTAAGTTAAAATGAGCTCATTAGGGTGGGCCCTAATCCAATATGACTGGTGTCCTTATAGGAAGGGGGGACTGGGACACAGCGACACCCAGAGATGGACCACGTGAGGCCATGGGGAGAAGGCGGCACCTACAAGCCAAGGAGAGACGAAGACACGACCCCCGCCGACACCTCGATCTTGGACTTCCGGCCTCCAGAGCTATGAGGCGTTACATTTCTGTTGTATAAGCCGCCCAGGCCATGGTATTTCGTATGTCAGCCCTAGGAAACTCATACAACGGGGGATGGGGTCAAGAAGAGGAGGAAGACGGTCCAGGCCGTCCCCATTTCTCTCCACCTCTGACCCTTGGAAGCTCATTTTCTTCAACTTTGGGAGACCCAGAAATGTCATGAGCACCTGTTCGTCCCTGAGAGAATCAGTTGTTCAAAACAGAATCACGAATTTCTCCAGAATTGGGACCTAAACAAATGTCCAACCAACACCAGAGACACACCCACCTATGGACTGGTTGTCTCATTTTCGAAACACAAGGCAGCCAGGGAACCCCTGTGGCACCCACTTTGAGAACCGCCAGGTCACGGAGCTACAAGCCTGTCACCTCAGATCCGTCCAATCAGCAAGGGCTGAAGTGAGGAAGGGAAGAACCGGTACTTTCTCTCCCCTGAGCAGGGCACTCACGGCCTGGTGGTGACCCCAGTAAAGAACCGAACAGTAACCTACTGTCTTTCCTTGAAGAGGCCGGGGAGGTGCTTGTGCTATGGGGGGCGGGCGGGGGGACCCAGGCTGGTGGTGGGAGGAGAGCCGCTCGCCCGTCTCCAGCCCAGCTGCAGGGGACCCACCCGCCTCCTCTTGCACAGCCAGCCTCTGCACGCCCTTACCTTCCCGCCTCCCGGCTGGTGCTTCAGGTTTTCTGTGGAGCCGATCTTGGACTTGACGTTCTTCAGGTCTGGCATGGGCCCGGGGGCGGTCTGCAGGCGGCTCTTAGCTGCAGACGGTGACTTGGGTGGAGTGCGGACCACTGCCACCTTCTTGGGCTCCCGGGTGGGCGGGGTCGGCAGGGAAGGGGTGCGGGAGCGGCTGCCCGGAGTGCCTGGGGAGCCTGGGCTGCTGTAGCCACTGCGGTCCCCGGATTTCCCAGATTCACCTGGAAAGGAAGGAGGGCATGAGGCCAGTTAGCAAAGGGCTATCTGTCCTGGGGTCCATTCCCAGACTCAGGGTTGGATCAGGCACGTGGAAACAAGGTCAGAAGCTCAGTCAAACCAGCAGGAGGCTGCCCTTGGTCCCATTTCTAGAGAAACGTCTCCACTTCTCAGCCGTGCTGCTTTGCGACAGAGATATCCTGCTTCCCAGAGAAGCAAAAGAGTGGTCGCCAAGGACCACCCAGTACCCCCTAGAGGGGGACCAACTCTGCCCTGTGGCCCTGGGGGCCAGGAGAGGCTCCAGCTAGCTGCGTGGTCTCAGACAAGTCATTTACCCACTCTGAGCTCAGAGGAAAAAATTGTAATGCCTGCAGTGAGTGAGGCCGGGCAGGGATACATGCCCTGTGCCCTGAATAAGGGCAATGCAATGGTGGGCCAGGGGCCCATCTGGATCCACTGGACTCTTTAACCACAGGGTGAATTTTAAGCTGTTCTCCAAGTTCAAGGCCCCTTTTCCCTCAGACCCCATCCAAACTCCCAGCTCCTCTGTGGTACCTGGGCTCCACAATGGTATACCTGCTTCGTGTCCATCTGTCCCTCGCTCGCAGAACAAGCCATGCCGCTTCCTGCCGCCCTGCCCTCCCGAGAACCCTCTCCCCACCAAAGCGACACGCAGCAAATAGCAGTGCACTCTTCCAGGTGCAATGCGGGCGCCAAGCCCTCCAGGAAGGCCACTGGGCCCATCCCTCTCCCAGCGGAACAGCCCTGGGTTCCCTAACATGCGTCTCTTCCTGCACTTCTCATCCCCCATCACACTTTAATAGCTGGCTATTCCGTCTGCCTCTTGGATTCGTGTTTCGCCAAGTGTGGCCCCAGGCACCCCTGCATCAGAATCTCCAGAGCCACCACGGAGGAGTGGGACCTGTAAGATGCAGATCTCCAGGCCCCATCTAGACCTGATGGGACAGAATCTCTAGGGGTGGGGCCTGCAAAATTGGTGCTTCCCACGCTCCCAGGGATTCTTGAGCAGACTTGAGTCTGAGAGCCACTGGGCTGGATGCTGGGCTCCAGCTCTGAGGGTGGCGGTTGCCCCCGCCCCAGGAACCATTTGTACCAAACAGGGACCTGCCGGGCCCCAGGCTGCAGAAGGGCAGCTCTTTGCTGGAAGCGGCGGCGTCTCTTGCCGAGGGGAGAAGGAGCGTGTGGAGTCTCCGTGTCTGCTGGAACTCCCTCACGCTGCCAAGCTCTGCAGCCAGGGCTCGGTGCCCCCCACCCTCTGCCCCCAGGCACACAGGCTGGCTGGTGGACCTGGTGGTGCCTTCAAATTCTTCCTGCGCCACTGGATTGCCGAGTGACCTTAGGCAAGTTACTCGACCTCCCCGGGTCCAGCGCAGTGACCGTCACCCACAGGATGCCGGTGCGATCTCACATGTAACCTGGTTGGGGCCAGTGCAGACCTCCAGCCCCCGTATCAGCTCGAGGCACATCCTCCCCTGGGCCCACCACAGCCCTCGGCTGAAGTGAGAGCACGCAGGATTAGAAAGGCCCGTCGGACAGACATATCCGCACAAACCACACGAAGAGAGGAGCAGGAATTCTGACTGTGCCAACTTCAGGCTCAACGTGGGAAACCTACGTTTCAGAAGCACGTCCTCTCGGCTCTAAAAACCTAAGCCAACCAAGAGGCACATGCGCAAAAGGCATGACCCTGCGGGTGAAGCAGGCTCAGAATTACCTCTCTCAGATTTTGCCCCTCCATGAGGTGGTTTTTTCTGCACTTGCTCGGTAGCTTAAAAAGAAAAATCCACAGAAAGCCTGGTTATCATCAAGCTTAAAGAGGCCTTAATGAGTGTTTTTTTTATGGGCGCCCAGTCATGCTCAGCCAGGCCATCCACAGAGGCAACCAAGGCGGGGAACGGGGTCAGGGACTCCATCGGGTAGGAAACAAGGCCAACTTGGGGGAGATCTGTCCACCCAAGAGCAGGTAAGATCCAAAGAGAAACACACGTTCTTGTTTCCAGTTATGATCCAGTCGCGTGAATCAACTGGCACAATGACCAGTGAAAAAAAGCAGCGTCAAAATCATGTAAAAATCCCAGTCACAAGTCTCGAAGTTACCCCGTACCATATGTATCGTATACATGCGGAAAAACCCCGTGGGAGAAAACCGACGTACGGGCCTCAGCGAGCGGGCGTCCGTGCAGGCCCCACTCTACGGCAACCTCGAGAAACATCACAGCCAAGACATGCAGCAGACAAGGGCTCTGAGCAGCCACCCCAGGGCCAAGGGGCAGCAGAGGCCCCGTGGCACCAGCCCATGTAAGATCCACAGGGCCCCTGAGCCGGCGCAGGCCAGATGCCCCCCGAGTCATGCACAGTCTAAACCCAGTTTCCTGGGACAGTCCCCAGGGCAGTGAGACAGGGGCACTCAGCCTGGCTGTCCCCAGTGGAAGCAAGATGGCTCAAGTGAAGCCTCGCCTGGTACTCAAAACCCAGTGGCTTTACTCACAGGAGCCCGGGGGAACGGGCCCAGGGTGTGGCTGCTTCGCTAAGATTCTTACGTTCTGTCCGAGGGTCCCTAACATCCCAGCAAGTTAGCAGGGGCCGTGCCCTGTGTGAGGTCACCTATAGTGACCTAACCCTCATTTGGGGACTGAAAAACACCTCCCAGGGGCCCTGGATGTGGGGTCCAAGGATCTCAGAGAAGCCCCTTTTCCGTCAGTTACTAGTCTTACGGCTGCATTTTCCTCGTGCTTAAAAGTCTGGTTAGACTTCGTCGAGCCTCGATTTCTTCGTGGTAATAAGTGGGGATTCAATATCTAGCTCAGAAAATTAAAAGAATTAGAATTCGGTGCTTAGTAAACTGCAGGCGTCGATCAGCTACCAGAGCTTAACTGTCAGGGCCTCCACAGCGAGCTCTCCCCCGACTTGGATTCCAGAGAACATCCCTCTTACCCGTGCCTGGTGGGGTCTTCGGGGTGGGCGTGGTCTTCTGGGTGGGCGTGGTTTTTGCTGGAATCCGGGTGGCGTTGGCCGGGCCCTTCTGGCCTGGAGGGGCCGCTCCCCGGGGTGTGGCGATCTTCGTTCCATGTTTACCATCTGCCCCCTGTAAACGAAGCATGGTAGAGTGGTTTTTACGACTGAGAAAGGTTCCTGCCACCCGGTGTCAATGCCAGCCCCATTCAACCACCGTGACTCCAAATGAGGCTAAGGTTGGGGTGACACTTTGCCAGCCAGATACAACAAATGTCCTCTACAATGACGAGGGTTTGCTGGGCACACAAATCCACAGCCCCTCCCAAATGCCTACCTTTTCCTCCTGGAGGGACATTTTACATGAGTTATCTGCAAGAGCTGAGCTGATGTATTTAATAAAAAGTCAACAGAGCTTACAGCAATGATCGAGTTCATCATCCAACCAGTGTCGGCAGGCAGGACATCTGTAGACTCTTCCTACGTGGACACCATTCTCTGACTCCCTTAGGGATTTATCTGACTGGTGGTGGTTAGTTTCAGAGGGACAAGGAGACAGTTTGTTGAAACTGACCGAGAGTGCTAACAGAGCTCGGCCCTATCCTTCTGTTCTCTCCCAAACAAGCCTCAGGCTTCAGTACCACCTCAGGTGTGCTAAGAGCCCTTGGCGGGTGAACACCAGCATCAATTAGCAAACTGGCCAAAGGTGGAGCACAGGTGCACAAGTCAGCTGACTGGGGACAGTGACTGAGTCTGGGGACCCAGTTGATGACCTTGACATATAACACAAAGTCAAAGAAGAAACTGACATGAACTGAGGACTACGAGATGGTTCAGGAAGGAGTAAACTGGTGGAACAGGCATGGCTGCGGAGTGGTGCTGTCCGACCCAAAATGAGGGCAACCTGGAAGCACCCCCCGGTTACCAAAGTCAGAAATGGACAAAGGAACCCAAGCAGAGTGGCGATTTCCAAGCCAGGGTCCCCTCCGGTGCCTCAGGGCTGCTGCCACGAGGGCCGACGGGGCGCCGAGAAGGATGGCACTGTGCCTCCTTTTCCTTGTTTCACCCAGAATTTTAACTGTGCTATGTGGCGCTTCTAGGTAAGAGCTTATCCAAAGAAAGGTCTTTGCAGCTAGAAAAGCATACACTTGAAAACCACAGCAGAGCAGCCTCGTTCTTTCCAAAGGCGCTTTCCTTACCTTGACTTTCATCTCCTTTGCTCCAGAACTGCCAGTTCGGGGTGTGACAGAAGAGACGTGTTTAGGAGAGGAAGATGGCTCTGGGCACACGGCGGGGCTGGAGGGTTTGATCAAAGGGTCTGAGCTACCAGGAGTGGGGCGTTTGGAGCTAAGGCAAGGCCTATTGCCCAGGGTTTTAGCAGAGGAAGGTGTGGATGTCTTAAACATAAACATGAATAAAATCAAAATAAAAGTCAGCACATGGGAGAAATGAACAAACTGAAAAAAAGACAGTGACTACAAATAAATAAGACAGGTAATGGTTTAAAGCCGTGATCTCCAAACTGTTTGGATCACGCACCCTTATCAGTCCTTCTTATCAGGAAGAACAGAACGTGACCATACATCTCATGTACTTGCAGTTATGCACCAGCTAATACATATACTACAATGCTAACATATGACAAACATTATGAAACTTTCATGTGGCAGAACTTGGACAATGGATAGACTTTCTGGTATGTTCTTTCTCCAGCCCATTGGATCTACTTCAGCTCTGCCCTTTGGAGACCACTGGTTTAAAGGTGTCTCGCACCCAAAGAGTTGATGGAGGTCGCCAAAAGTATGTGATTCTTAGGATGTTTCTCAAGAAAACACCTCCAATGTGTCATGGGTCAGAAGTGCCCCAGGTTCTGCTCAATTCCAGGTGGGGAGCTCATGCTGGCCCCCTAACTCCCGGCCCTCTTCCACCGCACCGATAGAATTGTCCTTGCTAAAAAGAGAACTGTGCCTGCCCCAGGTCTTGAAGATTCTGCCTGACACCACTTAGATCACGCGCGTGCGTGCACACACACACACACAACACACACACACTTTCTGAATAAAGTCTCAAAGCTAAACACTGTCTGGTGAATCTTATCTGGCCACTGTTTACGCTTGGACACGGTCCACCTAAGGAAATAGGCTGGGTGGGGCAGGCGGCCAATGGGACAGGGCTCCGTGAGCTGGCTGGCCTCACGGAGATGAGAGCATGTGAAGGATGGTGGCCGACACCTGCGGTTTGTCTGGATGGCCTCTGGGGGCCTTGGATGGGGATGTGTGGCCCTGGTAGGGAAGGGTGGCCTGGGAGGCGGAAGGGCCATGCCTTCAGGAATACAACCAAGAGGCCAAGCCCAGAGGATGTCAGAGCTACAGAGCAGGGTCCTGACCAGAGACTGTGCTACTGGGGTTCATCACTAAGGTGGCTGAGACCCTCTCTGCTGCCAGCCTTGGGGAGGATGAGGGCGAAAGGAATGGAGCACGGGGGTGAGGGGAGGGATGCGGGCTGAAGCCCTGGGGCTGCTGACAAGAAAAGCTGAGGGTGGGTACTGGCAACCCCTCCTTCCCCAGCTGCGCGAGGTCCCCCTCCCCTGGCACTGCTCCCTACCTGGCCAAGTGGCCAAGGTTCGTGAGAGATCTGCCCCCTTGCTGTGAGGCTGTGAGCAGCTCCAGGGCAGGGACGGCTTCCTGATGGATGAGTGAACAGAATGCATGCCGGCACGAGGACGCGATTCCCCTGAATGGGCGTCGTGATTGGCGAGCAGCTATTGCCTCCCCTCAAGTTCCCGCAGGACCCTCAGCTGCCCCACTGATGGGCAGAGTCCTGATGGCGAAGCCTACTTCCTCTAGGGCAGACACTTCGGGCAGCGACCCTCAACACACAGGACCAAACTCCTAGGGCTTCATTCTGCATCTGGGGACTCCGTCAGGCCTCCAGGACTGATGATTAAGACCCAGGCGTTTCAGGCAGCATGCATATGGGACATTTGAGACACCTTTAAGGAAAACAGGTCTTCATCTAGGGCCCCAGTGAGGTTTTCCTGGCAAAACACTACCATGCATTTACAGGAGCTTTTTCCAAGATGCACAGTCATGGAGGAGAGTAAACTACAGCTGAAAGGGAGCATGACAAGGACCACATCGTTCCGGGTGTGGTTTTGGTGGTGAGCAAGTTGCTTCATTTTCTGGTCCTCGGGGGGTTTCTGAAGACCGGCTGGCGGGATTTCAGGACGGCGTCCACGGCATCATGGCCGTGTCCACTCAGTATGTCGGGTGTGTGTCAGGCTTCCCTCCTCCAGCCTGTGTCAGCCCCACTCCGAGCTCGGCAGCAACCAAGCCGATCTGCTCAGAGCTCCCCAAACAGTCTCCTCATGCCCCCGGGCCTTTGCTTGCACTGGTCCTATTCCTTAGAACGCCTCTTCTCACTCCTACGTCACCAACCCCCTTCATGTTTCCTTCTCGGCCTGCCTCACAGGTCCGCCCTTCTAGGGCTTTTCCAGGACCCTCCTCAGGTTGGAGATCTCCTTCTTGCTCAGTACTCCCTCAGCCCCCTAAGGAAACGGTATTTTCTAGATATATCTTAAATATGTCTATGTGCGTGTATGTATATAGATACATATTTGCTGAGCCTACACCTGTAGCGGGAAGTGTAAAATGTGCAAATTTCAAACTTCATTGCAGAAAATTCAAACACACCTTCATTTACTGTGAACGTCTTAATTCAAACTATGCTGATGCAACTACAATTAGCATTAATTAATTCATAACTTGCTGACTGCCCTTCCCTGGCCCAAGCGTCCAGGGATAAATGCTAGAATTTTAAAAGTTTGCATAAAAACACAAAGCACTTGGAATGACAGCTGTACTTCAGGGACAAACGCTCTCCACATGTTATATATAAAGATTAATTCAGATACAAAGCATGGCTTCTTGATCAACTTGATGGCAGCAGAGAGGTTTCATGGTTTTGTCAGCTTACCTTGGCTTTTTTGTCCTCAGGTCCAGCCCCATCTTTGCCTTTACTGACCATGCGAGCTGATAAAATATAAAATGAGAATGTATGTTACACCCATTAGCACAGCTCACAAAGAGCCCGATGGAGTGGAGCTGATTTCTTGGGATCCATACAACATGTCTTGTTCAGTTGGGCCAGTGGAAATCCAGTTGATTTTCTTTCCCCTTGAATCTGTTAGGTTCTCGTTGTTAGTATCAACACAGCACACTGGAGTCTTTGCTTGGAGCACCCTGACAAGAGGGGGCAGCAGGCTGGCCGAGGGCAGGGACATGCAGAGGGGAAACTGTTCCGGGCATATGTTGGCACAGGGGCCATCAGGGAAGGTAGACAGTACAGGACCACCTCTCACAGGCTCCCTCCCCGTCTCTGTCAGGGTCAGCCTCCCACAGCTGGGGCCAACCCCACTCCAAGGAGGGGCACTTGGAAAACCCAGGGCCACGGATGGGGCAGCTCAGCCAGGCTCCAGTCCCTGCAGGACCCCTCTGCTCATTCAAGGGCCAAGGGGTGTAGGCTGTTTTCCCAGAGCCCGCCCCTCACTAATGGAGGCTTTGGTGACCAGCCCCAGCTGGCTCTCTGACAAGCCCATTCCACCCTTGACCCAACCCTGGAGGGTCTTCTCACCACTTACAGGCTCTACCAAGAGGACTAATGCTTGCCATTTCTCCAAGCTAGCAACAATCTAGCTACTGGCAAACATCCTATAGATAACCTCTGGATTTTAGGACCAAACCATTGACGGCTTTTGTGTTTGGAAAGCCACACCCGTTGGTGAAACCAATCCACTTGTCTACCAGTGTCACCTCTAACTCACTCCTGTTATTGGCATTCATTATTGAAGACTAATTATAGATTTCTGTCTTTGGCTTCAATATTGTATACCCCCTGCTCCAGGGACAATGGGGCTGGTTGGAGCATCTCACTGGTTACTGGAGACCAGATTGCTAGAGTGACCAGCACTGATGACCTAGCCTAGAGGTTTTCAAACTTTACTATGCAGCCGAACCCCATTGGGAGAGATTCCTAAAATACAGAATCCCGGGCTCACTCTGAGACAGTAAGCCTAAGGTGGGGCCCAGGAATCTGCATTTTAATAAGAGCCCCAGGTGGACCTGGTTCACATGTTTTGCCCCAGTGACCATCATCATCTATGTCACAACAAAAGCATCTGCTAGATCAGCATTTCCCCGTGCTGACTGGCGAATTGGGGAAATGCATACCATGTATCCTTCTCAGAGGGTCATAATGTACATTAGAATATTAAAGGCTCTGACAAGTCCTACTGCAGCAAACCCTGTTTAACTTTGTTTCACCTGGTTTTTTTTTTCCCAAACTAATTGGACCATGGAACTCTTTTTTTCCCTGGACACACCTATCAACATCCAGTGGACCAGTATTCAATAAAATGCCGCTTCAGGAAACACTGTTGCAATCTGTCAAGTCACAGTATTCCGTCCCATGCTATTTTGGAGTTTAGGATATTTTAAAGTAGGACTCTTTCTCTGACTTAAATTTCAAATACAGGTTCCTTTATCTATCACATTTCAAAGTTTTCACGACAAGTAGACTCTAATCCACATTTAGCAGGTGTCTGCAACTGACAGCTTAAGTAGCCTCAATTTCTGGGCCCCGCAAATCATTCTAAAATGCTAAAGGACCTAAATATATGAATGCGCTCGACTTGCGGCCATCCGGGAGGCCCCCTCTGCTGTATAAACTGTCCTCTCACTGACAGGACACAGACTCTGACCCTTGGGAACCTCCCCTCCCATCTCTCCGGCTCCTGAAGGGCTGCCGCAGTGACGCTTCCCAGGGCTCAAGACTGGGCCAGGGCTGAGACCCCTGCGATCCCAGCACAGGGACTGCCTGGGCTCTGCCGAGGGAGGAGGAGGTGTTTTCTTCCACAGGGAGTTTTTGTTTCTGCTCACTGTCTATCCTGCCACGAGGCAGGGTGGAGTGGAGTGGGGGTGGGGACTCTGGGCCACCTCCAAATGCTTGTGTGTGTCGCCTGCTACATGTGATGTGTTGTCCACTGACAGAGCCTAAGAAGAAGACAGGCACGTGCCCTCTGAGTCTCCGGGCTAGGAGGACACACTTCAGAACCTTCTGGAAGGCACCGTGGTGTACAGGGAAGGAAGGGCCTTTCGGAGCAGACCTACCTGGATTCCGAACCTGGCTCCATCACCTAATACTCAGTGACCTTCAGCAAGGTACTTTACCTCTCCGAGCCTCAGTTTCCTCATCTGCAAAGTGGGGCTAATTATGCCCACTTGGGCGGGTTGGGAGGGTTCTAGACAATGAATTTGAAACACATAACAAGCCCTCCAAAGTGGGAGGAGCTGCTATGCTCTCTGTGGAGCGCGGCCCACCAGCCTCCAGCGGGCCGATGGAACCTTGTGGATAAATCAAGTGGCCAGAGAAGCGAACGGGGCAGAAAGCATGGGGCAGGGGGTGTTGGTGACATGCAAAACGGCGGGCAAGCGTGAGAGGAGCCTGGAGGGCAGGAGGAGGCGGGAGGGTGAGCAGAGGCCCAGTGGCCGGTTTGGTGGCTGTCCCCCGGGGGCCTTGGAAGCGGCAGGAGCCAAGGAGGGGCCGGAAGCTCAGTGGCAGTGCCCGCAGCCTGGGTGGCACACAAGGTCGCCGGGCAGGAGCAAAGGAGCTCAAGACACAGACCTTTGAGTTGAGGAACCCGGCTGACGGGCTTCCCCGGCAGACCAGCTGCAGGCTGCTTTTCAGATGGTTCTGGAAGGGCAGTCTTTTTTGTGTCCTCGCCCTCAGAGGGGCCCCAGGGCTCTTGCTCTGCTCCAGAGGCCCCAGGAACTGCAGCCCCTTCCAAATCCACCTCCGAAGGTCCCTGCTCCTTCTGCACATTGGCTTTGATTTCCACGTGGAACATGAACTCGGGGGGCTCGTCGTGCCCTTCCGCTGGGGGCCCCTCCCCGGGCCCATCGGGCTCTGAGACCCGGGTCTCTGCAGAAACTTTAGAGAGGAAATCGACAGGGAGGGGGATGGCACCCTTGGCTGAGAAACCAGGGATCCCAGGGGCTTCTCCGGAAACTGCGTCGGGGGTTGGCCCGCCTCGGGTGGTGGGGCTCTGCAGACGTGGGGAGGCCTGGGAGGGAAAGGAGTCCTGGGGAGAGGACTCGTCAGTGTCCCGGTCTTCATCCACCTCCTCGGCCCCCAGCCTCTCTTTGCCCTGCTCCCTCTTCAGAGGCGGCCCCTCCTGGGTCAGGTCTCCCAGAAGCTGGCACTCCAGCAGCTCAGAGCCGCAGCGGCTGCCGTCTCCATCCTCAGGTTCTGGCCCCGAATGCTGGTGTGTGGCCTCTCTGGGGCCTTCGGGCAGGATGGGAGCCCCAGGCATGTCAGACACGTGCTGGCAGCTCAGACCTGGGGTCCCGGGCTCCATGGCCTCACCTCCACGGCGCCCTGGTTCCCTGAGGAAGCTTTCCTGGACAACCTTGACACTCCCAGGCTCAATCTGGAGACATCCAGGGTAGGTGGGCTTCGGAAAGGCCAGCCCCTCCTCGGCCTGCTCCCCTCGCTTTGGTCCCCACTCCTGGTGGGGCTCCTGAGGGCCTCCTGGTGGGAGAGGCGGCTGGCAGACAGGATGATGCTGGGAAAGGTGAGGGATCGCCAGGATGGGAGCTTCTGGCTGTTTCTCCCCCAGATGCAGCTCGGAGACCCCAGAAGCTTCTTGGCCGTGTGCAGGCTGGACCTGAGAGCTAAGCCCATTAGCAGGGGGCCTCTCAGACACTTCCCTCTGCTGGCCCGGAACTCTCCCCTCCTCTGGGTTTGAAGAGGCGGAGGTGGCAAAAGGTTAGCAAGAGCGCATTAAGTGTTTAAGAGAGGGGACACACTTTGGAAAGAAGAAAAGGACATTTAAACGGCATCTCAAGCCCACCTAACCAAGAAAAAGGAGCCCACGCTCTGGGCTCACCCTCGTTGCTTTTCTTTGCTCAGAATGAAAGGTCTCTTGGTCTATCTGCTGCCAACTTGCTGGGTGAGCACCTCCCCTCTCTGGGCCTCAGTTTTCTCATCTTTGGACCAAAGCCCCGTCTAGTGCCAGCATTATCCCTCTGCCCATCGTGGGTCTGGTTGGGCTCCGAGCATCCTGTCATTAACTGGGGCTGCCTCGTGCTAACTCCACCAGCCACGAAGCTTGTCCTCCTCTCCAGGGAGAGCGAGCCCCCCGAAGACTCTGGCCTCTAGCTGGGACCTGGCTGGGGCGCAGTGAGGATCTCTTTTCCTCTCCTTCCCTCTCTTTGCTGAATGAAACCAGCAGCTGTCTACAAACCCACCCTGACAGATTTGAAAAGCCCAAAACGTATCACCATCAGGGCTCGAGTCTTTACTAACAGACCTGCCATGAGACCCCAGTAAACAGAAACACGGTTCAGGTGCATCCGGATCGTGGATTATGGACAGCCTTCTGCACGAGGTGAGGCGACCACCGTGGCAGTAAAGGTGGTCTGCACGGCAAAGACATGCACGGCCCACGGGGACCACTGCTTCACCCCTATCACACCACTTGCCATGTGCCAACCCAGTGGATGGAGGGCACAGTTCCCTTTTCTCTGCTTCATTCATGTGACATTCACGTGAATCCCTCCTTAAAGTATCCGTGTATTGGGACTTCCCTGGTGGCGCAGTGGTTAAGAATCCGCCTGCCAATGCAGGGGACATGGGTTTGATCCCTGCTCTGGGAAGATCCCACATGCCGCGGAGCAACTAAGCCCGTGCGCCACAACTACTGAGCCTGTGCTCGAGAGCCCGTGAGCCACAACTACTGAGCCTGCATGCCACAACTACTGAAGCCCACGCGCCTAGAGTCTGTGCTCCGCAACAAGAGAAACCATCGCAGTGAGAAGCCCGCGCACCGCAACAAAGACCCAACACAGCCAAAAATAAATTAAAAAAAAAAAAGTATCTGTGTATTAAGGACAGGAGTCGTATGCTCATTGGTTCTCCTAATAAACATTCCGTATTTGTTCTAACTCCCAACTCTTCAAACATCCTACCTAGTTCCAGAACAACTTCACGGCTCTCCTCTAAACAAAATCTGGAACCCCAAAGGATTGGGGGTCTTGGAAGAGAAAGAGACTGGATGAGGGGAGGGGAAGGAGGTGGGAGAACACAGGTGTCCACACACATGGGTAACACGTCCCTCTCGCCCCAACCCAGTCGGAGTCCTTGCAGCTGCCCACTGGACCCTTATCAAGAGGCCCGGCTCACCCTTACCTCTCACCCCTACACCGGGGCCTTGAGCTCACCATCTCACTCATCTCGTGTTCCTAGCACCGCCACAGAGCCTGCCACAAGGCCAGGGATCAGTACATGAAGGCGTGTCGGGAAAACGTGCTGATTTCCGCCTTCCGCGGGGTCTACAGGCACCTCACGGGGGCCCTTGGTCAGTCTCGGGGAAGAACCGCCCAAACGACAGAGACGGAGGAAACAAGCTGGGCAGCAGGCAGCCTGAGCAGGTGCCTCAGTGCCTCTTCTTCCCACCCCACCGCTCAACAGACCAGAAGCGCAGCAGCTGCCGGTCCTTACAGCCACTGACGGGCCAGGTCTCCAGCGCCTTCTGGGAAAAGCTTTCCTCCAGAGCTTCCTAGAAATTGCTCGTGATGTGGATGTCACTGTACTCTGATATGCTGCAGGACTGTAAAAGCCCCTCATTAAACAGAAACAAGGGCACCAAACACAGCCTGAACAGTTACCAACAGACGACAGTGCAGCGCATGCGCGAGTGAGGAACCTTAGCTCGTGCCATTGCACTCCTGGGGGAAGGAGCCAGGCTGGGAGGACATTCTATTCAGCTCCCGGAAGACTGTAAAGTGCTCAGTAAATATGAAACGTAGCAATCACCGGGGGTGGGTCCAAGGTAAAAAATATTTGGGAAAACACAGTTTGACGTGTTAAAATTTGTGTCCCCACACTCCCTTGGGAGACCTGGTCCTGGAGACACTCACAGAAGAAAGGTCTACCCTGGTGTGAGCAGGGGTGAGATGGGTAGGGTCTCCCCACACCTAATACTCAGCCAATGGCAGCTCCATCCTGAAACATCTTTTCTGTCTTAGTACTTCATGAACACAGGCTGCCAGAGGTTTTCCTTCTGCAGCAGGAAAGCAAGAAAGAGATAATAGCTGTGCTTTTGTATACACGGCTCTCCCTAAAGCTGCTTGTTTTTGTTCAGAACAGACGGCAGGCCTGTGTCAAATAAAATGTTTGCGGATCACGAGTGAGCCTGAATTTCACGAGGTTCCACTGGAGGGAGCTTGGGCTTGGCCGTGTGGATCAGCAGCTCCAGTCAAGACATTAAATACTGGCCTTGGGAGTAGAGGTAGAAACCTCCACGTGTTCACAGATTTGGTGCCAATTTCCCATTGCAGATGTTGCCTGGCATTCATCTTTATATCTATATGACCCTAGGCCAGTGCTGCGAAAGTCAAAAATTCAGTTAGCACAAAAATAAAGTTTCTAGGAAAGCTGATGGCCTGATCTTTTTGTTGCATGGAATATGTTTTAGGGGCATAGAGACATAGCCTGCAATAAAAATTGGTAGAAAAAACTCATTCATTTCTTTTTATGGAAATAGATCATCATTTCCAGAGGTTATAAAAACCTCTAATTTTACCTAAAAGCTGCAGATCATAACCGAAAAGAAACAGGAGGCAGGATTCTAGTTATTTAACACATAGACTGAGGTTTCCCCTTACAATGATTACCCCTTCTAATATTTTCTGAAGCTCTTTGTAAGCCTAAGAATGAAAACACGCCTTTCCATGACATGTGAGATGAGAAACCCTAGCCCACTACGGGGGCAGGGACCCCTGGGGAGCAGAAATGTGTGTGTTAGGCTTCAAAACACCTTCAGGGAGACATTTCTTCAGGGCCCAGAGTCTTCCTAAAGTCAGATGGCCCCAGTGGTGGCGCTATCCAAATCCCAAATCACTTTCTGGAGAAAAGAACAGTGTTTTCCCTGCTTTCTTACAATCTAGAAGCTTCCACATTACACAGTAGACTGTCAAATTCATTTATGCAGCAAATGACGGAAAACAAACCCAGCTAGGCTGTATTGGCGGGGTCTCCATTTCCTAAGATCAGGAATCTCTAGGATTTAAAAAATTGAGTTCTTAAAACATTTATGCTCAGTGATTATACGAAGTTGCTTTTCTTGAGCACAGCAGTTTTGGTCCCTGAGAAGAAAATCATAATAAGGTTTGAAGGCTGCACAGAAGAGAGTTGAAAAAAAATAGCTCAGTGGTGATTTGGTTGAGGCTTTGCTCCCGGGACAGCCCAGAGGGCCGCCTACAGGGGAAATCACTCATCGTACATATTATCTGCGTTTCTCCTGGTCATTGATTCTCGACTCCCCATGCTGGGCAGGGCCAGCTTCTTTCAGAACACTGAACACCTCAGGAGAGACTCAGAAATGGCTAGAAAGGGCTAGAGCTCTTTCTCTATCTGAATAGCCCACCTTCGATAAAAACCAACTCCTAAAGACCAGGAATTAAGGCCCAGGTCCAAATTCTCTTTTCAGGGTAGGTAGGGTCCATTTGTGTCGCCATGCCCCTCTTCCCGGCCCCCTACGTCACGCGTGGCAGGCGATTCTAGCCCACTGACCTTGGGTCACATGTCCAGCAGCTTGGTCTTCCAGGTTGGGGGTGTCTCCAATGCCTGCTTCTTCAGCTGGTTTGTGTGTCAGCAAACGAAGAAGATAAAAGCAAAGACGGTTACTGTTTGCTAGAGACAAAGCTCCCCGCCTCTTCCGCTATGTTTCTGAAAGCATTCAGGAAAGGCACACCTTAGCAGCACCAAGGCGCTGCACCTCTGGCTCTTTGCAAATGTGACTGCCGGGGACGTGGATGAAACCAGTTCACTAAACAAAACCCACACAACCACGCACTTTACGGGCGGCACAGTCCAGTAGGAAAGACCTTCTCCACAATGGGCCCAGGGTCCTCAGTACCCCACTCGACAAAGACACAGGACAGGTGAGGTCAGAGAAGCAATTTGCTGCTCGGCCACTGCTGTGGGAGCTGTGTCCAGGCGGAGGCTGCCCTCCCAGCCCCAGCCAGCGCTCCTGGGGCGGCGGGCGGCAAAGGTGCAGGGAAGACTAGGCGCGGGCTGTGGAGTCGGCTGCGGTTCAAACCCAGGTGCCACCATTACTCAGCCTCTCTGGGCCTCTGTCTCCAACTCTAGAATCCCAAGGTGATGACACTGGCTCACCTTGCAGAAGAGTGGTGAGGATTCATATAAAATGGTGTGAATGTATTTAGCAAAGTGCCTGGGACACAGCAGGGCCCCCCCGGCGGTTCAGTTTCTTTCCTCCAAACTGCTGGGCAAGCCATTTAACCTCATGCTTAGAATAGGGAGGGAGGCCAGCAGTGTCAGTGAGCAGCTTTTGGGGTGTCTTGGGCTCCTGCTTAGGGAGCCACAGTCCATCCCGAACAAAAAAAGACTGAGAAAAGCTACTGATCATCAGTGGTACCGAAACCAATAAGCTTTCACACAACACCAATTTCTGCATCGTGAAAAAAATCGGGATATTGCTGCAGGACAATGGATACAACTGTCCAGAAGAAAGGGCCCCTAAAAGGCGTGCGGTGACCCCATGATCCCAGGAGCGCCAACATGCCCTGATGGACAGTGACAGAGAGGCCACCACCCTGAGAAATGCCCACCAGTTGCTGGCTGGGCCACCAGTCTTCTCTGCCAGTCCCGCAATGACTCAGTCTCTACACCTAAACCAGAAATGCCAGGTTACCACCACCTGCCATACGGGTCCACCACAGAGAACACGGCGGAAGCAAAAGAAAGAGCCCCTGGGTTTCCCTGGTGGCACAGTTGTTGAGAGTCCGCCTGCCGATGCAGGGGACACGGGTTCGTGCCCCGGCCCGGGAAGATCCCATATGCCGTGGAGCGGCTGGGCCCGTGAGCCATGGCCACTGAGCCTGTGCGTCCAGAGCCTGTGCTCCGCAACGGGAGAGGCCACAACAGTGAGAGGCCCGCGCACCGCACAAAAAAAAAAAAAAAGAAAGAGCCCCTGGGTTGCTGGACAGACGCACGATGGCCTTAAAAACAGCCAGCCCGCTGGCGGGCCCAGGGCAGCTGTGGCGAGGGGCAGGGGGCCAGCAGGGGGCCAGCAGGGGGCTCGGGCAGCTCCCCCACTGCCAGTTCCTAGGCAGGAACATCTCTGGGTCCCCTGCACGCTGACACTGTATGGCCTGTGAGGTCTAACGGTGACAGCTCTGCGTCACTCGACAACAGCCGACTGTCTGGGAAGCACAGCTCCAAGCAAAGGTCTGATCTGAGTTTCTGACAAGGTTATGGAAGAAAGGCTCAGAGTGACAGCAAGTCCAGCTAAATGGCACGGAGTCCTGGAGACAGAGGACACGAGGAGGCATGCCGACGACATCACCATCGTGGCACTGGGAAGCCCACCGCTTTCGCTTTCCCACGCGGTGTCTTGATATCCTGGTCCTGATGCAAATCAGAAGCTGCGGGCTGCTGCCCACATCTCTGACCTCCCCTGACCCCAGCAAGGGAGATGCTCAGAGAAGCCAAAGAGAGGGAGGGTGTGTGACAGTGGCTGGGCCGTCACATCCCTACATGGCTTCTCCGTATCCCTGGAGCCCCAAGAGGGCTCCACGCTCACCCCGCAAGGCAGGGATTCCTGCAAAGGGATGGCCACACTGCACCCCCAGATGGACCTCAAATGGGAAGTTTCACAGGAGAACCAAGATACAGCAAAGGGGACATGCCCAAGTGAGGTGCTAAATTAAGGTACATATTGTGAAAGCCACCAGCTGAAAAAATGTCCCCCCAACTCTAAAACCTCCCACTTCATTGAGGATGTAAAGGGTGGAGGGGGAGAGAATTTTTGAGGAGGATTTCTTTAGAGACAGCAGCTTGGGGGGGTGGGGGGGGTGGCTGCCTGGCCACCTCCCATCTCATCCCATCGAGAGGGTTTCAAGGCACCAGGGGGAGACACGTGGTGTGAGTTCTCTATGGTTAGGGACATGGTGGACGGCTGTCAGAAGCCCACCTGGGAAAATCAGAGGAGGAGAGACACGCTGGCCCTGCCTTGGTGGCAGAGCAAAGCCTACGGGCAGTCTGCATATCCACAGTCTGTTGGGGCAGAGAACACCCATGTTCCCCATGGACCTGCTGTGGGCACAGGGCAGCTATAGTGGAGGGGGCGCCTCAGGCCACATGCAGCAGGGCCACTGATGTGAGCAAGCCGACCTCAGCAGGCGAGAGGCTGGAGGTGGCTCTTGAGACCCCAAGGGGCCAAAGAGAGAAGAAATGTCTGCTGGAATCAAACGCAGAGGGAGGGGCCTTCGGAGGGATGATGGGGATGGTGAACGTGGGGTGTCTGGAAGAATTCCAGAAAGGTCCCGACAGAGAAAGAGTCAGCTTTAAACACCTGCAGACCACGTGGAGCTGGCTCACAGCAGCGCCAACGCAGTAAGAGCCTTCCTGCCCCTGCCCCTGCCCCGTCCTCGCCCCCTCCCTAGTCCCAGAGAGGAGGGGCTGCAGCTTTGGCTCTCATGCAGGACTGGACATTCTAGTCATCATTTGCAGACTGGGTTTTGTGACTGTGGAAACTTAAAACACTTTTGATAACTCGGAAGTGATCAAAAATCAAGAGGTGGCTAGAGTTTTCATCCCAGGCAGGGGAGAGCTTCGCCCACTGACACAATTGTAAAGGGACAGCGGGAGACAAAAGCCAAGTTACCATGAGTCGTTCGTCCCACGGCCTTCAAACGACCTTCACTGTCAAGGACGGGGCCTGCCAGCTTCCAGAACATCCCCCTCCACCCATGTCAGAAGACCAACTTGCAAACAGAAGCTACTTGGAGGAGGCCGTGGAACTGCTCGGCCCCTGCCCAGTGCTCCCAGCACACAGGCCCGGGAGAGGGCTGCAGGCTTCCTAAACGGCTGCCCTGAGCCCTGTCTTCAGGAAGGAGAGAAAACTCCTGCCGGGGGACATTTCCCCCACTGTCCATTGCTGGTGACGTACGGTCCAGAGCTCTTCTGCATTTCGTGCTGAGCAGCCTTCAAGTCACCAAGCCAACGGCTGGAGTCGTGCGTAAGCCCAGGGAAGGGGACGTGAAGGAAGCGACAGCCAGGGCTCTGGGCTGTGCTCGCTGTTCCCTAAGGGCCTGGGCAGCTCACAGGTGACTCTGGCGGCCCCGAGTCCAGTGCTATCTCTGGTCAGTGCCCTGTCTGGGCTACGCCCCATCATCTGTGTTGACAGGACAGTCTCATCATGTCTGTTCGACGCTGATACGTTTGAAAGGATAGTCCTAAAAATGGATGCTAGATGACATCACTGAGTTCCTCGGGGACTGTCCAGTTACAATCCTCCAAAGGTGTGGGTGGGCCACCTCGATGCTGCTGCACACTCGGCCCCCCCCCCCCCGCCCCAGGGAGCTGTTTACCTCCGAGGAAGTAACCCCTGTTGCTGGCAGAGTCGCAGGAGGAGGGTGGACTGACCTTGGGGGTGAAGGCTGCCGCCAGCCTGCCTCAGAGAACTCTCTGGAGCTAAGACAAGGAGAGGAGGAGCTAGAAGGAATCCAGAGGTCCTCTATTCTCTGGGAGGCAGGCAGGCAGCCATGGAAGCAAAAGGGCGTCAGGCTCAGAACAACCAGAGATTCCCAGAGGCTGGTGTCCACCCACATTCCTGCTGCACTTGGAGACGGGCATAACCCCACGTGCACCCGTCCTCCAGCAGGGGAGCTGGGCACCCCGACCGGGGAGTCACCCTCACCTGTGGTTCCTTCTGGGATCTCCGTGGGGGGCTGAGCGGCTGCCTGCTCACCGGGGGCTCCCTCATCCACTAAGGGTGCTGTCACATCTGGAAACCACGGAGAGTCACCTTAGGGGGCCGGGATGAGCTGTGCCACACCCCTCACCTTTGCTCTTTGGGGGATGCAGAGATGCAGGGAGGGGGAGGGGGAGGGGACTCAGCCACATGCAGAAAAGCAGCCCCACAGAGCAGGGCCCGGAGCCGTGCTCCAGCCTTGACGTCTCTCCAGGGAGCACATCAATACTCTGTCTGAGTGGCGCCCATGCACGAGACACCCAGGCCCTCTGCCAGGAAAGCCAGGACAGCCCCCCTGTAAAGACTGCAGTGAGAGGGACGGCTGGGGACGGTCGCAAGTGTTTTTAAGGAGGAAGTGTTGAAAATCAGATGACTGGTCGCAGGTGTTTGAGCCTTAGAGCAGGGCAGAACAGGAGAATGGGATTGGGACCAAGGCAGTGCAGGAACCCTGCAGTCAGGGCTGGAGTCTGTGGCTCTGCCGGGAGGCTGGCTTTGGGCAAGTCCTTTGTCCTCTTAGGGTCTCAGTTTTCTCATCTGCAAAATGGGAGTATCACCACCAGGGGACCTCCAAGTTCTCTTCCAGTTCTAATCCCCCTGTCTCCCGGAGCCCACGACCCATGGTTTAAAACCACAGACTCCCCTGGGTGGCAACGAACAGGCCGGCCCTGTCTGGAGTCAGGTCCTTGACAACAGGCCCACAGATGGACCCACCTTCAGAGCAGAGGCTGGAGGAAAAGATCCACCACCAGGAGCTGCTGTTGGTCTCTCATCGAGGTGAACACTTCCAAATCGGCATTCTTCCCTGAGCAATGCCCTGGCATACTCCCAGGCCATTCTGGGCAGACATGAGGAGTTGTCAGCTTTGAAAGCTTCCCAAGCGCCTGACTCAGGTTCGTCAGAAGGAGTCCATTTTATTATGGTTGCCTTGGGAGCAGCCTGGCAGAGTCCAGCCCCAGCAGGCTCCCCCATTCCCCGCGGGGCCAGAGCTGAAGCTCTTGGGATGCACACATAGACAGGGTACAGAGTGCAGCAAGACTTGGTTGGTAGATTCTTCCAGAATAAAGCTGATTTGGAAGGCTGGCAGAAAATCTGCCATTAGTGTTTCAGGACCTTCTCAGGGCGGTAGGCAACTTGCAAAACTACCCTAACAAGGTCAGCAGGCTATGTCTTAACATCACTGGCTCTAAGAAGGAGAGCAAACAGCATTTGGTCTGGTATTCTCTTCACTAGGCTGAGAACTTCAGAGGTGGGGGGCGGGCAAAGTGGGGGAAGGGGCACGTCCACTATATCCTCCACGGATGCACCAACAATTGGCAGGCACTAGACAGCCACTTTCTGAATTCATCCAAAGGTGGACGCTTGGGGAGATGCTGGGGCCAGGTTCTCATCAAAGTCATGGGCAGGGCCCAGGGAAGTGCTGAGAATAGAACCTTGGAGAGGATGGAGAGAAGGAGGGGCAGATACTGCCGACTGGTTACTCGAAAGCCATTCTCAATGCCCTTATCCCTTGATTTTTCCTGCTAAAGAGCCTGGAAGGCAAAATGCTCAATGTCCCAGCCTCCCTTACAGCCAGGGGTGGCCATGAGACCCAGTTCTGGCCAATGATACATAAACAGAAGTTGGTTAGGTGGGGCCTGCAGAAAAACTGTTGCTTTCCTAATAAAAAGGGAACACATTTGGTTTCAGGGTTCTTTCGGCTTTGCTACTTTCTTTCTTCTTTGAAGGCAGATGTGATGCCTGGAGGTACAGCAGCTATTCTGTAACTATAAGGCAACAATCCGGCCATTAATGATGGCAGAAGATAAAACAGTTGACACTGAGAAGCTGCTGCCCAAGTCCAGACATTTTATTATGTGAGACAAATAAACCTCTTCATATGTACGTCACAGTTAGTTGGGTTTTCCGTTACCTGCGATCAACACAGGCTTGACTGATATAGATGGGAAGCAAGAGAAGATGGTCAAAATCAGGACCAAGGAACACTTCAGGAAATACGTCAGCAGCTTTGTAATAACTTAGACACCAAATGTCTACAGAGGACAGGGTAGAAGATGGGCTGGAACTAACACCATGGCCAAGGTCCAGACACCCAGGCCGAGCTCAAGAAATGAAAGATACTAAACCAAGACCAGTCCCAAAGTGTGAGCTTGGAGATGTGCACTGACCTGCCCTTTCCTCAGCCAAACGGCTGCTTTAGGACCTGCTGGCTCATGAAAGAAGTTTTGCGAGGACAATGGGCGAGGAGCAGGGGCTTGGTGGAGCTGACGTCAGGCCCTGCTTTGCCACAGATCCCAGCCTGTTCAAGTGTGGCTGCCTCAAAACTCACACACGATGAAGCTGCCCATACCTGACCCTAGCGAGCAAGGCATCAAAACAGAGCGTGGCTCCCACAACATCCGGGGCCTGAGCTCCGTCCTGCAAAGCACTGAGCGAGCTATCTCTCAGCCAGAGGGAGAGGCAGCAGCAAAGGCAGCCAGGAAGGGTGGCACGTATGAGCTCAAAGAGTGGCAAAGCGCAGGCTGGAGCATGGAAGGAGCTGCTTGAATAAAGCCATGAGAAGAGGGAGGCCCCACCTTCCGCCGTTGGAGTGCTCTTAGCATCAGAGGTTTCAGAGCCTGGTTCCTCAGATCCATCATCGGCCGGGGTCTGCAGGGGAGATTCTGGAACATATACAATGAGCCCCTCAGAATGGCTCCCTCTCTCCACCCCTGCTTTCGACCTCAGAGGACCTCGGGGACACTGTCTTTTGGAGCTGAAATCACCCAGCGTGGAACCCAGATGGATGGACTGCGGCCACATGATAAAACCACAAAGGGGACCAATCCCACCCCCACCCCAACACAGCTGGGCCCCCAAACCAGGGTCAGCAGGCAAAGAGACACGCAATGTTTACCTGTTCTGGGATGAGAGGAGAAATTGCCTTTTAATTAGCTTGTGGTTCCAATTGAGACAAAGGCTCTTATATTGACAAACGGGCAGCAGACACCAGAAAGCTAAGCCACAAGTAAACTTGGGCTTTGTGTTTCCCTACTGAAGAGACTCATGGGAGATCACTGCCATGAATTAATGACAATTAATGACCTGGGAAAACACTCAGAGACCCAACTCCTTCCTCTGCAAAGGAATTAGCTCAGGGCAGACACAGTACCTACTTCTATTCTAACTGCACACTTGGCTGTGTCCCCAAGCACCGCCCAACAAGCCTTGAGTTACACCTGAAATGTCAGCCATCGCTACTCATAAGAAAACTGTCCTTTCAGAATCCAAAGGCAAGGGAGCTCTGATGGACTCTGCAAAAGCCACTCCACCTGGGGTGGGGGCAGCCTTGGAGATAGAGGACGGGAAGCTGGTTCTGCATGAAGCAGACTCACGAGACGAAAAGAGGCAAGTGGTGTTCTAGTACACTTCGAGATCAGACACGTCACACCCTCTGCTAGAACGCCATCCCTGGACACTCAGCCCTGGCTGCACCCATCCAGCCAAAGAAGGGCTGATTCTAAAGAAGCTTCCGGTCCTGGAGCTTGCAAAAACCTGCCAACTCTCTCAAGTAGGCTCTGGACACATGGTGAGGGAGCATGATGCAGACCGTCTGCCGGGTCTTATGACGGACCAGCCTCGACTGTCGGAGCACAGAAGCCTATGGGCATGACGGTGCCTCAAACACTTGTCCCCCAAACACCCCTCCCCCAATCCATCCCCAGCCTACAACTGCCATCATCTGCTTTACCCTTGTTAGACTTCTTGGAGGGAGGGAAGGAAGGAGGAAGAAGCCTCTTCTGAGGGTCTTCTGGAAGGTCTAACAAGTTAACTCATTAACACCTTTTAATTCACGTGGGTGCATTGTTTTATCAGTTAACCAGCTTTTACCCACTTTGCAGCTCTCTTGGGCTCTATCTAATCCTATTCCAACTTTTAGCATCAATGCAGATTTACAGAAAAACTGCAAAGATAGACCAGAGAGGATACCCCACACCCAGTTTCCCAAATTGTTAACATCCTACATTATTATGGTACATTTGTGACAACACAATATATGTATTTTAACTTAATTTTTAAACCAGGCTACCCTAAACAGAGCATCATTTTTCTTTTTTCTTTTGGCGGGTGGGATCTTAGTTCCCCGACCAGGGATTGAACCTGGGCCACAGCAATGAAAGCATCGAGTCCTAAGCACTGGACTGCCAGGGAATTCCCAAGAGCATCAGTTTTTCATTGGCACAATTCATCTGGGGCAGAGTTCAGTATGTTGGGATTCTAAGTTGGATTCTACCCACAAGAGTTTAATAACTGAAGCTTCAAGGAGACTTGGCTAAGGGTGACCAGAGGCAAAAACAGCTGACATGGAGCTGAATGCTATACTAGCCCCATAATCTCAGACACGAAACTCTGTCATCTGTAAACTGGGGAAGGCAACCTCCGCCTTCACTGGTTATTGTGAGCGCTACCTGAGACGTCGGTGGCCAAAGCCCTTTGCGAACTTTTGTAGGGTCCTACAAAAATGCCTGAATTATCTTTTTTTTTTAAGATTTTTTTTGATGTGGACCATTTTCACAGTCTTTATTGAATGTGTTACAATATTGCTTCTGTTGATTTTATGTTTAGGTGTTTTGGCCACATGGCATGTGGGATCTTAGCTCCCCAAGCAGGGCTCAAACCCACACCCCCTGCACTGGAAGGCAAAGTCTCAACCACTGGGCCACCAGGGAGGTCGCCTGAATCATCATTTTAAGGAAGTCCCATTGTAAGTAGGGTAGCCACACACTTTGTCACCCAAATAGGGACACTTGAAAGTGAAAGCAGTGATACTGATACTGAGGCAGAACACTCATGGGGAGGGATGGTGGGCTCAGGTCCTCAGATGAGGGAGCTCTTAGGGCCCAGCTGCCGTTCCAACCCCTTGGGGAGTTGAAAATTAGCAGCTCTGGCTGGAGCCAGGCTGTGGCCTGGGAGATGTCAGAATGCACGTTTCTTGCCACCATTGGTGCCTGACACCAGGAGGGGAGGGTTGAGTCGAATGGGAGCAGGCATTTCCCCTCAGCCAGAGCTTCGGGCTGGGTGTGCTCCCAAGATGTTCAGAGGGTGGCCTCTGAGCTCCGGGGACAGCCCATTTCTTCCCTCACCTCCCCCACCTTGGAGCCCACTTGTCTGATTCCCAAGCTCTGCCTCCTAATGTGTTCTCTGCTTAAACAGGTACAGAGAAATCAGCCTTTGAAACAAGGCCCCCCAACGAGTCCTGAAGCGTCTCCAAGGTAGGGATGTTTTCTCCATGTGCTCCCCCAACCCAGGCCTCCTTCTGGTATCCCCGCCTCTTCCAGGGAACCTTCCCAGATAGATGTACCCAGAAGAGTTCCCTTCCCACCTTGGATCTCTACCACTGCCATCGACACCGCACACCCCAGGCTTGTTATTTTTAGCATTAAAAGAGAAAAGTAGACTGCCATTTCATCTCCTTAGAAATGGGTCTAGAAGACAGGGACCTAGTCTTTCTTATCCCGGGGCTGCACGGTGGGCTGCTCCAGGGGGCACTGGCCACCAGTGACACTGTGGGGAGAGGGTTCCTTTTAGCGCAACCCAGTGCCCTACAGGTCCTCTGATGCTCCCATCAGCGATGCAGGGACTAGCGTTCGGAGCCAGAGAGAGGGCTCTGTGTGCTCCACGGGGCTCCCCGATCTCGGTGGTCAGACAGTGCAGTGAAGGGGAGAGAGGAGGCCAAGCCAACTGGGCCAAAAGACTGTACTATAGAACATTTAGAGGTTGACATGGTTTATTAAGGTATAACAGGGACAGTAAGAAACCCAGAGCTAACCAACTCTGGCCAAAGAGGGGCCAGACAGGCCTATTAAGGAAGAGAAAAAAATAATGTATAAAGTCATGTATTTTGCATGCCAATAAATCCTGCCGATTTATAGGTTAATGGGTATATGGTTAAAGACTTAACAGAGCACCCTTGTATTAATTAGACCAACAAGCCTCCGGCAATCTTTATCATACTATATCCACGTATGTGGCAAACTCTCCTTTGCAAAAGGCAGATTTTCAAATAGCCTCACATTCTGAGTTCTGTTGGCTCGCTCAAATTAATGAGGCTTCAAGCCTATCGACAATCTAACGCAATAAAGTATTTAAAACTCCTTTAAAACTCAGGATGCGAACTCTTCCCGCCAGCCCTTTCCAGAGCCATCGGGTCGGCCGCGATCCCCACCGCGCCTGGGCCGGTTACGCAGGGCCGTGCACTAACCTTTCAGGCCGTGCTCCACGTCACCCTCGTGGTCTTGCAGCAGGGTGTAGTCCCCCTGGGCATGATCTTCCATCACGTTGAACTCCTGGCGGGGTTCAGCCATCCTGGTTCAAAGCCCACCTGGGGAATGAAGATGGGAGGTGAGGGCTGGGATGCTGTGCTGAGGCTAAGTGCTTGGGGGCGGGGTAGGGGGCAGGGAGAGAGAGGTGCCACCTCCCCAGTTCACAGCAGGCAGATTTCCACCTCCCCTCTCTCCTCCCCAACAACCAGATGCCCAACCTCATCCGCGGGGCGTATCGCCAAAGTGTTATTTACTTGTATGTGCACTTTTAGTTCACCAGCATCATATCAGTTCATGTCCAAAATCATCAGGTGGGCAGGTTCAGGAGGCCTGACTTGTTACTATGCTCACTGCTCTTTCCACTTCATTAAAAAGTAAATGCCGCTGACGGGTAGTTTGATGGGGTTTAAACATTTTTTTTTAAATTTTATATATTTATTTATTTTTATTTTTGGCTGCATTGGGTCTTCGTTGCTGTGTGCGGGCTTTCTCTAGTTGCGGCAAGTGGGGGCTACTCTTTGCTGCAGTGCCCGGGCTTCTCGTTGCGGTAGCCTCTCCCGTTACGGAGCACGGGCTCTAGGCGTGCAGGCTTCAGCAGTTGTGGCACGTGGGCTCAGCAGTTGTGGCTTGCGGGCTCTAGAGCGCAGGCTCTGGAGCGCAGGCTCAGTAGTTGTGGCACACAGGCTTCGTTGCTCCGCGGCATGTGGGATCTTCCCAGACCAGGGCTCAAACCCATGTCCCCTGCATTGGCAGACGGACTCTTAACCTCTGCGCCACCAGGGAAGTCCCTGATGGGTTGTTTTTTTTTGTTTTTTTTTTTTTGTGGTACGTGGGCCTCTCACTGTTGTGGCCTCTCCCGTTGCGGAGCACAGCCTCCGGACGCGCAGGCTCAGCGGCCATGGCTCACAGGCCCAGCCGCTCCGCTGCATGTGGGATCTTCCTGGACCGGGGCACGAACCCGTGTGCCCTGCATCGGCAGGCGGACTCTCAGCCACTGCGCCACCAGGGAAGCCCGGTTGTTTTTTTTTTTACTGAGAGGGAAGGCATCAGCTGGGCACTGCTGGTAAGGAAAAGGAGGCACAGGGAAGCATCGTGATCGTTTGGTCACACGCTGCTGTGGCATGGAACCAACTTGACCTGGGTGTCCCGACTTCCCAGCTCTGAGTTAGGTGGCCCCCCGGGATCAAGGATGGGCTTTCACTCACCTCACTGGTTCCCACCAGGACCCTTGGGTGTGCATTCTGAGGGCCAGGCTAAGTCCTTAACAGGGCACAGTGCGGGGGCATGAATTTGGGGCTGAAGAGCAGCGTGCACTCCCCTCCCCCAACAGCCCCAGCTGAGAGGTGGCGTCAGCTCAACAAAGCCCACTAGAAACGATCATTTAATCCTGCTGTACCCTCTTCCTTACTGAGAATATTTAATTCTTTATCTTAAAAATAACTCGTAACTTAGAATTTCTGAACTTTTGAGTATGTCATTTTGCTGTGGTTCATTCACGTTACTTTGGATTATTCCATGTTTTACATTTTTATCTCTGTAATTTGAGTCTCTTGTATTTTACTTTGATATCTTCCTTTTAAATGATCTAGTTATCTCATATTATTTATTTTCCACTTCATATTTTTTCTTATCTTTGAAACGCCCCTGTTCTAGCTGCTTCTACTTCCTCCCTTTAAACTTTTTAAAAAGTTTTTTTAAAAAACTTTAAAATAAATAAATAAATAAATGGTGGGCTACAGGGTCGGAGGGTCCATCTGGGGGCAGACACTCCACCTAATACTTCCCAGACTGACAAAGGTGTGAGGAGACAGCCAGCCTCTGGCACTGTGTTTTTGTTTTTGGTTTTGTTTTACGGTACGCGGGCCTCTCACTGTTGTGGCCCCTCCCGTTGCGGAGCACAGGCTCCGGACGTGCAGGCTCAGGGGCCATGGCTCACGGGCCCACCCACTCCGCGGCATGTGGGATCTTCCCAGACCGGGGCACGAACCCGTGTCCCCTGCATCGGCAGGCGGACTCTCAACCACTGCGCCAGCAGGGAAGCCCTACTGGCAACTGTGTTTATACCAGCTGGCCACTGGCATACTCAGGTCCAGTTCCATTTCTCTCCTTTCTAGGCAGGACACGCTGGTGTGGGTGCCTGAGCTCTCTTCTCCACCCACGATGTAGGATAAGAAGCTGGGAGGACTTAGGATGGCTCTAAGAATGAGGTAAGTGAGACCTCCTCTGGGTTAGGCAGAGGGTGGGTGGTCTGGGCCCTCCTAGGCAGCTACTTTTCACTCTGACCGAGGCCCTTGTCTCTCAGAGAGCTCTTGGGAGAGGCATCTGAGGCTGATCATCTCCAAACCTTTGATGTCTTCCCACATCTCCAAACCTTTGATATCTCCCCAAGGATGAGCAGGACTTTCCTGGGAAGATCAAAGCCCCATTCATCCTTCAAGACTTAGGATTTGGTGGTGATATTCTCTACCCTGAGATACACTGATGGTCTGTTTCCCTTAGAAAGCCCCCAAACAAGAACCCCTGTGCTAAGAGGAACAAGTTTCATTATCAAAGGAGTCAGCTACTGCTCCCCACCCAACTCTACGAAGTAATGCCTCCCTCGCTGCTTCCTGGTGAAGCCTCTCTCAGGACGTCCCTGGTCACCGCCCAGCTGCTCGTGCCTGTGCCCGGGATTGGTCCATGAGTCACCTCACCTGCTGACTCACCAGGAGCCCCACCCGGGAGCAGTGGAATCCTCCCAGAAGCGCAAGCCTCCCAAACTGGCTGGAGTCACTACACCCGGCCCGGGCGAGCCAGATCAGACAAATCAGGTCGTCCTGTTCAACCTGCAGCTAAGGTTTTAGTGAACACTAAGAAGTGTAATGAGCCCCGTGGTTTTGTTCTGTAGATTTGATCAATTCCTTTCAAGGACTAAGTTTTCCCATTTGGAACGTGGTGGATGGAAGTGTAAAAGTAAAAATCTGATGCACGGGCTTCTTTTATAAGATGCCCATTTACATCCTTTGCTTCTCTCTGTCATGCCTCAGTGATCACTGTCATGATCTGAGTGAGTTCTTAATCTATGAGTGACACGAACCCTTTATCATGTTTGTGGCTAACAGCTTCTCCTTTTACTTTGGTTTCTTTTTTTTTTTTCTTTTGGCCACACCACACAGCTTGTGGGATCTCAGTTCCCCAGCCAGGGACTGAACCTGGGCCATGGCAGTGAAAGCCCGAATCGTAACCACTAGGTCACCAGGGAACTCCCTATTTTGGTTTCTGACGGCTTCTACTGACGGGTTTTACTTTTTATACAGTCAAGTCTATTTTTCTTTGTGATTTATTCCATTGCTGTATAGTACGTAAAGATCATAAATATTTTCTACTGTGTTTTTAGTGATCTAATTCTTTGTATTAAATTTATTAATTCATCTAGAATTTATTTAAGTGTATGATATGAGGTGGGAATCTAAAAAATTTTCTCCCAAATACAACAGCTAAACCAATGGGCCCAGCCCTATTCATAGGACAGTCTTCCCTCTTTCCCCAGGTGAGTGAACCATCTCTTCTGCTCCATTCACCTGTCAATTTTGGTGCTAGAGCCTCCCGATTTAAGCGTTGAATCTCCAGTCTTATTCTCTAGGTGGGCTTAGACACCCTCATCTTCTTTTTTCAAAATGGTTTGATCTTCTTGCACATTTTCGCTACCAGATGCTCTTTAGAACACTTTTTCCTCAAATTCTCAAAATTCCATTGGGATTTTGGCTAGAACTGCATGACAAGCCGAAACGATAAAAGTTGCTATCTTCACAATATTTACGTCCCCACCCAAGAGCAAGGTACGTTTTCCCATTTATTCTTGTTTCTAAATCTCCTGGGGTGGAAGGAAGGATGTAGTCCTGCATTTTGCGGAGGCCACTCTTTTTTTTTTTTTTTAATTTTTGTTTGATTTTTTGGTCTGTTTTTTTCTTATCTTTTCTAATCTTGCTGCAGCCACTCTTGATGTCTCCTCATCCTTGGCGTTGCCTTTGTGAGTGGGACCCTCCCCTTCATCGTGTTGATGATATAATAATAAGGGCTCTGGGTTTCCACAGTTGAGATGATTATGGCTGGAGCTCTAACACTGGTACTGGCACGGTGGCAACAGGTTCCCCTCAAGGTCTCTGGGGAATGAATGGGAGAACCATTTTCTAGCCTTCTGTTTATCAGAGATGAGATCCCTTAGCAGAAAATCTCCCAGTGATTTGTGAGGACCCAGGTTCGATCCCTGGTCAGGGAACTAGATCCTGCATGCACGCAGCAACTAAAGATCCCGCATGCCACAACTAAAAAGATCCCGCATGCCCTGGTCTCTTCCCTGCCCATCTGCACGACCACCATGTTGGGGGTGGATGGGGTGAACCACGTGACATGGTGGCTGCTTCTCACTCAAAGTCTGGAGGTGGGCAAGGTGGCCAGTTTGGACTTTGTTCACAGGCATGAGCACGGCGGCATCAAAGAAGTGCTCTAAGGTCACTTTAGCAGCAGTCGGCAGGGCCAATTGGATGGGTAAGAAAGGACTGTTGGCAGGGAGGTGACTGCACTGATCCAGGTATACAGCAAAAAAGCCAGAACCAGAGCGGGGGCAGAGGCCATGGAAAGGAAGGGACAGATCCAAGAAGTGTACTTTAGATAACATTAGACTGGGCTTTAAAACTGGGCTGGGGTCAGAGGGAGAGATCAGAATCCATAATTACACTAGAGGTGAGGGCTTGCAAGGCTGGGAAAATGGGAGGCGGTAGCACAGTCAAAGGGAACAGCATCAGGGTCCAAGGCAGCTGGTCAACAAGGGTGGGTTCTGTGTTTAAAAGATCCCTGAGCAAAAGAAGAATCTTGGGCTTCCCTGGTGGCGCAGTGGTTGGGAGTCCGCCTGCCGATGCAGGGGACATGGGTTCGTGCCCCGGTCCGGGAAGATCCCACATGCCGCGGAGCGGCTAGGCCCGTGAGCCATGGCCGCTGAGCCTGCGCGTCCGGAGCCGCAACGGGAGAGGCCACAACAGTGAGAGGCCGGCGTACCGCAAAAAAAAAAAAAAAGAAGAATCTCCCCCACTGCATTTTACCAACTGGTGATTGATTTGACTTAATAAGTTCTAGGAAGTAGATTCTGCTATCCCTCTTGATTTCCATTATAATTTTAAATTATATGGAATTATAATTTATAACAATAATTATAAATAATTATAATTTATAATTAAATTTAAAATTTAATTTAAAAAATTAAATTTTTATGGATCTTTTTTTAAAATAGATCTGCAACGAAACAGTTTTCCACTTTAATTTCAGGTCAAGGGTCAGCAATTTGTTTCTGTAAAGGGCCAGATAGTAAATATTTTAGGCTTTGGGGGCTGTGCCTTCTGTTACAACTACTCACGTCTGCTGCTGCGGCAGGGAAGCAGGCACTGATGATAGATCCGTAAACGAATGAGCACGGCTGGGTCCCAGTTAAACTGTTTTTACAGACACTGAAATTTGTGTTGCATATAATCTTATGTGTCATGAAATACTGTTCTTTTGTTTTTGTTTTTTTCCACCATTTGAAAATGTAAAAACCATTCGTAGCTAACACCAGATTTGGCCCATGGGCCACAGTCTACAGACTCCTGCTTTTGGCTTTTCCAGTATTTCTTCTCCTCTCTCAATAGTAAAAAAAAAAAAAAAAAAAAACTGTAATTAAGTCTTAGCAAGAATCACTGTACATTTTGATCTCTTTCCAGAAGTTTCCAGAAGTTTCAAGTCAGGAGCAGGAGAACTAAGGGTCATTCTGGGGCTTGGGGCAGTGCCACACTGTTCTAGGGACTGGAGACAGCATCCGTGGCATAAGCCCTTCGGCTGCCAGGCCGCCTCGCTCAGTGCCACAGAGCAAAAGGCAAGGCAATGGGTCTCACTGTCCCAGATTCTAATGATCCCCCCACTTCCCTACCACCAGCACCACCCCTGCATGGCTGCAGAAAGTCAGAGCACTAATAGGAAGCTGAACAAATTACAGGGGCCTCTGGAGAAATTAAATCATCCTTTAAAACATAGGCTACTATTCACTACGCAAAATGAATAAACCGTGTGCATCTCAGGTGCCACTATTTTCCTTTAGGGTAAAAAGAGGAATGCATGGGAAGAACTCTCTAAGCAGGGAGGCACCCCCCCCCGCCCCTCCCACTGACCCCAGCAAATGGCCTTAGGTTCATGGACCTCCTGATTCAATGAGGCCACCAGTGCTGTCTCTCCAACTCATCTGGGCTGGGCCACTTGCCCCGTGCTAATGTTCTGGTACCTACAGGTCATCTCTGGAGCATCTCTGAGAGGCTACTCGACGTAAGCAGAAAATAGAACCCAGAGGAGATGCGCTCGGAGAGTAAAATGAAGTAGTTCTTCTTCTCAGTCTTAGGACATATACTGCACACGAGAATGCAAGTCCCGTCGGGTTGGACCTGTCTGGGTCACTTACGGGCAGATGAGGAATCTGGGAGGTACTCTGCCCAGGTAGCATAGCCAGGAAGAGGCGACGCCAGGATGCAAAGCTTGTGTCCTCACGGGGCACTCAGCTGCCCTCACTGCCGGTCCTTCCATCCAGGACCATCAAATGTTCTCCAATTTTCCATTGGGGCACAGATCTGGGGTGTGGAAGCAGCAGTGTCTAGGACTCACACCCCAAAGCTGTGACTAAGTCACTTCTCTCAACCTCCTTCATGTCACCCAGTGACCCCTGAGCTCCCTTCCTGCTCCAATATTTTACTTTAAGCGGATCGATTAGGCCTGTGTCCTCCAGCTCAGAGCCCTGGGAAGATTGGTCACAGGGCAGCAGGAGTCTCTAGCCCAGGCCTGGCTGAGAGGCAGGGGGCCCTGGCATCCCAGCCAAGGGTCTGAAAGCTCAGCCCTGCCTCCTTCTTTTCCCACCGTCTCTGACCCCTGTGGTCTTCCTCTACGAGAGCCAAGGGCAGGATGATTTCTCTGGAAGAACTGGGCAAAGAACATGTAAAACAACTGACAGACGGCACAGCCGTATGTCCCAGCCCTAGGACTTTCACGCAAAGACAGCAGACTGAAAACACAAAAACAAGGGTAGCCCTGAGGTGGGTATACAGTCCAGACTAGACGTGGTTATATCACCCCACGGATCCCTGTAACCTAAGAGAGACACACAGACAGGAAAATAAACACGCCAGGAGCTACTGTCCTAAGGCCGTGCTTTGCCTTCTTATTCTTCTAAATCAACCAATCTCTTTTGCAATCTCTCTGATTTCCTACCTCCCATTTTCCCAGGCAGTGACCTACAGGCAGTGGGGTGTGAGGTAAGGAAGAAATTTGAGGAGGAGCACAAACGTTGAGTTAAACCTGGAAACGAAAACGGGTCACTCTTTAGGGACCCTTGGAAAAGTACTGCCTGCTGACAAGAGAAAATGAGAACCAGAGGGTCCTGGAGTCTGTCCTTGTCACTTGGTAGCTGGGAAATTGAGGGGAAGGGGCTTGTTAAGTTGTTCACAGTGCCTGGTCCTACAAGATCACACCCCCAGCCCCAACGCTGCCTTGCCAATGGCTTGTGGGGGGGGGCAAGCCAGGAAAAGGGAGAAAAGTGTGTGCAGGGCTGAGAGGGAGACAGAGGAAAAAAGAAGACAGTGCAGGTGATGAGAGGATAAAAGAGGAGGCAGGAGAGGGGAAGGGGGTGAAGGCACAGGGAGGGAGGAACCCCCTGAATCAAACTGTGGCTGCTGCAACCCAGTCTTTTCTATTTACTTTCCTGATTGAGGTAAAATCCACACAACACACAAGTGACCATTTTAAAGTGAACAACCATCGCCTCTGTCTAGTTCCAAAACATTTTCATCACCCCTGAAAGAAACCCTGTGCCCGTTGAGCAGTTTCTCCCCGCTCCTCCCCCCATGCCCTGCCAACCACTAATCTACTTTCTGTCTCTATGGATTTACCAATTTCGGAGATTTCAAATAAGTGGAATTATCTAACGCTGGGCTTTCGCGTCTTGCTTCTTCCGCTTAGTGTAATGTTTTCAAGATTCACCCACGTTGTAGCACGTGTCAGGACTTCACTCCTGGAATGACATTTCATTGTATGGATACACCACATTTTGTTTATCCGTGTATCCATTGATGATTACCCACAGTCTTTTAAGTTTGGAAACAAGATAATATGGAATTTTTTTTCTTTTTTGCGGTACGCGGGCCTCTCACTGTTGTGGGCTCTCCCGTTGCGGAGCACAGGCTCCGGACGCGCAGGCTCAGCGGCCATGGCTCACAGGCCTAGCCGCTCCGCGGCATGTGGGATCTTCCCGGACCGGGGCACGAACCCGTGTCCCCTGCATCGGCAGGCGGACTCTCAACGACTGCGCCACCAGGGAAGCCCTGGAATTTTTTACTGTGATGTTTGTCTGATAATGCTGAAATCGGGGTGGAGGGGGAGGAAAGGTGAGGGCAGGAAGGGGTAGGATGATGGAACAGAAGAATGGCAGGGACCCTCAGACAACCTTCAACTTCTTCCTCATTTTGCCAAGGCTGGGCCCCCGGCCCCTCCAGACCCTCAGGGGCCCAGGGATGTGCAAGTGCAAGTGAGACCCCGGGTCCCTTTTGCTCCGGAAGAAGAGGGTCTTCCCAGGCTGCAAGGTGGATAAATTTTCTGCCTGGTAGAGTTCACCTGCTCTGTGTGTCTTACCTGAAGAGTCAGCTTTGCTTCTGATCATCTCAGGCTGCCCTCTGAGGCATCCAGAGGTGGATGAGGGAAGCCCAGGTACCTAGCCCAGCTCAGAGGTGACGTCTGGAGCATCATCAGGGAACCCTGCTCGCTATTTGAAGCACGTCTGCCATTTTCCTGGACACTTTCCCATGACAGAACATATAGGCTCACCACAAACCTATGATGTGGGCAGGATGCAAATCCCAGCCAGGTAAAGGGCCCCAAGGGCCTAAATGACTTGCCCAAGGCCAGCAAGGCAGCCTGGGACCTGACTCCCCTCTGGAACACAGATTCCCGGCAGTTCTGATGCCTCTGTCTGCTTCCCCACCCAGGCTTTTGCTCCTGCCCAGTTCTCCAGGGTGTCTGAGGGTTTCAGCTGACCTGGGGCAGTCTCTACTTGAAGGAGATGAAGACCAAATAGCCTTCCTACACCTACTGCCATCCTTCCTATTCCTTTTAATTTTCTTACAGCAATGCATTTTGATTCTAGAAAGCTCCTCGGGTAAGCCAGGACAACAGTGGACACCATTTTTGGAATATTAACAGCATCTGTTTGAGTCGTGACTATTAGCCAGTCTCAGGGGCTTCAGAGAGAGAAAGCGAATCTCTGTAATACAACAGCCCCAAGAGAGGAATTATCCTCACTTTCTAGATGAGGAAACAGGTTCAGAGAGGTTCAGGAACCTGCTGAGGGTCACACAGCTAGTAAGAGGCAGAGCAGGATGTGAACTCTGATCTTTTGATGCTAAAACCCATCTTTCGGATATTGTTATCATATCAGTGCCTTCCCAACAGAGAGTTTAAAAACATAGCCCTTTTCTCCCCTCCAGGACCCAGAGAAATGGCCCTGTCCCGGCTGGATGGAATCAGAGCCGAGGAGGTAAGAAGAAAGCCCGTGTCAGGGGCTGGTCCCGCACCCTGGCTCACCAGGCTCCAAGCAGGACGCGCTGCCTGTGCAGTCCAAGCCCGGGAGGAGCTTTTTGTATCCTAAAACCCCCTCCCTGAAGGCGCCGGGTGGGCTGTTTAGGGCGGAGCTGCAGCCCTCGCTAGGGGGCAGCACATGCCGGGGCTCGGTGCCCGCTCGCTGCAGCCCAGCCACAGGCCAGCTTCTCCCCCAGGCAGCACTGCAGGCTCCCGGGCCGCTGCCTTGACTCAGCGGAATCACCGCCACCAGAACAGGTGGCTCCGTCCAAAAAAAGGACGCTGGCCCTTGAAACTCCCTCAGGTTAAAAACCCAACTGGAATTAGAGAGTGGTGATATTGCACAACTTTGTGACTACACTTAAATCACTGAATTGTACACTTCAAAGGGTGGATTTTATGGCATGTGACATATCTCAATAAAGCTGTTATTAAAAAAACAAACACCCTGAATGGATCTCTCAGATAGTTGAAGATCAAGTAGAGAGAAATCTAAAAAAATAACCTTAAAATGAACTTTGATCTCCAAGGTTATTTTTGGCTCCCGCATCCCATCTTTCCTTTGCTCTGGTCCTTTTCCTGCACCATCATGAATCTGCCAGTGCATTCACGTGGAAAACAGGATTCCTCATGACAGGAGCCATGTTTCAAGCATTTCCAGGTATTGACTCATTTAATCAACACAACTGCCCCTATTACTATGTCTACTTCTACAGAGGGGGAAACCGAGGCACAGAGAGGTTGAGTAACTTGCCCAAGGTCACACAGTAAACATGTAATGGAGTCAGGGCTCAAAGCCCAAGCAGCCTGGCACCAGCATCTGACCTTGTGAGGCCGACTGACACAGTGATTAAATCAAGCAGTGACTGAGATCACCCATTTCAGGAACATAAGGACCCACTCAACTGACTGAAAGCTTTCGTTTCCTTTGACAACTTTCTCTTTGTATTTACAGTCTATTCTTTAATGCTTACGGTTCAACTGTTGTACTTTAAGATATAAAGATTAATGAAAGGGCAGGTATAGTAGTCTCCTTGGCGGAGGTGAAGTCTGGGCCCAAGGTCGTTAGGAAATCCCTGTACTTAGGAAGCGGGGAGCCAGCTGCACCTAAAGAAAGAGAAAGAGCCTCCAGGGTTCAAGAGAACTCTGGGCTGGCTCGTGGCAACTCTGCTGCTTCAGATGCACTTCCCTCACAGCTAGTCCCAACTGGGAGCTGCATCTCCTTTTGTGTTGCCCCTCTTCCCTCCCGCCCGCCACAGGCAGGTGGCAGCCAGCACCCAGGCACCACGGGGAAGTTCTCAGGAAGACTTGCTGGAGGGAAGACGGCCTGGCAAACCTCAGAGGAACTCTAAAGTGTGAGCTTGTGCTCACATCCTATCACAGGGTACCAGAGAATGTTCTAGAACCAAATCTGAACAATAATAATGATAATACCCGGATTTCAGGCAGAACTGCCAAATTAAGTGCAGAGAAGATAAAGGAGCCCACAGAGAGGAAAGACTTAGGTTGGTGAGAAGAAACTGGAATAATCCCGGGCCTCAATCCAAAGAGAACAATCAACAGTTGTATGAAAGCATGAATGAAGGCCGCTTACTGGGGGGAGGTGGTGTTGCCGTGCACACACCATGTGTCATGGCTGATGTCAGCTGGGTGACGTTCACCACTAAGAAAATCCACAGACTGTGTCGGAGAGGACAATTCTGGTTTTAAGCTCAAGAATTCTGTTTTATTCTTTTGACCTCCTTTGTAACTGCTGGTACAGTCAAACAGTGCTGTAGCATCTGTTAGGATGATACGGTGTGCTTGGGTGGCCTTTGTTTTCAGAACTGCAGTAGTTTTCCCTCCAACCCCCTTTCTGATCAGTTAGCCTTCAACGAGGACAGCACTGCCATGTGACACCCCTACGGGGGGTGGCGGCAGGCTTCTGAGCCTCTGTCCCGTTCAGGGACTGCCAATGGCCCTGGTCACCACTTAACTGTATCTGAGATGAATCCCCTCAACTCAGAGCACCAAATAGATAAAAAGCAGTCTCTTTTGATGTCAAAGCTGGGAAAACCACAGCGAAAAATTGCTTTTTTTTTTTCTAGGGCAAGCCACTCTTAATCCTGAGAGAGGGAGAGAGAGAGAGAGAGAGAGAGAGAGAATTTATTGTTTTATAAAAGTGATTCATAGTCATTATTAAAAAGTTAAATACAAAAATGTGAAAAGAGGAAAGCAAAATCACCACTGTTAACATTCTAGGGAACTTCTTTGCAAACACCTCGCCTATGCACACATAAAATTTTCCCCAAATGAGACCATATCATACCAGTTGTTCTGTAGCCTACTTTATTTGTGTAATAAATATACTGATATTAATAAGCTTTATATTAACTTCTGGTTGATCGTCAACGGCTACAATTTCTAGATTTGCTGGTGTATCTCTGCCCTCTAATAAATATACTGATATTAATAAGCTTTATATTAACTTCTGGTTGATCGTCAATGGCTACAATTTCTAGATTTGCTGTTATATCTCTGCCCTCTAGCTCTAATAGGCAGCAAACGGTTCACAACCCAACATAAGATTACACTTAAAAAGCTCTGGAGAGGGACTTTTAAAGTCCCCCCCCCCACCCTGCCTTTTTTTTAGCCATCCATGATCTTCCCTGAATAAATATTTCTGTAGCCAGGCACTATTTACACACTTCACCTCATTTAGTCCTCACAATGACCTATGTGAAGGAGGAAATGTTATTATCTTATTATCCCCATTTTTGCATTGATGCTCAGTAGCCCCGGCTGAGGGAGGATGCATGCGTGGCTTTGAATCTGCAGTCCCAGCCTTCAGCTGGACACAGGGTGGGTCTTTGGAGACCTTCACTGACAAATCATGAAGCCCCACTCTGAAGCCCTGACATAGGAGGAGCCATTCCAACTGCACCTCTGTGAGATACATGGGTCATCTTAGCTCCATTTTGCAGCTGGGGAGACTGAGGCACAGAGAGGATCAAGTGGACCGAGAGATAGTGCCAGAGCTGGGGACAGAGTGTGGCATGTAGTGATTTCCTGGAAAGCTCAGCTTAGGGCTAGGAAGTCGCTGGGAGTGAGCGCTGGGCGGAATGATGTCAGGGGCGTGAGGACACGGCTGTACCCGATGTTGAATGGGCCCCCCACAGTCAGGGTCTTGCCTCAGCAGCAAGTCAGGTGCTGGGAGGCCTCTCAGAGGCACCTTGGCCCATTTGCCAAAGACCATTATGGGTTCTCGGGAGCACCTGCTTCTCCATTAGCCGTTCCTGGGACTGATGAATAGCACTTAGGCTGCCCCCCCTCAAGGCCCTCTGAGAACACTGCACGGCTTCACCCTCACAGCAGGGGCTGGGGAGGCACCCTCCATCCTGCCCCCAAAGGTGAGCCTGGAGGGTCCCTTGCTTCGCTTCCCCTTGGACCTGGGTCTCTCCCATGAAGCAGGGTCTCATGATCCAGAGATGCCATATTTGCATCTACCCTGAGAGGCCACTCAGCCCTAACGCCTCTCGTGGAATGCACCAAGTCCAGCCTTGTTAGTTGCATGAACGGCTGGACTCCTTGTGCCCTTGGTGCACTGGCTCCAAATCTTCCTGAGGACCTTATGGCTGGTTCAGACCTCTCCATGGATTTGGGTAGAAAGGACATGTGGGTAGAAAGTCCAGAGCCCTGGGTTCTAGGCTTAGGAGGGACCACTCACTGGCTGGTCGATGCTGGGCCAGTCACTTGCCCTCTCTGAATCACAGATTCTTCATTTGTAACATGGGCTCGAGGACACCTGTGTCACGGGGTGGCTGTGAGGGTCACTGGAAAAATGCATGTGAGAGAGAGTGCTTCAGTGAACTGCAATGTTCTAGACTGATACTCGGTACTGTTGTTATGACACATGGGTTCTGAGCAAGGAGAAGATATCTGAGGATGGGGAAGAGGAGGCCTAACCTAAAGGGATAAAATCAGGGGCCGATCCAAGAGCCTTAGTGCTTCTGCCCTGAAGGAGGGGGAGACAGAGCATGAAGACGTGAGAGGCAGCTCTGGGGCGGCCCAGGGAGAGGAGGAGAAACGAGGGGGTCCTTCCAGGAAGGTCTCAGAAGTGACGGAGCGAAGGTAAGCATCGGGGAAGAACTGGGGTGTCTCTGCTCCCCACCCCTCCCAGCACTGGCACCCGGAGCACAGAGGAGACAGGGGAGGTGATGCGGAGAAGGTGATGCCGGGAGGTGGGGAGAGACGAATCGTCCGCACCAGTCTTGGCAGCGAAGGAGGTGGGAGTCTGAGAGGCCACATGCAATGACCAGAAACTGGCTCTTTTTGCCACAACATTTCATTAGATGGAACAACAAGGAAGAATTGGAGGGGAGAGGAAAGGAGGAAGGGAAGGTGGTAGTTTTGAGGATGCTTTCATTTCTATTTTTTGAGTCTGAGGACACACCCTGAAGGACGCGGGGCACAGAAGGACAGCGTAGTCTGTCTCTAGTCAGCAATGTCCCTCAGTAATGAGCAGCCTGAACTCAGCACGGCTGGAAGGACGGAAAACAAATAGTGTCCTTTGAACCCATGGGAGAAATGCCACCCAGGTCAAGCACACCGTCCCTTGACAGAGGTGCCCACACAGCATCAGGGGCAGAGCTGACAGTGCATTTCGGGGGTGTGGAGCACACATTGGGGTCAGGCTGTCTGGGTTCCACTCCAGATCCGCCACTTACTAGCGGGGTGGCCTTGAGAAAGTCACTCAACCTCTCAGAGCCTCCGCTGCCTCGTCTGTAAGGTGTGGGGATTAAACGAGTTAATACAGTAAATGCGATCGAAGGGCCCGCTGTGGTTATTATCATGACAACCTATCACCCATTATTTGAGCCAAACCTTTCTGTATCCTGTTTGTATTTTCAGACTAAACAGCTTCTCAGGGCCCAGAGCCCCACCCCACGTTGGATCCAACGACACATGGTGCCCCCTTGGCCCTCCCGATGCAGCCTCTGGCCCGGCAGGGCAGATGGTGTACCCAGTGAGGTCATCCCCTGGTCCCGTGACTCCTGGAGACGGGGCCAAAACCGTGTCCCGGAGCACACTGTGTGAAGCTGACCCCTCTGTGAGGAGGACAAGGGAGAAGCGAACACACTGGCAAGGAGAGAGCTCCATCCTGTAGCACCAGGGGAAAAAAGCAGTTTTAGAAATGTGCACACACAGAATGTTTATAAACAAGACAGGAGCATATATATGCATATGTGCAGACAAGAAATCGCAAAGGGGGCTTCCCTGGTGGCACAGCGGTTGGGAATCCGCCTGCCAATGCAGGGGACACGGGTTCGAGCCCTGGTCCGGGAAGATCCCACATGCTGCGGAGCAACTAAGCCCGTGTGCCACAACTACTGAGCCTGCGCTCTACAGTCCACAAGCTACAGGTACTGAGCCCGTGCACCACAACTACTGAAGCCCGCGCGCCTAGAGCCCATGCTCTGCAACAAGAGAAACCACCGCAACGAGAAGCCCGTGCACCACAACGAAGAGCAGCCCCCGCTCGCCACAACTAGAGAAAGCCCACAGCAACGAAGACCCAACGCAGCCAAAAATAAATTAAAAAAAAAAAAGATATTGTAAAGGACATGTGACCTGGGAAGGGAAGTGGAATTAGGGAGACTTTCTCTTGTTGTTGTGTACATTTTTGTTTTATCATACTGTTTTCTAAACATGTGCTTATAATCTGACAAAAAGTAATAAATACATTCCGATTTTGGCAAAACAAAACACCCTGTAACAAAGTCAAGGATTTGTCCACAGTGTGCTGCTCCTTTTGTTCACTAATCGTGGGCTGCCTGTAGGCACCGGCATGGCTGACGGGTCAAGGTGACCAAGAGGCTTAATACTGATTCTAGGCGTCAGTGTGACGTGTTCAACTACATCTGTGATCAACCATGAAGACAGAGGCCGCTTAGGGGGACAATGTGTGGGGAGCATTCTTAACCTGGGGCCGGAGGAACACCACCAGAGGTGCCTGATGGGGGTCGTGGGGGAAGCCCTATGGAGCCAGTGATGGCTCCTGGATGGGGAAGCTTCACACACTGGAGGGAGTCATGACGCAAAGAGATGGGGTTCACTAACAGCTGACATGCAGCCTTTCAGGTACACATTTAACGCAGAGAGCCAGGGACACCTGGACATAGCAGTCTGATGTCACAAACCCTTGCCTATCACAAGTGTGATTCTCTAAGATCCAGTGAAAAGTCTAAACACATTGGGGGGCTGTAATTGTTCATGTATTTATATCTAGCTTGTTCCGAAAAGGGATTTAGAGAGAAGCAGGGAGGTGAGAAGCCCCACCAGAGCTGAAGTTACAGCCTTACGAGCCCTAGAAAAGGTAACTTCCCAATGCAATGTGCGCGGTAAGGGTTCCTGGCCACGTCAGAATATAAAAATACAGGCTCTTTATTTAGATAAAGGGGAAACCAGACACTTTTGCTGCATCTATTGAGGTTGGGAAAGTAGTTTCAATATTTATCAATAAAACTTCTCATTAAAATTAAAATAAGAAAATGCAAATATTATCCAGTATGGGACCCTGGGTCATGCTCTCTTATTTGGATAAAATAATTATGCTTGACAAAGTGGAGTACAGTGGAAAACAGAAAATTTATGGAGTGAGGAAATGATCTTGAAAGAAAGAATTTCAACACAGCTTTGGAAAGAGATCCAATCCAGGCACACAAATATCTGGTTCAATTAAAACGGACACAGCAGAAATTCAGATCAGGGAGAAACAGGAAGTCAAAGCCAGGGGCGTATATTTAGGCTCTGGGCCCCCAAGTACGTATTTCAGAAAAAGCCCAGGCAGCCTCTGTTGGTCGCAAAATAGTTATTATCCAGCAGAAAGGCCTGGACACTATGTTCAGAAACAGAAATTACAGTCAAGGAGGGAAGGAAGACAGAATGAGCAGATAAGAGAGAAAAAGCTGGCGAGAAAGAAGTACAAAGAACTTAGAAACATGATAGGAAATGAAATTCTTCTTGGAAAAGGAGAAAACACTACACCTGGAGTCACGCATCCGAACAGAGAGGGGCAGCTGCCTCGGCGCTGTCGCCCTGCCCCCAACTGAGCTGCTTCTGGGTCTTCCTAGTGTCTTAGGAATTACCATCGAAGTCGAAATCGTACAGGAATACTAAAACCCACTGAATTGAAACTTTTAAGGGATGGTTTTTATGGTATATGAACCATAATCTCAATAAAGGTGTTTTTAAAACATTGCAAAAGAAGCTCAAAGTCAAATTTATTTTCCTTTGCTAAATCTAAAAATACAGATGCCTTCCAACCTTCCTGTGGGGAGGTGGAGCCCTCTGCCCGGGCTGGTAGAAAGCGGCTCTCTCTGAGGAACAGCGGAGATGAAGCAGCTTGTACACAAACCTTCTCTCTGCTGGGCCACCCAGCTTTGGCTCAAATCTAACCCCTGGGGGAGTCTGTGACAAACAAACCGCGAAGGTAGCTTTGCATTGTTTGTATGACCTGAGCTTTTCCTTCTGGTGGGCAACGACCCCACCCCATTCAACGGTCCTGGCCTTTGTCGAATGGGGGGTTGTGGCCCACCAGGGTGCAGAGGGGCACCAGGAAAAGCTCTGGGCCGAAGGGTACCTTCCCAGGTGGACGGGCTGTCAGGGGGTGGCAGGTCAAAACATCTTTGCATGGGAGGTGCAGTGTCCTCCCTGTTAAAACCAGGAGTTGGATACACACAGCAAAAAGAGGGCAAATGAACGAATGAACTGCTTGCTTGGGAAGGCTGCTGTACTGCAGAGATGGAGTATGGGTGTCTTAGGGGCCCCTCCAGGCCAATGAGCTCAGGCAGCATTCACCATCCTGTCCCCACAAAGCTCAGGGCGGGCAGAGGCTGAGAGAGGCAGGGCTTGCTGGGGAGGTGCGCGCGCACACACGCACACGCGCGCGCACACACACACACACACACACACATACACATACACACACACACACACCAGGTGCCTTGGGGAAACAGGAACATCACAACTCCCTCACTTCCAAAGAATTCACCACATCTCCCTGACCCCACTTCCGGGATTAGCCTGGAGACTCATGCATTCCCGAGACATGGATAAGAATCTATTACCTCTCTGGCCTCCTTCCACTCAACACTGGGGCCGGTCTTTCCTGTTGCACCTGTCACATCATACCCTAATTGTACCCACGAGTCCCTCCATTAGAATGCAAGCTCCTCGAGGGTGGAGATGCTCCTGTACTTGTGTTTTTAAACCACTGTAAACGACTCAGTACTTAGTGCAGCGCTTGGTAGGGGGTCTGTGCTCAGGAAGAACGAAAGAATGACTGTGAACTGAAAGCCGCCCCTCACACTTCTTCGGCCCTGACTGCTACACTTGTGCAGTTGTGCGACCCTAACTGCTACACCTTCTCCCCCCCAGGCCTTTGCCAGGCCTGGTCTCCCTGCCAGGGAAGCCCTGTCCTCCACGTCCCCTCCCCTTTGTCTGGCTAACTCCTACTCAAGCTTCAGGCTCTATCAAAGCAGCCACTGCTTCTAGAAGCCCTTCTTGACTCTGCCAAACTCCCTCGAGTGTGCCCCTCACAGACACTTGCCTGGTGCTGTAATCCTCTGGGATGCTAATCCCCTGAGGATGGGAGAGCCACAGCCACCTCCTTCACCATCATGTCTTCAGCACCTGGTCCCACACCCGGCAGGAGGAAGGCCCCAATAATGCTGCTGAACCAAGGAGTTGGGGGGCAGGGAGATGGGTTCCCGTGGGATGAAGGAGGAGAGGTGACAGCATTAATCAATAACACTTCCCAAGCTCATTGTCAGTTGCAAATCTGACAGCAGACCTGTTCTCTTGTGTGGGCTACCCCAGCTCCCTGGATAACTACCTCTCACACCCCATTGGAGAGAATATTCCTCTCCAGTGGGGTAGGGGAGGGAACTCAAATTCTCTCCCCGCTTTGCAAACCTCAAATGACCAAAATAAATGAGATATAACTGCTGAGTCATCTGGGCATTGGGTTAACCAGGAATGACCTTGAATTTGTCATCAAGGTCTCTCCCACTGTGGTTCCTTCTCCTCTCCCCAAAACAGACTTGTTCTCCAGGCATCTGTCTGGGTGCCCCTGCTTGACTAGGTCAGAATCATAGAATCCTGGGTTCTAAGCTTACAATGGACCTTAAAGAAAGAGGCCCTCGGGCTTCCCTGGTGGTGCAGTGGTTGAGAGTCCGCCTACCGATGCAGGGGACGCGGGTTCGTGCCCCGGTCCGGGAAGATCCCACATGCCGTGGAGCGGCTAGGCCCGTGAGCCATGGCCGCTGAGCCTGTGCGTCTGGAGCCTGTGCTCCTCAACGGGAGAGGCCACAACAGTGAGAGGCCCGTGTACCGCAAAAAAAAAAAAAGAAAAGAAAAGAACGAAAGAGGCCCTCGACAGCACAGAGAGGTGAAGTAACTCACCCAAAGTCACACAGCTAGTCGACAGTGAAGCCAGGATTCAAACCTAAGTCAGGAGCACATTTCACTGAACACACCCCAAGTAAAGCAGAAACCATTGTTTTCCAAGCATCAGATCCATGCATTTGATACTGAAGGTCAAATGCAGTTCCGTTTACTTAGAAAATACCACAGTGTTTTTGCAATAAAATTAGAAACTTGTAGTATAGAGGCCGTCACTGTCCCTTTTCATAGATTTTACTACTCTCTGTTCTCTTAGAGTCCCCACCACAATTTTAGGACATTGCATCTCTGCTTCCCGTCAAGGAGGAGGAAAATAATCTGATTCCTTCAAGTTACACAAACGATGAACAAAAATACGAGAAAGTGAGTTCATTGAGAAGAGTAAAGATCACTGAATGCCTCTTTCCACTGAAGGAAAAAGAGGACATCAGAATCTGAAACATACTTGAGGGAACCCTCGCCAATGCAGGCCCTGCACGAACTCCAGGGTCCTTCTCAGATGTGGTCCCAGGGACATTTTGGGAGTGCGCGTTCCTGCTCTGTGACTGGGTCCTCGGAGGCTCAGGATGAAGCCACATCATAGGATTCTCTGTCACCCACACTTCAATGCCTCAGCTCAAGAGAAAGAGCAAAGTAATTAGAAACCTCCTTGTAAAAGACCATCTGCAATTAAAGAGCACTGTCCTTTCCTTTGCGTCCTGGGGCTTATTGTTTAGAAAGTATTTTCCAGGGAGGCATGAAATGTTGATTTATAAGCAATATCCAAGGGACAAAGAATGTCTAAACACCTTAAGCCTGTGATTTAAAGGCTTGTTCTATGTGAAAGAATGCAAGATGAGATAAGATACTGCAAAAGGGCTGCAAAGAAGCTGATTTTATTTAGTAAAATCTGGTTAAAAATGTGCAATGAAACTAAGGATATTACAAATATGATTCAGATTACTTGCATCTTAATTTATACATTTATACCACCTCTTCCAGATCTTGCTGAAAAAGATTAGTTATTAAATCTTCTTCGATTAAGTAAAAATATGTATTTGCATTTAGTTAATGTGGTAGACAGAACAGCATCTTAAAGATATCCATGTCCTGGGGCTTCCCTGGTGGCGCAGTGGTTGAGAGTCCGCCTGCCGATGCAGGGGACACGGGTTCGTGTCCCGGTCCGGGAAGATCCCACATGCCGCGGAGCGGCTGGGCCCGTGAGCCATGGCCGCTGAACCTGCGCGTCCAGAGCCTGTGCTCTGCAAAGGGAGGGGCCGCAGCGGTGAGAGGCCCGCGTACCGCAAAAAAAAAAAAAAAAAAAAAAAGATATCCATGTCCTAATCCCCAGAACCTATGAATACTTTGTTACTTTATGTGGCAAGGGAGGGTTAAGGTTGCAGACGGAAGTAAGGTTGCTAGTCAGCTGACTTTAAGATTATTCTGGATTATCCAGGTGGGCCCAATGTAATCGCAAGGGTCCTTACACATGGAAGATGGTGGCAGGGGAGTCAGTGTCAGAGTGATGTGATTTGAGAAGGACTCAACCAGTCAAGCTGGCTTTGAAGATGGAAGGGGCCATGAGCTGAGGAAGCTGGAGAAGGCAAGAAAACAGATTCTCCCCTAGACCCTCCAGAAAGGAATGCAGCCCTGCCATCACCTTGATTTTAGCCCAGTGAGACCTGTATTGGACTTCTGCTACCTCCACAACTGTCAGATAAAACGGTTGTGTTGGTTTAAGCCACTACATTTGTGGTAGTTTGTTACAGAAGCAAATAGAAAACGAACAGTTAATTTGTGTAAGTCTGCTCATTAAGGTGGACCAGCACGTTAATAACGACAACTTGATTTTGGGAAAAGAAAGGAAAGAAATGGACGTGGATGGTGCACCTGCCATGTGTCAGGCATCGTGTGAGGCCCTGTAGTACGTACCACACAGTCTCCTCCACCCTCTGGCCAGGTAGGCATTGAGAGCACCAGTGTGCCGTCCACAGCTCTGAATCTCCAAAAGGTCAAGGTGCTAACGCTTCGGCTGGTACAGTGGCCGGGCCAGGGTGTGAATCAGGTTTGTTTGCCTCCAGAGTGCTTTCTATTTGATGGTGTCGCCTTCCTTTCCACTCAAGCTAAATGGTACAAAAAGCCCACAGGGCCTGGTCTGTCTGACTGTGCACATGGACAGCCCCAGAGTGGTGGCCACATCCTTTCCACAGGCCCTGCTGGACCCCATCCTCCCTCCTCCCCCGTGTCAGCACCCACCAGCTTCCCAGAGGGAATGGGGCTGGAGACCAGGGCAGTGGTTGGAGGGGGGCTTCCCCCCACAGATCTGGTCCTTCCATGGTCCCACCTTCTGCACTGTCCACTGGAGGGGCACAAAGACAGAAGCACAATGCACCTGAGCCTGTGCGGGGAGGAGGAAGTGACGCGGGGAGTGGGGAGTCCGACCCATGACCCACACCAAGGACAGCTGACTGACATGCTCTCATACCACATTATGTATTTGCAGACCAGGAGTGGGCACGTGCGGCTCAGGGAAGACTCCTTTTCCACTTTGAATGGTGAATTGGATGGAAGAAATCTCCTCTCCCAGGTGGGGAGAGATGGGATGGGAGTCATCTCTCTGGGCGTCTCACGCTGCTAGACAGCCCCAGGCATACACGCTCTGTGTATCTAGGTGGTTCTCGATGCCTCCCGAGAGTTCGGGGAACACGCCTGAGATTTGCTCTGGGCGCTGTCCAGATGTCGGTAGTTAATGATGCAATGAGGAGTGCGCCTTTTCCAACCAACGGACAAAATCCAGTTAATTAAGAAGAGCAATGTTTTGTGCTTAAAAGGCACAAATTCAGACGCATCCATTAGTCTCTTCGGTTTAATATCCCTTTTAAATCAAAGCTGTCAAGCTGAGGCTGTAAGAAGCATCTATTATTAACAAACAGAGAGAAAAGTGGGCTCCTAAGTGACAGGCTCACCAATCACCACACGCTTGGTGGTGGATTTGGGAGCCAATTCAGACATGTCAGTTGTGTAATAAATAAAGTTTACAGCAGCTTTCAGTGTATAAAATGCATTACTGACGCTGAGCTTAGGGGCTGTGTCTATGTGCACCGTGCCCATGCATGTGCATATATGCCCTCCAGTCTCAAAGGCATACCTTTGGGCAGGAGGGTAAGTCAGGCAGGGAGAGATGATATAAACAGGACAGAGCAATCCCATTGGCCCAGCCCTGGCGGAGCAGCTGGGGAGACCTCAGGGACCAGGGCAGTGAGCAGACTATGAGAAAGTCATGTACCAGCCCCCAGCAGGGAGCAGATGTGGCCCCTGCCCTTGGATATAGTCAGTCTGGCCGGGGAGATACATATGCAAATACTGAACGACACAGGGATAATTTCAGGGCAACCCCATGGTCAACTCCATTTTCGGAATGCTGCCTCCCATGGGTGGGGGTCTCCAGCCTGGACAAAGGGATGGAAGACTTCTTGGGATCTGGCTTGGGACGGGAGACAAAGAGGTAAATACAGTTCAAGGCCACAGGTCAGAAGATAGAAGGCAGGTTGGCCTGCACCCCAAGAGTCTGTGATTCTGTGAGCTAAGTGTGGAATAGGTGCTAGAGACAAAGCTGTAGCAGCCGGAAAGAGACGGGGGTCGAGAAGGCTCTGGAAAGAAGATGAGCTTCAGCTAAGACTTGAAGGGAAGGCAGACCTGGAGGGACAAACTCCTTCCTCTGGCTGGAGAGGGGGTAGAGACAGGGTCATTATCAGGCATGGAGTGGGGGGCGTGTCATCACCGGACAAAGGGACATCATTGGTCAAAGGGGTGATGCTTGAGAGACTAGACATTTTGGTGGAACCCAGTTCTGAGAGACTTAAGGCCAAGCGCCAGCTAGGAGCCCTGAGCCAACACCCGGGGAGCAGCTCCCAACAGGCTTCTCTGTGACAGTCCTGTTTGCTGGAATTTAACAAAGAACAAAGAGCATGCACCTCACACGTTGGCTCTGGGGCTGGTGCTGGAGCTGTTAATTCCTGCAGAGTCCAAATTCCTGCACCGCCTCGCCTCCAAGTTCAAAGGAGGTGCGTCCGGTAAATAGACTGGCCCTGGCTGTGTGCCCACCTCTGACACCCTTTTCAGGGTGATCCCTGGACCACGTGATCAAGCTGCAGAGAGGCCCTGGCCAGAACCTCCTCATTAGAAAAGGCTGCAGCAGCATAAAGGCTTGTGAGAAAGTTGAGGGCGTTGGGGAGGGAAGGAGAGGGACCACTTGGGGTCGGGGGTTGAGGGAGGAGACAGCATCACGGCGCCGAAGAAGGGATGCCCAGAAACTCCCGACCGAGTGGAAAAGCCTCTTTGGAGGGACACTTCTCAGCACACCATTAGCTGTCAAGGTCAGCAGACCCCACGACAGTCAATTTTCAAATTCTGGTGATGGGCTCTGGGCACAGCAACCTTCCCCAGAGAAGTCCGCCCTGGAAGGCTGCAACTGCATGCGGTTACCTCCCCAGTCACACTTACATCTTTCCAACCAGAAAAGGACAAAACCACGCATGATTATCTAAACAGAAGTGTTCCCTCTGCTTTTCCCAATTATTAACTTGTGGTTGTTAAACAGCTGATAGGATCAGAGGTCCTTCTAAGAGGGGGAAATTACACAGCCTCGGGCTCAGGGTCCACCTTATGTCTGGTAAGGAGATGACTCCACTTTGCAGAGAAGGTAACAGAGAAGCTAAGCAAGTTGCCCAAAGCCACCCAGCTAGTCAACAGCCAAGGAAGGCAAGAAATTAGCTTCTACCTCTGACACTGCTCTAATTTAATAGAGAGCTCCTTTGGCTGTACCACAGGCTCAGAAAGCTGGTATCCATTCTGGATTGATGGAGGATTGATGACTTTACATTAGCGTTGTTTTGTGCTCCAGCCCATGCCTGTTCATGTGTAGTCTCTAGCCAGTGGCCTTCAGAAAGCAAAATGCTAGAAGGCGCCTGCAGAACACACATTCTCAACCGTATGGCTGATAATATCATTTGGACAATTGTCCAAGAAAAGGTTAGTATTTTTTTTAATTTATTTACTTATTTTTGGCTGCATTGGGTCTTTGTTGCTGCACGTGGGCTTTCTCTAGTCGCCGTGAGCGGGGGCTACTCATCGTTGCGGTGCACGGGCTTCTCATTGCAGTGGCTTCTCTTCTTGCAGAGCATGGGCTTCAGTAGTTGCGGCTTGTGGGCTGTAGAGCACAGGTTCAGTAGTTTTGGCGCACGGGCTTAGTTGCTCCACGACCTGTGGGATCTTCCCGGACCAGGGCTCGAACCCATGTCCCCCGCATTGGCAGGGGGATTCTTAACCACTGCACCACCAGAGAAGCCCTATTATTTTTAAGTTAAATTAAAACCCACAATATAAACTACTCTGCAAAAAAGAACAAATGTATGCATCATTTAGATCCAACACATTGCACTGAAATATCCTAATGACTAAGGATCATAATTTAAAGAAACACACCAATAACACAAAGTATAAACAACAAATGAAGCCTCTTTCTGAATTCAGAATAAATCTACTGCGAGTGGCTGGAGAAGATATTATTCCTAAGAAAAACCTGCTAGAATTTACTGCAAATTCTAGCTCACTTTCTAGCTCAATTGCTCACATCAACCTTCTCAAACCTAACATTTAATTGCTTGTCTGTTTTCTTTTATAAAGGAAGTCAATATAACAGAGCAAAAGTTCCATCGGAAACCATGTTAAGATGCAGAGACTCTTGGGTGCACGGGGAGAGCCGGTCCTGTCCAGGAAGAAGGTCAAGGGACCTGGGATCTAGCAAGTTGCCTCAGTTTCCTCAGTCCTAGGAGGACTGCCAGAGATCTTTTTTTCTTCTTCTTCTTCTTTTTTTGGCTGCAGCACATGGCTTGTGGGATCTTAGTTCCCCAACCAGGGATCGAATCCGGGCCCTTGGCAGTGAAAACATGGAGTCCTAACCACTGGACCACCAGGGAATTCCCTCCAGAGATGTTCTACCATCTCCCTTCACCTCCACCAGGCCCAGGGGCTGGATATAATACTGGGACCAAGTGAAGGGTAGAGGGAGGGCTGCACATGACAAGCTAGTAAAGGGTGGACTGTCTGTAGAGAATCCAAAAATAATAATAAACGGACGAAAAGTCAAAATGATTTTTATGAGCATCACGTGTTGGAAATCCTCAACAACGTCAGTGATAACATTCTCCTCCCTGAAAAACGTCTTTTTGGTCCAAGTTATGAACAATTGGTACTGATGTTGTTGACTGTCAATAATACATATTTAAGTTCAAATTCGCACGTGTAAAAACGAGTCCTTTACTAAACCTTGTCTTCTCCATGGAAGTCATTTGGAGAACCCCTAGCTACACAGTCGGCCCCAACATATGCAGAGTCGGCTACACACAGCCGCTTGGAGAGAAATCCTCAACTGTTCAGAATTTCAAGCCTGCTTCAGGTGGCGTTTGCATTTCCAGCCTCTGTGAGACCACACACTCCTGCATTTAAGCAGTAGATTCTAAGCTTGAAGAGTGGTAGTGCCGTGATCACAAAGAAGCTGAATTACTTCAGTTCTGTCACTCCACGTGGCCACTTGGAGATTTTGTTTTTAAAATTGAAAACAGTGACACCGGATGTGAACTACAAAGTGTATTATTACTTTTGCTCGGTAAGTACAACGTTTACTCCATACGTGACATATTTTACTGAGTTTGAATAGTATTTTTTAAAATGGAAATCTGTTCTTTAAAATTGTGAGTTTTAGCTTTTAAAACTAAAAATTAGGGCTTCCCTGGTGGCGCAGTGGTTGAGAGTCCACCTGCCGATGCAGGGGACACGGGTTCGTGCCCCGGTCCGGGAAGATCCCACAAGCCGCAGAGCGGCTGGGCCCGTGAGCCATGGCCGCTGAGCCTGCTCATCCGGAGCCTGTGCTCCGCAACGGGAGAGGCCACAACAGTGAGAGGCCCGCGTACCGAAAAAAAAAAAAACAAACTAAAAATTAAGCAAGAAAAAAAAGCAGTACATCAGTGGTACGATTTAGTAGTTGCTAAATTATAGGCAACTTTTGTAGATGTCTCACTTTTATTAAAGTTCACCTATTAGTAACAAATAGTAATTTATGTAATCATTATATAAGGCTGCAACCGAAGGATCAAAACTCAGTAAAGAAAAAATTTTTAATAAATAGTTGTGCTTTTTTTCTTTTTTGTACTAATAATATTTACTTTTATTTTAAAAATCCTGGCGTAATTACATGCACAGAGTTCAATAAGAGAAATATTATCTGTGTTTCTTTTCTGGCAATTATTATGATTGTTTCATTTCATGATTTTTTTTTTTCGTTACGCGGGCCTCTCACTGCTGTGCATTGGCAGGCGGACCCTCAACCACTGCGCCACCAGGAAAGCCCTATTCCTTTTTTTTAATATAAATTTATTTATTTATTATTTATTTTTGGCTGCATTTTTGGGTCTTCGTTGCTGTGTGTGGGCTTTCTCTAGTTGCTGTGAGCGGGGGCTAATCTTCGTTGTGGTGCACGGGCTTCTCGATGCAGTGGCTTCTCTTGTTGCGGAGCACGGGCTCTAGGCGCGCGGGCTTCAGTAGTTGTGGCTCGTGGTCTCTAGAGCGCAGGCTCAGCAGTTGTGGCGCACAGGCTTAGTCACTCTGCAGCATGTGGGATCTTCCCCGACCAGGGCTTGAACCTGTGTCCCCTGCATTGGCAGGCAGATTCTTAACCACTGCGCACCAGGGAAGCCCTTCACGATTATTTCTGAAGATAATTTTGTCACATAAAGGAGGGGACAGTTAAATGGCTGGGTGTCAAGTGGCTCGGTACCTCTGTTCTGTAAAGTGGCATGTGATGGCAGGGCAAACCCCTTCAACAATCAGTTAGTCTCAATCACCCACGGATCTACAACAGAATGAAGATTATTTTTTTCCCCCAGACCATTAATTTCCCTGTTAATCCCTACGTTCCTTTCTCTAAACACCACCTCACACAGCAGCCACAATGACAGTGAATTCTACAATGTAAAGTTCAATGATGTGAAGGTTTGTGATGACTTCACAGGGCCAGGGATGAGAAATCCAAGCAGGGCCCTCAGAGGGTGATGCTCCCAGCAAAGTCTGGCCCCTGCCCAGCCCTGAAACCAGAGGTTGGCCCTCTCAGCAGCCAGCGTGTGTGGTCCCTGCAGCCATGACCTACTTCCCAGTCTACCGGCAGGGAACTGGGCAGCCATGACGAAGCAAAATTAAGCGGATCTGAAGTGAGTCCATGCTAGAAGAAGTTTGAGCAGTGCGCAAATTTTTCTGGGGATGGGAGGCAGGCAACACGGATAGAGGAAGAGTCCAATCTTGGAAATTAAAAAATTAATCAGGGGGTCGTAGAAAGAACAGGCTTTGGAGCTGAAAGATCTGGGCTCAAATTCTGGTTCTTCAATTTACTGGCTCTGTGATCTTGAGCGAGTAACAATCATTCAGAGCCTCAGCTTCCTTATTTGTAACGTAGGGATATAACCCCACCTCTAGAGGCTGTCCTGAGATGAAGGAGAACTGTGTCTGCTCTCTGAGTAGCTGGTAGTCGGTATCTTAGTTCTCTCTCCTTTAGTTTTCCACAATGACACAAGATATTCTACAGGGACAGAACCAAAGCCTGGTAGGGCCTAGGCATCCCATCTCAGGGCTGCATTGGTGGTCAGGCAGAGAAATTTCTCTAAGAATGATGAGTATACCAAAGTTTATCCAGGTAGGAACTTTGCTTGCCAAAAGGTGGATAGCTTGCCAGCAGGGGCTGGGTATCTATTACCAATTCCCCTTGGAGCCTGGGCTTCAGACATCTGTTAGCAGCAAACCATGGCCGGGTAATCCTGGTATTTTAAATAAATATGTGCAAACTGTGGGTAATGAATCTGGTAATGAATCACCAGAACACTCTATACTTAGGAATTACGAGACTAGATTGCAGGTGGGAGAGAATAATAAGGAAGGAAGATGGAAAGAAGGAAGGTCTAAGCTGTGATTTAAAAGTAATGAAGGTTTTGGGTTTTTTTTTTTCAACACAGCTCTTTTTTTTTTTTAATATTTATTTATATTGGCTGCGCTGGGTCTTAGTTGCGGCATGTGGACTTCTTAGTTGCGGCATGTGGACTTCTTAGTTGTGACATGCATGTGGGATCTAGTTCCCCGACCACGGATCATACCCGGACCCCCTGTATTGGGAGCGCAGAGTCTTACCCACTGGACCACCAGGGAAGTCCCAAAAGATTCTTTTCTTTTTTTGGCCGTCTGTGCGGCATGCAGGAACTTAGTTCCCTGACCAGGGATTGAACCCGTGCCCCCTGCATTGAGAGAGCGGAGTCTTAACCACTGGACTGCCAGGGAAGTCCCATAATGAAGGTTTTGTTTTTGTTTTGTCGTAGAACATTTATCTTTCTGTATATTCCTACTAAATAAGACACAACTCTAGAGGTATGGGTGGCCATTTTTTACCATCACCTGGGGAAGACTATCTGAATAGTAGAAAGTAGAGCCAAGAGAGGGTGCATTCCAGGTTCTTGGTGACATCACTTGGGTGACTGGATCCAGCTGTACCTGAACTGACTTTTTAAAATCTGGAAACAAATAAATAATAAATTAAAATAAATTATCTTTTGTGTTGATGCCAGTTTCTTCGGGCTTCTGTCAGCTGCAATTGAAAGACAAATACACCCTGGCTGAACCCTGAAATCCTTTACTGCCTATTTGTGCCTCCCTCACCTAAAGTAACTTCTCCTTGTCTGTACAGTGGGTATAAATTATACCCTTCCCAGTCATTGGGCCTGCCCCATGCAAGGTGCATAATAAAGCTTGGTTGAAATTAAATATGAAATTTCACAAAATACGAAATTAACACATTATTACCTAAGCTGAATATCCTTAGCCTCCTGTCTTTTGGAGGGGTTTGGGGAGACTAAATTTTCAGAGATTGATTTATTCATTCAAGAAAAGTTGAGTGTTAAGCACAAGGCAGGTCATTGCTTCTCAAGCTTGTGCATTAAAATTCCCTACAGTGGGAATTCCCTGACTGTCCAGTGGTTAGGACCGAGTGCTTTCACTGCCGCGGTCTGGGTTCAATCCCTGGTTGGGGAACTAAGATCCTGCAAGCCGTGCGGCGGGGCCGAAAATAAAATAAAATAAAATTCCCTACAGTGCTTTAAAAAGATACCTATTGCTAGCTGGGCCCACCTCAAATTAGAATTCATTTGGCCTGGGATGGGGCCTGGGTATGATGAGTTTTAAAGGCTCCTGCGGTGGTTCTAATGTGTAGTTAAGGTTGGCAACCAGGGTGCAGGGGCTGGGACCACAGCAGTGACACAGACACGTCCTTGCCCTCGTGAAGGTATCTCATGAGGGAGATAGTCGACAATCAAGTGAGACAAGTGTCACAAGGAAAGGACAGCAGGTCACTGGAGTCTAAGATGGGCACTTGTTAGTCTTGGGGGGTTGGAGAAAACTTCCCTGAAAAAGTGATGATTATACTGAGACCTGAAGGATGAATACAAGTGAGCAAGGTGAAGGGAGGGGGTAGGAAGGAACATTCCATGCAGAGGGAACAGTGCATGCAAAGGCCCTGAGGCAGGAAACTGCAGAGTTTTCAAGGAACTAAAAGATGACCCATGAGGCTGGAAGATGAGGAAAGTGGTGGTGCCAGAGGTGTGAAGCCACTGGAATTTGGGACTTGTTTATTACTGCAGCATAAACCTGGCCTCGTTGACTAATACAAGTGGTTTTAGTAGAAAGATAGGGGGTGGAGTCCAGCTTGGATTCAGCTGAGGAGGGCAGGCATGTGGGGAGAAAACGGAGTTTGCAGAAGTGTTGATGATGCTTTAAAAAGAAATCTGTCTGGGAAGAGGAGGACAGAGCTAGTGTGATGGACTGAATGGGGGCATTTGTTTTGTTTTAAAGAAAAACAGCAAGGAGTCAGGAGAGAAGGAGAGGACAGAAACAGGAGAAGGTGGGAAATAAAAGCTAAGCAAGCTTCCTGAATGGTGGGAGAGGTGGAGGGATGGAATCCAGGGCATGGGGTGGGGGACGGTCTGGCTTTAGCAGAGTCACCCAAGAGCTGCTGGAGAGGTGCACACAGAGAACTCTGGCCAAGTACAGAACAGTGCTGAATTAGCATGTGAGGTGCTCTGGGCCGCCCACATAGGTCAACCCTGCAAAACACCTTGACCCCTGGGGGTACTTCCTAAGACTACCAAATCCCAGTATCCCCCCAACATTTAAGGACCATTTGCCTACAACAGAAAACAAATTAAATTGTCAAATCACACTGATTGGGCTTCCCTGGTGGCGCAATGGTTAAGAATCTGCCTGCCAATGCAGGAGACACGGGTTCGAGACCTGGTCCGGGAAGATCCCACATGCCGCGGAGCAACTAAGACCACGTTCCACAACTACTGAGCCTGCGCTCTAAAGCCCACAAGCCACAACCACTGAAGCCCGTGCGCCTAGAGCCCATGCTCTGCAACAAGAGAAGCCATCCCAATGAGAAGCCTGTGCACCTCAACAAAGAGTAGCCCCCGCTCGCCACAACTAGAGGAAGCCCATGCACGGCGACAAAGATCCAATGCAGCCAAAAATAAATAAAATAAAATAAATTAATTTAAAAAAATAAAGACTATGTGGTTAAAAAAAGAAAAAATCACATTGGTTATGTTTCCAGCATTCCAAAAGAGAGCTCAGGGGTGGCCTGGTCCTCTCCCCTCCCCCAATCTTTTACTTTGAAGTTTTTCAAACTTATAGAAAAGTTACACAAATAATACAATCAGCACCTCGAAATCCTTCTCCTAGACTCACCAACTGTTAATATTTGCAACATTTGCTTTCTCTCTGTCAGTCTCTGCACGTGTATGTATAATTATATACAAAACAATTTTAAACAATATTTTTCTTACTATAAAAGCAACACATGGGGACTTCCCTGGTTAGGGGAAGGCCAGTGGTTAGGACTCTGTGCACCGGCAAAGTATAAAGAAGTATGTGGGCTTCCCTGGTGGCGCGGTGGTTGAGAGTCCGCCTGCCGATGCGGGGGATGGGGGTTCGTGCCCCGGTCCGGGAGGATCCCACGTGCCGCGGAGCGGCTGGGCCCGTGAGCCATGGCCACTGGGCCTGCGCGTCCGGAGCCTGTGCTCCGCAACGGGAGAGGCCACAGCAGTGAGAGGCCCGCGTACCGAAAAATAAAAGAAAATTAAAAAAAAAAATAAACAAAAAAAAAAAAAAAAAAAAGAAGAAGTATGTACCTATAATCCTACCACAAGAAACATCACTATCAATATTTTCATATATTTTCTTTTGGGTTTTTCCCATGCATTTTCTTTCTTTTTTTTTTTTTTCCTTTGGCTGCACCACGCAGCATATGGGATAGCCGCAGGGATCGACCAGAGATCGACTCCCAACACCCCCTGCATTGGAAGTGCGGAGTCTTAACCACTGGACTGCCAGGGAAGCCCTCCCATGCATTTTCAAACACAGTCAAGATTATTTTGAATATGCAATTTGTACCATACTCTTTTTTTTTTTTTACAATACTCTTTTATTATGTCAAGTATTTTCTCGATAATTTAAAATTCCATAGACATCATTTTCTAATGGCTACCTATATTCTACATAACCACTTCCCAGAGATTGGACATGTAGCCGGCTTTTGAAATTTCCTAGTGTAAACACTGATGAACATCTTAGTGTTTTTGTCCTTTTCATGTTTCTAATTATTTCTTTAGGACAGATTCCTAGAAGCGAAATTCTGGGTCAAAGGGCAGCAAACATTTTAAAGCCTCTCTTTACATCCTGCCAAAGCGCTTCTTGGAAATTGGTCCAAATTTTACTCCCACTAGCATTGTACGGGAGCAGACTTGAGTAAATGCTATTGTTGAATCGGGGAAGGACTGAGGGGCACAGATGGAGACAGGGGGTGACCCCCAAGGGGAGAATGTGTCACAAATCACCTTCCACAGTGGAAACCAGGAGGGGGGAGCTGGAGAAACCCCAGCCTTCCAAGGCCATCCATTCCTCCTGGCCCACTGCAGACACTCGAGACACGGTTGCTCCACGAATAAACAAATCCACAAACACGTATTTCTGCATTCCCATCACATGTCCAACACAAGACACAAAGAAAAGAAAATAGCGAGGGTTCATGGGGTGAACCGTGACGGTGGGCACACAGGAGTCAAAAGAAAATCCACCCCCCGGGCAATACGGCAGGTTTTCTTAGGAGAGTCTGACCTCTGCTTAGGCTGATCATTTACAGACTTCCCACTCCCACAAGACAAGCCCCGATCTAATTCAGCTCCCAAATCCAAGCAGCTATGAAGAGGCAGGAGGGAAGAGTCAGGGGTGAATTAAGTACCACTCCCCCAGCATCGCCCAGGAAAGGGCAGTGACATTACCTAAGGAAGCAGCGGGGGTCTCTCACAGCTGCTTCTCGGCCAGGAGCCGGCTGACAAAGAGTGGTGGCTACAGAGATGAAAGGCAGTTTCCCAGCCCAGCGGTTTGCCGCGGACGTGCTGTCACTCCATTGGGATGGCTTTCCGTAAGCAACTCCTGGTTGTCTACATGGGCTGGAGCAACCCGTATTGGGTGAGATGGGCTGAGCAGGGCCTGCAGGGAGGCTATGGGCACACACAGGCGCACACGTGTGATGGAATTGACGCGTTGTGCCCCCAGGGGCTGCATGGTCAGGGAGGGCGGGCGTGACATCACAGTCACCCTGGGAGAAAAGCCAGGTCTGTGACGTCATGGAGTTCTGAGGCCTTCCTTCTCCTACTTTGCGCACTGTTTTTTGGCCTTGTTTACCTTCAAGGAGGAAGTGACGGAAGAACAGGCAAAGAAGAGTGGTGTGGAGGAGGCTGGGAAGCCAGCCCATCGCTCTCCAATAAGCACCCGTCTACTCCCTAGGCCCTGTTAATGGCGATGCACTGAGCAAAGGAGCCTTCAGAGGCCCAGGTGACTGGCACTCATGAGCTCTACACCTGCATCTGAAGTGGGCTTTGGAGGGTCCAGACTTTGAGCCCCTGATGGGGTGGTGACGACGCTATATCCTGGTTTCACCATCTTGGACGAGGGGCTGCTTTCTCTCCTCTTTGTGTAGACCTGCCAGGCCTGTCTCACAGCTGTGAAACAGAACTAGGGCTGGATCCCAAGGGAAAGCGGGCTTGGGTGTGAAGTGCAAAATAAAGGGCTTGTGAAATCCACAGAGAGTGTACTTAAGGATCTTTTAAACCAAAACCCTTAGCTAGTACTTGCTACATGCAAGGCTCTTTTCTATGCACTTTACAAATCTTAATTCATTTAATTCTCTTCCCAGCGCTACGAGGTAGGTATTATCATTATTCCAATTTCATATGTGAGGAAACTCAGGCAGAGAGGCTGAATGACCTGGCCAAGTTTACACCACTAGGACACAGCAGTGCTAGGATTTGAGTCCAGGCCACCTGGCTCCACAGTGTGTGCACAGATCAGGGTCTCATGCGACATGATACTGGCTGAGTCAATAACAGCTGCAGCCCCGTCATGTGCTGTAGAGTGAGGGAGACGGCTGTAAATGTAAAGGCTTTGGTTACCTTTTACGGGAGCAACTCAGAACCACACAGAACCTAAAATGAAGGCTGGCTGGCTCTGGGCATTCACCCAAGTGCCCACAAGTAAACCCAGGATGGCCAGACCACGTCCAGGCTGCCCTTCCCCAGGCATGTCTTGTGCTCTTGAATCAGGAGTAAACTCTATGGGGCTTCTGAGCTAAACCAGCCGTGGAAGGGTTGCTGTTTCCGGATGGTTCCGGGGATCTGCCCTAACCTGGCCTGACTTCCTGGTGGGGATCCGGTCCCAATGTCAGCCCCATCTCTGGACCACATTCCGATCTCATTAGTGAAACACCTGAATCATGATAGAAGGCAACCAAGGCTGGAAGAAGGCTTCAGGTAATACCTGTTCTAGGCATCCTATCTTTTAAGAGTCTGTATATCAAGATGTCTCAACATAATAACATAACACCTTTACCGTACATATAAAACTGACTTATAAAACCACAGTGTGTGTGAGTGTGAGTGTGTGGGTGTATATGTGTGTGTGTACCCTAGCTAGACTCTGAACTTCTCACGGGCCAGGACTGAGTGGTTCCCAAGTAGCCTGGTACCTGGCACATAGCAGACATCCAAACGGACACATTGGACCTTCTCACGTTTTACAGTATAACTTGTCTGGGCACTTTGGCTGGGAATTTTGATAAAACATCCCTTAACCTTAAAAGTTAAAAGATGGCAACCAACAGGCATCAGATGAAAGGAATCCTCAAAGAGCAAACTATTAGGCCTTTGGAATGAGAGTCACAGACCTGCCTAGAGTTGCCACTATATGGAGCCAGAGAGAGGACTCAGGGAGTGTCCATCGGTCAAAAAAACACTTGCTGAGGGTCATGGGCTAGGTGCTTTGAACCTCCCTGAGGAATCTTCTAGTCCCTGCCCCTTACTTCCAGCTGGATGGCACCAGAATACCCCAAAGACACACCAGACCCCTTTTCCCCAAGGTCTCAAAATCCCCACCCCAGGAAGTGCTGTCTGGCCTGAATTCCTCCAGATAGAGTTTAAACCAGACAACAGCGCAGGAGTATATTACAGAGTTTAAAGCTGTGAAATTAGTAAGCCACACTTGAAAATAGGGATATTTGACTGAAGGACAACTTCTGATGTATCTTGCAAAGCTGGAATGATCTGGCTACGACGGGTCCACGAGACACGATCATTGTTTGGAGGCCTCCCCAGGCCCCCCCAACGTTGGCATTTAGTGACAGGATGCTCGTCTGGGTTCTTTGCTCCTTGTCCCTTGGTAACAAGTGATTCGTTGTCACCCATTTAACTAAGCAACGCATGAACCCCCTCAGCTTTTCCTCCACGCCTGGTGACCCCAGGCCAGGCACCAAGCTTCCTCCAGGGCAAGCTGTCCTGATGGGGTCGTGAAGGCAAAGAGGGGCTGCGGCGTTCTGGGCCGAGAGGTGCTCTGACCCACACTGTCTTGCAGGACACACCCCCAAGATGGCTGAGGCCACGGGATCTGGGTCTGGAGAAGAGAATTTTTCTGCAAGGGATGTTGATTACCCATTCCGGAAAACTTCCCACAGCCTGCTCTGCAACGGCCCTCACCAGCCCAAATCTACACGGAGAAGCGCATAAAGGTTTTAGTCCCAATTCTTTTCATGACAAATCCTACTCCAAGAACCACTGAAGAGCAATTATCACTAAACTTTCATTTAAAAGTCTGGGGAGGGGAGGAAGGAGTACAAATCTTTGCGATCAGATTTTTCCCACATTCATTTTTATTCCTGATGAACTGTTAATGGCTTGTTCATCATGCTGTATAACAATTGCGCAAAGACGCATACGTTTACCACGTGCTGGCCTTTCTGAGTTCATTCTGAATTTAATTATCATTAAGTACCCACAGTGTGCCAGGTGCAAAATGCCAGATGAGGAGTGGGACGTGATGCAGGCCCTGAGTCGCCAGTCAGCTGTTGCTAGAACCGCTCAGCTCTGCCGCGAGCGCTCCTGCAGAGCCACCCCCGCTGCCTTGGAGACTTCAGACGCGTTCCCCACGAGCTAGTGGGTGACTGAGGGGGGCGTGTCTGTGGGATTCCCAGGCACTGGGCAGCCACCCCCTGCTTTGCCAGGGTGCTCCAGTCCGGTATCCCTGTGGGACAGGGGAGGGTCCAGGGCCAGATCTCAGCCACTGAAGGAGGGCAGGATGATGGAGCCACCAGACAGGCAGGAGGTCCACAGCTTGGGGAGAGGAGGCCCCTTGGGGAAGCAATGCTCGGGCTGGAGGGTCCTCCAGCTGTGCTACTGAGTGTGGCCCCTGAGAGCTGAGGGACAGTGTGGAAAGGTTACCTAGCCGCTCTGAGCCATGGTTTCCCCAGGTGAAAAAATGGAGGTAGAATCTGCAAACTCAATAGGCGATAGAGTGATGAAAGGAGATGAAGCAGGAGTACGCCAGCCATCACTGTTCTGTTCCCATCGCCACTGCCAACTCCGGCCAGGCAGCTGGTCAACAGCTTCAAGTACCAGACAGGTGACAGGGGAGCAGAGGGCTGGGAGAAAAGCCAAATCCATCCCTCCACATAAAAAAGAAGAAAAAAAAAAAAAGGAACCCAAGGCCTAGGATCTGTACAAAGCAAGTGTGGTGCCCAGCGCATCACAGGTGCACACGGAACCCAGGAAAACATTCCCAGCTCCTGTGTTCTCTGTCTACAGCTCATCTGGAAGGTTCTTCTAAGGCAGCCAGGTGCCCAGGCCAGCCCACCAAAGCCTAGTAACACAGCGTGTGTCTGAGATAGACCTTAGGGGCTCTGAGCTGCCGGGCCCATCTTGAGCCCCTTTAAACTCCTCTGAGCTTTAAGCCCCACCTGCCTCCTCTTGAGCCCCGCCGTGGGGGCAGGTGGGGAGGGGGAGGAAAGAAATGTGAACCAGGCAGAGTAATGAGAGCCAGCTCCGGTGACAAGCCCACTGTGTCCCACAAGGTCGTTTGTGGGTGCAGCCACAGGAACTAACGGTAAGCAGAGCTCTCTGCACCAGGTCTGAGGAAACCTCGGGATCCTTCACAGGTAGCGGCAGGTGAGGGGCTGGGATGGGGCCTCTGGCCTCGGCAGGGGTGAGGGTGCTCTGGGAGGAGGGCACCCTTTCCTTCCTCCTGTTCTGTGAGTCCTGGCATGCTGGATGTAAGAGGAAACACAATCTTCCTGGGAAGAAACATCTCCTGGGGAGGCACCCCTGGGCCACGTGGAAGGAGGAGTAAAGACTTATAACATCAGAAGGGTGGAAAGTGGAGTTGATGAGATGAATTTTCTCCAAATGTTATTTGTTTCTTTTTTCTTGATTATAAAAGTAATTCATGGTACTTCCCTGGTGGTCCAGTGGGTAAGACTCCACGCTCCCAATGCAGGGGGCCCAGGTTCGATCCCTGGTCAGGGAACTAGATCCCGCATGCATGCTGCAACTAAGAAGTCTGCACGCAACTGAAGATCCCGTGTGCTGCAACTAAGACCCGGCACAGCCAAAATAAATAAATACTTTTTTTTTAAGAAAATAAAATTCATGCTGCTGTCTGAATTTCTGATGAGAATCTGTTCACGCATTACTTACGTAATATTAAAAAAATTCCACGCACACACACAAAAGAAATACAGACCTACTGAATTTAAGAAAAAATGCAAGTGCGGAAAGTAGAAAGTGGGAGACTTCTGTAACCCCCATTCAGTTCTACAACCGCCTTCTAAACGCTTATCAAAGCAGGAGCATGTTTCCAGGTCGCTACCTATGGGTCCACCGTGATGACTGGTTACCATGGTGGGTGTTCAGTAGTGTAACTAAGGGCCAGTCACTCACTGTGCTCTGTGCTTTACAGACATCACCACCACTCCTTACAGCAGCCCTGAAACAGAGGTGCTACTATTCCCATTTTTCAGATGAGGAAACGGGCTCAGAGAGGTCGAGCTACTTACCCAAGGTCACACAGCTAGGAGGGAGCAGCCAAGAGTCAACCCCTGTCAGCCCTCCTCCAAGGCCTGGGCGCTTCCCACTACATCTCATCCACAATCCAGGATGGCAGGGAGAGGTGGGTAAACTGCATCTCATGTCCCTTACTTAAGTATGACATAGTAACAATATAATGATTAAAACAACACTTGGGGAAAATTGTTTGAGTGGCTAAGAATAGGCCAGGCAGGTGCAGGGAGAGATGACTGTTGAGGAGCCCCCTTAGCAGCTTTTGTGCTAATAGTGGGATGCGCTGACTTTGAAAAGGAAGATGGTTTCAGGAGACAGCAAGGGGGGAAATAACCAAAGGGGACAGAAAAATGAAGGGCTTTGGGGCTCACCCCATGGGTGGGCCAAATGGCCTGGCAGTTCTGCCCTTCTTTCTCATACAGTGTGTCCATTGTCGGGAACTGCTTCATTTCTCTGGGCAAGAAAAACCTCATTAACCTAATTGATATTTTCCAGCAACAAAGTTGCATCTGTTATTTAAGCAGCCGGTGGGGAAGGCTATTCCACTAGGGACACCCACGCATCCTCCAGGAATGGTGGACGTTCTCTAGAAAAATCAGCATTTCTTTTTAAGCAGGGTGTATGCTTGTCTTTTCGAAAGGAGTGAAGACAATTCAGCCTGGCTGCTTTTTTTTTTTTTTTGGCGGTACGCAGGCCTCTCACTGCTGTGGCCTCTCCCGTTGCAGAGCACAGGCTCCGGATGCGCAGGCTCAGCGGCCATGGCTCACGGGCCCAGCCACTCCGCAGCATGTGGGATCCTCCCGGACCGGAACACGAACCCGTGTCCCCTGCATCGGCAGGCGGACTCTCAACCACTGCGCCACCAGGGAAACCCCAGCCTGGCTGCTTTAGTGAAAGGTCTCTTAGCCTTGACTCAGAGCCAATCTTTGAGAGACGTTGTTTTTGCTTTTGTTTTTCTCCTTGAGGGCACGTCCAGGCACAATACCCACTCTAGCTCCGCTGCTGCTCCCCTGAGGGGAAACTACTTGGCTTCAGAGCTGATTACTCCACACAGGCTCATGTGATCCCTCCAAGGCAGGTCTCACACTTGCTGTGAAGTGAAATGATTTGTCAAAATCAGTGAAACAAGGGATCCTTGGGAGGAGACCAGCAGGACACTGCAGGAGAAGAGGTCTTTTCAGTATGCAAGAAAGTGGGAATGTTCTGGAAAGCTGCTGCTCAAGGGACGCATCCGTAACTCAGATCGTGTGTCCCAGAGACTGGCCTCCATCATCCAAGAGGCTTCACCTTCACTTGCTGGGATCTCAAATATTGGTGCTTCCTGGTCAGGCCTCCACCATGGGTCGGCTCTGGGGTCGGAGGGTCCCTCTCTGGGGGAGGAGGCGAGATGGGGCATGGGAGGGCATCTGTGTGGGGAGGAAGGAGACCTGTGCTAGCCCAGCTTTGCCAAGAACTCACTGTGTGACTCTGGGGAGGTCACTTTACCTCTCTGGGTTGCGTCCTCATTTCTCAAGTGGCTCTGGCATCTGTTAAAATGCCAAATTTGTGGTCCTTGTCACCTTGTGCTGGCACCTCTGTGGATTTTTCTCAGTATAACTTTAGAAAGCGGGGAGGTGTGGGGGAAGGGAGGTCCCGACAGGAGATGAAAGAGTTGAAGGGACGGTGGTGATTCATTCTAAGGATGTCACCCATCTGGGGGCTGCTCCCAACACTTTTATCTTCCTCTCTGGCCCCTTCTTTCTCCTCCCTCCCAGCCCCCTTGTCAGGCCGTGAGCTGCCGTCACAGGGAAGCTGGGGTGACTCTGTCAGGAAGACAGAGGAGGAGGTCTGCAGGGAGGCTGGGAGGTGGGACTGGGTGGGCTCTGGGGGCTCTTGCGCCTCCATGGTACTGGGAGGTCTGGGGCCCACAGGCCAGGCAGAGTGACCCTTAACTAACAAACAGTAGGAGATGCTCAGGCCTTGGGCTCAGGAAACTTACATTCTAGCCGTGGCCACGCCCGTCGGCCTCTCTGGAGAGAGCCGATGGGACATGATAATTAAAACTGAAACGAGGCCCTCAGAGGATTGGCTGCAACGTCCCTGAGGACTGCAGTTCTGTGTCTGAAAGAGAAGAGCAGCAGTGTATTTTTGCTTCTATGGGCGTGGCAGGCGTCCCCAAATAGCAGGGGCTGTGGGGGAATGAGGGGGTTCTGGAGGGACTCTGGAACCTGCACCATGGAAGTCATTCCAGAAGAGACAGGCTCCTGCCCCACAGCAGGGCTGGGACCAGGAACCCCTCACCCTGTCCCACTGCTGAGGTTCTGGGATGGCAGCTTCCGTTACTTCCCTTTCCCAACAGGAAGTGCCACCCAGCCTGGAGCGGCTGGGAGGATGAAATGAGATCACCTGTATGAAGCACTAAGAGAAAAAATAACACTGAGGTTGTTTTTGATATAAAAGGATTGGGCATTGACACTGTAAAGCGGCACATCACGCAGCCTGGCCTCGGAACGCGGCCACGGGGGTCTCACTTGCTACACAGGTCACCAGGCACTCTGGGGACCAGGGTGGCTCATGGGGCTAGTCTGGGTTGTCACAAACCACGACAAGGAGTAGACACTTACATAACACAGTAGCCCACCTTCCCCTGTCTTCCTCTACTCTCAAGGGAGCATTCTAGAAGGTGCTCTCTTGTGTTCCGTTACACCTTTTATGTACACTGTACACACACACTGGGCGTGTGCTCCTGCTAAGTCCTATTCCTCCAGCTTATCTGGAAGGCTCCCCTGTCTGTGGCATGCAGTGCTCAGGCTGGCAGGCCAGGTAACAGAGCTTCCGCCCCTCTGGGAAATGAGGGTGAGGCCAGATCAGAGCTTCTCCACCAGGGGTTGTCATGCAACACCTGGGGAGGCTCTCAAAGAACCTTCTTCCAGATGTGCTTATCTTTTTGAAGTAAGCTAGGGCCTGAGCATATATATAAATTTACCTTTAAAAAAGGTAATATGGGGGCTTCCCTGGTGGCAAAGTGGTTAAGAATCCGCCTGCCAGTGCAGGGGACACGGGTTTGAGCCCTGGTCCGGGAAGATCCCACACGCCACGGAGCAGCTCAGCCCGTGCGCCACAACTGTTGAGCCCACGTGCCACAACTACTGAAGCCCGCATGCCTAGAGCCCGTGCTCCGCAACAAGAGAAGCCACCGCAATGAGAAGCCCGTGCACTGCAACGAAGAGTAGTCCCTGCTGGCCGCAACTAGAGAAAGCCCGCATACAACAATGAAGACACAACGCAGCCAAAAAAATAAATAAATTTAGTTTTTTAAAAAAAGGTAATATGTACGCAAGATAAAAGAGTACAGACTGAAAATGGCGTCTCCTGCCCCCACCCACAATTTCTCCCCCCAGAGGCTGCCATCAAAACCTGATTTTCGCCTTTCCTTCCAGTGTCAGGCTCCATCTGCATGACTCATTCACATGTACGCTCCCGCCTTTTACACAGATGGTAACACATGATGCCTACCTTGCTCCAGACTTAACAAGGTATCTGAGGGAGCAGCCAGAGCCACGACTATGGACCTAGTGCATTTCTCCAGGGACCACAGTTTATTTAACCAGTTCCATACCGACTCTTTCCAGACTTTTGCATAACAGATAATTCCCCAATGAACCTCCATATATAAGCCTTTGCTCGCACAGAAACAGCAAATTCTCAGAAGCAGTGATGCTCTGCCAAAGGGCATCTGGTCAATCTTCTCTCCAGAAGTGGTGATTTTCCACTCCCACCGACAGCACACCCCGGCCAGCCAAGGGTTACCACCCCTCCGGATCTTGGCCATCTCATCCACGTAACAGTGGCATCTTACTGTGGTTTTATCAGCAGTCCCTTAATTGTGGGCCAGGTCAAGCATCTTTTTCATGTTTAGTAACCCCACCACCACTTTTTTTTTTTCTCCTGTAAACTACTTGCTTTTCTCTTTTCCGAGGCATGGCAAAGCATCTGGGGGCAATTCTGGAGTGTCCTAGGACCCCCTGCCAGTTCTGGATGACCCAAGGTCCCTTGAAGCTCTAACACCGTGGATTCTGGGAGCATCATTAAAAGCCCGAGGGTCCAGGGACTGTCCAGGTTTCAGAGAGCCCAATGGTAAGCAAGAGAAGCCCTCAGTAGCCCAGCAGGGAAAGCTGCGACTTTCAGCCCCGCCTTGAGCCTGAGTCTGAGCCTCTGAAGATAGATGTCCCGGCCTGGGCGTGGCAGCCCTCTCTGCATGGGAGAACGGGCCAGTTTGTCTTTAACTCGTGTTAGGGTGTGATGTCATGAGACACAATGGAGACATTTTGCATCTACTTCCACTGAGAGCTCCTCCTGGGAATCCAGAGCTAGCTCATTCCTGCAACATCTGCCCCCTCCCTCCATTTCAGGTCTGCCATGAAGTCCTCTCCTTCAGCCACTGGGATTTACCCAGCTGTTCTGCTCGGGCCCCACCATCCAACAGTGAAAGGGTACAAGATTCCCAGGGGCAGCTCAAGTATCAGCAATGCACTGCGGCATCACTCAGGCTCTGCTAATGGCCATTTTTCATGTGATGTAGCTGGAATGGTTTGTAACTTAGCCTAGATGTACCGGATTAACGGCTATCTCCTCCACCCTTACACAGAGCTTCTGTTTCATGGGAAGAGCTCAAACGACTGCTGAAAAAATAAATCATTAACACCTGTCTAATTGCCCCCCTCTTTTGTCCAGAGGGTAGTTAGTAAAGTTCAAATTGGTTCAGTTGGACTGTGTTTACAAAGACTCCTAGCATAAGGAGGTACACTTCCTGACAGGCTCAACCAGCTTTCTTGCAAATTCAAAAGCCCCTTTCTTTGGTCCTGGGAATTAGGATTGCCACATCAAATACAGGATGCCTAGTTCAGTTTTAATTTCAGATAAACAACAAATAATTTTTTGAGTGTGTGTCCCAAATATTGCATGAGACGTATTTAATTGTATTGGTTTCCCATGGCTACTGTTAACAAATTATCACAAACTGAGTGGCTTAAAATAAGAGATATTTATTCACTCGTAGGTCTGGAGGCCAGAAGTCCAAACTCAGTGTCACTGGGCTGAAAGCAAGGTGTTGGCAGGGCCATGCTCCCTCCAGAAGCTCTAGGAGGAAATCTTTGCTTTCTTCTTGTAGCTTCTGGCGGCTACAGGCAAACATATCACTCTCATCTCCGCCTCCATCATTACATCATCTTCTCTCCCATGTTTTTCATCTCTCTCTGTCTGGCTCTTATAAGACACATGTGATTGCATTTAGGACCCAGATAATACAGGAATCTCATTTCAAGATCCTTAATTTAATCATATCTGCAAAGATCCTTTTCCCAAATAAGGTCATATTCTCAGGTTCTGGAGACTACGATCTGATATCTCAGGGTGGGGGGGGCATTATGTAGCCTACTACACTTAAAAAAAAATTATTGTTTATCTGAAATCCAAATTTAACTAGGCATCCTGTGTCTTTTTTTTTTTTTTTTTTTTTTTGCGGTACGTGGGCCTCTCACTCTTGTGGCCTCTCCTGTTGCGGAGCACAGGCTCCGGACGCGCAGGCTCAGCGGCCATGGCTCATGGGCCCAGCCGCTCCGCGGCATGTGGGATCCTCCCGGACCGGGGCACGAACCCATGTCCCCTGCATCGGCAGGCGGACTCTCAACTACTGCGCCACCAGGGAAGCCCTCTGTGTCTTAATTTGCTAATTCTGACAGCTCTACCTGGGCCTGAGCTACTCCTGAAATGGCTGGGATTTAAATGGTTTGCCTGAAAAGAATCTAAAAAAAGAGTGGATATATGCATATGTATAACTGATTCACTTTGCTGAACATCTGCAACTAACACATTGTAAATCAACTCTACTTCAATAAATCAAAAAAAAAAAACATTTTCTTTGTCCCTGTCGGGGCGGTGGAGGGGAGGGAAGCAGTGTACAGCAAAGTGATTCAGTTATGCAGACACATATATATCTATTCTTTTTCAGATCCTTTTCCATTATAGGTTATTACAAGATATTGAGTAGAGTTCCCTGTACTGTACAGTAGGTCCTTGTTGGTTACCTATTTTATAATAGCAGTGTGTATATGTCAATCCCAATCTCCCAATTTATCCCTCCCCCTCCTAACTCTGTATCCAGGTCTGTGTGCAAAGGGGCCCACACCCCTCAGCTCCTGCCCGGAACCACGCAGCTAACCAGGTCTGTGCCCAGCGCCAGGTACCACCAGGCACTCCAACTTTCTGTTTGCGGTGTTTTAAAGAATTTTCTTGAAGAAACACTTACTACTCACCCTGAAGGCAGTTTATAGACTGAAATGATCCCTGTGCCCGCCCCCGCCAAAAAACACAAAAAACAAAAAACCCAACAGATCAGAAACTAGGGCAGGATCTCACAGGTGGTATCTTGGCTTTATAGCCGGTGGTTTTTTTGTTTTTAATTTGGGGGAGAAAGTAGGAGGCAAGAACAGGACTGAGACCAGACTCTTGTTTTAGTTAGATGGAAGGGTGGTTATGGGAAGTGTATTTCAACACCATCAAAGTGCCTGGTGAGGTCGCGGCTTTAAGTAACGTAGTATGTGCAACCTCAACCTCATGGCTGTCTGTCCCTCTCTTCCCTGATCCCCGTCACTTTTCCTGGTCCTAGAGCATGAACTGCAGTGGTGTAGACCTGCGAGATATAAAGCGGACTGCTGAGTAAGGAGGACGGGGCAGTACCCAGGGGGATTGGTGCTGCAGCTTTGGCCCCAACCCCTCCCTCCCTCCCTCCCCTCCCACTGTAACCCGTTTTCCCTAACGGCCGGGGACTTGCTTCGGCCGCCCAGGGAAACCACTCACGTTGAATTAAATTTCTCCCTGCAGACACTGCCTGGGAACCTGAATGTCATCTTCCCTGAGTCTACACCCCAGGGCTCCTCTGGGGCCACATTTTCCAGGCTTTTGGTCCCATGTACCCCTCCACGGAAGTGTGGCAGGTGTGAACATTTTTCATGCTGGCAGAAAAATGAGCTTCACTATTTGGTAAGTGTAGACGTGCCCACGACACTAAATCTGGTTCTGCCGTCACCGGTGACATGAAGCAGCAGCCCAGTTTAGAGGCTAGCTTTCAGTTTAAAATATTTTCCCCGGGCTCATGTTACATATGACCCGATCACCGAGGCCGGAGGGCACGGCTTCTCCGGTTATTAGCACTAAAGACATGTCCGCTGGCAGGAAGGGTGGAACCATGGTGGGGCTCTGAGGGCATGGAGGCAGCAAGGCAAGGTCCCGGACTGAGGCACCATCTGGCTCCCTCCCCAGCTGTGAAATCTCTGAAACTCAGTCTGCTCCTCTGGAAAATGAAGATGATAAGCCCTGCCCCGTAGGGGAGTGAGGGTTAAATGCAGCAATGTTTTTAGGAAAATAAAAGCAACCTGTTACTACCATTATTATCAGCATCTTCATACAGCAAAACTAATATGGACTAACAGTTAAGTTGGTCTGAAGTAAGGCAAAGCAACAATTATAGAATATATTAAAGGAAATGTGACTTTTGTTATTTTAAGTATATAGAACAATTGAACCATGTACTAGGAGGTGGAGAATGCGCTTTACTTAAAAGGGTAAAACTCATTTGACATCAGCCTGTTTGATTTATTAGTATCCAGCTTCATGATTCAAGAGTAATTATTCTGAGCTATGTATGTGCTCAGCTCTGTGACTGGGCAAGCTCTGTGACCCAGGGGAGCAGGAAAGCCACACAAGACACAAGCCTTTGCCCTCGGAGAACATACAACCTCTTGCACACACAGAAAGGCATGAGGTAAAACCATTAAGCGTTAACCTCTGCAGTGCTGATGACTGCTGAGAGATGAATCGTGTAGATCTATGGATCTTGTTGAGTGCAGTAGCTGGAGAAGGCTTTCAGAGGAGATAGAGATTAGGGAAGGTCGGGAGAGGGGAAGGAGGAGGGGACATTCTCAGAAAAGGCACCATGGATGAGCTGGGGCAGAAAGAGCATGATGTTTATGAAGAAGCCAAGAGGCAGGCTGGCCAGCGGTGGGACCGGACCCGTAGGACTAGACAGGGAGGCCAGGCCGAGGCATGCGGACTTGGGCAGGCAGCGAGAGGTGGGACGTGACTCAGCAAGGGACAGAAAAGGCAATCTTGGACTCATGCTTGGATGGGGCAGGGCAGAGGACAGGGCTACTCTGGGAAGAAGAGTTTGGCAATGGTCTGCAAAATGGACTGGACGTCAATTTCGGAACCGAACTTGGGAACAATCCATTATTGTTTCCACAATGATCCAAGGGTGAGGTGATTAAGACCTACATTCCTTAGTGCTGGTGAGGAAGCACTGGAAAGGGAGGGGCAGGTCCAGGTGACATCTGGGAGGAAGGAAATGATGGTTAAGTCTGTTCCAGGAAAAGAGGGGGGGCCGGGGAGAAGGAGTAAGACTCCAAGGTTTGCCACATGGGGACTTGAGGATGGCGGGTTCCAGTGACCAAAGCGGACAGGACCATGGTGGAACAAGGACAGTTTTGGGGAGAGCAGGGTAAACAAAGGTTGATGATGTGGGGACACCAGGTACCCAGGACTGATGCTCAAGGCCAGCCACACAGTAGAACAGCCGGGCTGTTGTCAGGGTGGGGTGACACACAGACCGTGAAATACTTCCCACTGTCCCCTTGCATGAGAAACCCTGAATTCCCAGGGCAAAGGCAAAAAGACTGCAGCCCAGCCCCAGCTCAATTCAAGTTCCAAGTGCAAGCGTTCAATTAATAAGCCTTCACTATGCCTCTTGCTGCCAAACAGCCATCAGAATATTATACCATCAAAGTCAACTCCAGACCTTAATCGCTCTTGACCTAAACGATCCCCTGCACGAGCTAAACACAGTGGCAGGAAGAGGCTGCCCCTGGGCATAATTAGAATATGAGATTCTGCACCAAGTCCCTGCTTGATTAGGAGGAATCTGAAACCCCCTGAGAAAACAGAAAGGCTCCCAGGAAATTAGTTCCCTCTGAAGGCCACAGCATAAGCCAAGGAAGTCCCACTGGCAGGATGGGCTATCATCTGAGGTCATACTAAAGGAACCCCACCCACTGTCCTGCACCTGGCTATCGGCTTCCCCTCCAAAGAGGGGGCAGATGAGACCAGTACAGGCTGGACTGCGGCCATCTGTCTATCCATCCAGGGCTCAGGCCCAGCTGACTGGGTGCGCACTCCTGGGAAGCAGTGTGCACCGTCTGGCTGGCGCTAAAGGAGAGAGGTAGCAGCAGCGGCTATACTATTCCAGGCTCAGCCCAAGAGAGACTTCAGATCAGGTGCATGACTGTGGCTCCCAGGAGGCATCCCCCACACCTGTGGCACTTGTTTTCTGAAAAGCCCAAAGGAATTCTCCTAGATTGTTTCATTTCCGTTCTGTGATTACCCAGTGAGAAGAAAGACCACATTATTGTCCATTTTGGGAAGGAAGATCGAATAATCCCCATTTTACAGATGGAACAATGAAGGTTCAGGAAATCTTTTTTTTTGGGCCAAACCTCACGGCTTGTGGGATCTTAGTTCTCCAACCAGGGATTGATCCTGGGCCCTTGGCAGTGAAAGCTCGGAGTCCTAACCACTGGTCCGCAAGGGAATTCCAGGAAATCTTAATTATTGCCGCAACTGGTAGGTAAACAGGAAGATTGCAGTTAAATTCAGGGCTGGGTAAGCCCAAGCAGTGAGTGATAACAGAGGCCCCACAAAATAAGAGGATGGCTAACTTCTGGAATTCAGTCTTGCTGGCAAGATTTATTGTTCAGATCAGGAGATGTTTTAAAAAGATTTTCACTTGGCCCAGATTGTCAACTTATAACATGAATCCTGTCTGTTAAAAAAATTTTTTTCCTGCATTTGCCATGAGACATCAAACATTGGTTCATAATTATTCATAGCACGTTAGTGACACTGAAAGGGATTTATTTCAATGTATTCAGTCTGTATTAATACTCTGCAGGGAACAGAGTGCAGCCATCACTCACTGCGCTGCTAAGAAAGGAGGGACTTCAGAACTAAAAGGGGAAGAAATGCACCCAGTGGAGAGACACCCAGGAGGCATGTTATCCCCACAAGATTAACCCTGGGGAAAAGATTAAACAGGTTTAAAGAAGGTTCAGGTGAGTCTCTGAATGATCAGTCCTTTATTCAAGCAGGTTTAGGGATGTTCTGCAAAATCCTTCGTTTCTAAGCCAGCCTCGTGGCGACAGCAGAGGCAGAAGTTGAACGGCTGTGTCATGGAGTGGGGACAGTGTAGAATTTCCCTGTTCTTAGGAAAAAGACAAGGCAGAAAATGGACGGCAGAAGAGTTAGCGACTCTTCCGAACAGCTATTCCCGGTGATTCTTGGCAAGTGGCAACTTTGAAAGGGACAGGTTTCATATGCATCAAACCATTATTACCAAGTAATACCAATAACCAAACGAATATTATCTTGCCCCAAAGTAGCAGGTTACATACTACTATTTTATTTGTATGTAGAACTTTTGCTTGGCTTATCAACATACGTTGACTTAAATTCTGATGCATTACCAGTACCAAAGTTGAAAGTTGTTCCAGTTTTCAGCAAACCCAATATAAAAAGCCCAGACATAAAATAAATAAGGTAGTGAATATTCATATTTAAATATTAAACCAAAGAGACTCTGTAAATTGTAACCTTCTTTTGGGCACTTAAGCCTTTATTTTTTAATTTTTAAAATTTTCATGAGCTCCAATTTGTCTATGTTTTCTTTTGTTGCCTGTGCCTTTGGTATCATATTTAAGAAATCACTGCCAAATGTAATGATTTGAAGCTTTTATCCTGTATTTTCTTCTAAGAGTTTTATAGTGTTGTTTTTTTTTTTTTTTTTGGTTGTGCCACATGGCATGCAGAACTTCCCTGAACAGGGATCAAACGCGTGCCCCCTACACTGGAAGTGCGGAGTCTCAACCACTGGACCACTAGGGGAGTCCTTAAGCCTTTAGATTATTAATTATCCAATAAGCCTCTTTTTGAGATCATGGGAGAGGGAATGAGGTAAGACAGTGGTTTGGTATCACTGTCCAATCAAGAACAACTGAAAATAAGCACTTCTGAAATGATCTGTAAATCAATGGCAGAACTGGATTTGATCCAGGACAATTCTGTTGACACATAATTTAGAATTCTGGTTCTACTTCTGGAGGAAGGGCTGTCCTTTATCCTGGGTGAGGGGCACAGTTCTAGGATTCCATGAATTGGTCCTTTCTGCCACTTCCTTCTTGGCGTTAGGCTGTGGATCACACCACAGGCGATTATGGACCCAGGGGTCTTCTAATATCCTTAATGTCCTGAAGAGGAGGACACAAGGATGAAAGCGTCTCCTGAGGTTTTTTTGTAGAACTACAAGCTTAGGTCCCAAGACAACATCACCCAGCCTTCCCGGGAAACCAGAAAACTGGGCGATAGGCTGCAAGGAAAACCAGCAGCTGGGACCAGAGATAATTGATGTCCCTCTTCTCTTTGATGTCTGATTTAGCAGTGAAGCAGACAGGACCAAAGGGAGGCCCATGAATGAAACATCATTATCAATGGCTTCAGATTTAACTCTAACTTGCTGATTTAAAAACGGCTTTTTAATTGTTGGATCTTGATCTAAAACTCCTTCACTAAGGGGAGTTAACATGGTAAAGAGAATTTAAATTTATGTTGAGTTTTATGGGGAGAATTTTGCAATGCCCCCTTTAGTTGGGATTCTATGTGAATGAATTCCAAGTGCCATGCTAGTCCTGGAAGACAGGCAAGAGATGCGGGGAAGATGATACCCATCATTTACTGAACACAAAAGTCTCCACCGCAGGCCCTCTCCTGCCTGACACCACGTAAGAAGCAGAAATGAAGGAGTGTAAATATTCAAGGCTGGGTCCACAAGGCCTGATGTCCACAGCCAGGGCCTCCTCCTACCACCGCCAACCTTCTAGGTCCATCATGTTTGTTACAATAGTCACACAACTTAAATACAGTGCAAGCTGATGACATTCAAGTGTTAAATGTAAGATGAATTCTGAAAATCATTCACTGACTCTAAGAAAATCAAGTTGAATACTTGGAGAGACTTCATAAAGGTGAGTACATTTTCAACCGTCAAATAGCATGTTAAAGACTGTGAAAAAAATAGTAAAACTCTAGACAGACTCTGCATTCAGATTATACAGTGTAAGCCCTTGTTCCAACCAGCTGGAAGTCCTAGATAACGCATTATGGGTGTTGCTTAGGCCAAAAAGACAAGGAATTCCAACCAGCTGACCCAAACACCAAAAGCAGGCCTGGGCCCTACAGCAGAAGATGGAGGAATAAATGCACAACTATCTGGTTAATTTAAATGTTTAAAATATATATGTATCATTTTTTATGATCTTTTAAAAAAGATTTTATTTATTTTTTGTTGCATTGGGTCTTAGTTGCAGCAGGCGGGCTTCTCTCCAGTTGTGGAGCACGGGCTCCAGCATGTGGGCTCTGTAGTTGTGGCGCGTGGGCTCAGTTGCCCCGCGGCATGAGGGATCTCAGTTCCCCAACCAGGGTTCGAACCTGTGTCCCCTGCATTGGAAGGTGGATTCTTAACCGCTGGACCACCAGGGAAGTCCCTTTGATTTTCTCATTTAATGACTTTTTTAAAGAAACATGTATTATGACTCTCAGTATTCACTCCATGGATAAGAAAGCTTCTTAAACCAGAGTTATTAATTCAGATATAACTATGGCTATCGAATGCTTGGCGTTCCCTGGATTTAGAGCACGTTGAGTTTGCTTTATTTAACATTTTTTCTTCTTGACTCTCAGTTGCCACCATGAAGCCTACTTCTGACTTTACCAAGTTCAGCACTGCTTCATTATTTCATTTGTAGAATCTCTCCTCCATTGTCTTCCATTAGTTCTGTTACTTTCTCAATCTCATCAGTGCTCACTTTTTATTCAATCAGTACACTAGTAAGATCTCGGAACCGACCAGCTAAGCCAGGTCACCAGTCCCAGGCTGGTGGGAGGGAGGGTGGTTCAGCTCAGGCTGGTGTGGACACTACACAGGCTATTCCTGGCATGCAGCAGATTTCAGGAAGGAAGAGGGCAGAAGCAGGGACAACAAATGACAAGTCACTCTGCTTGCCTGTGACAAGAGTTCTGTTGTGTGCAGTTAAACGTGGGTGTGTGTGATTTTCCGGGGCTCCACTACCACCCAGACAGCAGCGCCCGCTTCCAGGAAGAACTGCCTACTTCTATCTTGATCCCTACTCAGCATAACAATGTATCTGTTCCAACCAACTCCATCACCAAGGTCAGTAGTTTGCACATTCATCCAATCACAAGGGTCTGCTCACAGGCTGCTGCCCACGAAGCCATTTAATGAGCAATTATTATGTGCTGAGCCCTGGGCTAAGCACTACCTCATTTAAACCCCACAGCAACTGTGAGATGGGTACCCCAAGTTACAAACAATAAAAAAAACTCTCCAAGAGGCTAAACAACACAGCCTAGGCCCCGCAGTGAGTAGGGGAACTGGGATTTGCACCCAGGAGTTCTGATCCGAGGCCCCACCCTTAACCATTAGGCCAAACCTACTGTGTCTACATGCAGGACACTGCCCTGCACTGGGGAACCCGTCCAGGGAAAAGCAGCATCTGCCCTCCAGGCATTCACAAACTTTCCTTGAACAGCTGAGGCACAAAATGCATTTCTTGGGGGTTAATTCTTAGCCTTCCTGATCGAGGCAAGCACAGAAATATCGAGAAAGAAAACACAATTTCAGATAATCCACCTGGAGCTCATCCAAGCTGGCATTTTGTGGAAGCCGATTCCTACACCTACAGAATGTTTCCTAATCAAAGAATCCCCAAAGCTCAAAAACCACCCTGAGCTGGCCTCAAGCTCCCTCCCCACACTCGGGGCCTTTTGTGCAAGACAGAAACCTGGCAGAGATGGCAGGAGCATGGCACCTGAGGCAGGGAAAGAGGTCTTGGACAGCAACCCCTTTGGCAAGGGAACAGAAGTGAGTCCGGTGTGTGTGGTGTGTGTCCGATCGCCCACACAGGCGCTTGTGGGAAGCGGCAGAATCGTAGCTGGGTGGAGTGGCAGTGAGTCCTGTGGGTGGAGGATTCCAGGCTGTCCCTCTACACCACAGTATAATGGAATATTTACTGCAGAGCCCGGGCCCCAGGAAGTGAGAAAAGCTCCCAGGCCCACCTTTGCCAAGGGAGACTGAGATTCTGGCTTGAGGTCCTTCCTATGCCCGCCCAACTGCTCTCACACCCACAGGCTCCGAACTGGGTCCCAGTGGCAGTTACCAAAGCTTCAGCCTCTGAGGTGCAGAACCTAGGATGGAGATCTAATGTCCCTAAAACTTCAGTGATTTGATCTTGAATCTATGTCATGATCCCCCGATCTTGATTTCCAGACTTCTTTAAGACAGTCAGACCTGGCTGCTCCTTTGTGTGACAGAGCAGTCCTGAAATCCTGGATTTGGGGGAAGAGGTTTAAGGTCCCCAGGATATCTTCCCTGTTTTATAAACAGAGGCACAGAGGTTGAGTAAAATCTCTTGTTCCATGTGTCAAGGCCGAAATTCTGAGCTTTAGGCTGTGCTCCAATTACAGACTCTTACAAAAGTTCACATGCACGTCAGTGGTTTTGGAATTAGTATATTCCACTGGGTCAATGTTACAGATTGCGCTTTGGTTCCCGCTAGCCCACAAAGGCCTATTAAGCCCACATGTAGCTGAGAAGGGGCAGGGGCTCCTGTCAGACACCCAGCTCCACCACTCACTGGCTGTGTGACCTTTAGTGAGTTACTAAACCTCTCTGTACTCCAGTTTCCCCATATGTAATACGGAGATAATACAAACTGCTACTTAAAGGGGTTGTTGTGAGGATCGAATGAGATAATCTCTGGGGAACACTTAGAACAGTGCCTCCAAGAAGATACTCAATGAATGTAAGATGCCACTAAGATGATGGTGCCAGGGTAACAATGTTTCTATAGCAGGGCTTCTCAACCCTGACACTTGTGACATTTGGGGCCAGATCATTTAGGCACCCTGGGCCTTGTAGGATGTTTAGCAGCATCCCTGGCCTCTTTCCACTAGATGCCTGTAGCACCCCTGCCCAGTTGTGAAAACAAAACAAAAAAATGTCTCTAGACATTAAAGTGGCCCCAGGGCTTGGGAACCACTGTTTTACAGGAAACCAGCTGAGAGTCCCAGCTGGAACATCGGATTCCTCTCCCTGCTGTAGCCCAGATGGTGAGGCTGGGGTTTTCCCTTCCTCTCACCTGCTGAGGTGGCCCTCCCATGCCAGCTCCAAGTCACTAGTGGAAGCATCTAGACTGGCAAGTTAGGAATGGTAGGGCAGGTGGGTGCTTCTGGGGATGTGGAGGGGGTTGGGGGGTCCTCTATGTGGGCTGATGAAAAGTGGGAGGAAGAAGAAGGAGCAGAGGCAAAGGGGGTTTCCCACCTCCATCCCTCTGACCTCCTGCAGGAACAGCACCTGCAGGGCTAAAGGTCGCAGGGCAGGGTCCTCCTCCCCCTGGGGGTGGAGTGTGGTCTCTCCCCTTTCCACTCTGCTGGCCAATGAGGGTGAGGTGAGCAGTGGGGACCAGGCTGTGGGGCCATAAGCAGCAGGAAGGGAGAAGGCAGGGAAGCAGTGGGGGAGGGGAGGGCATGGAGGTGCACCAAGGGGTACAGGCAGCTTTTGGGTGTCATTTTGACACAGAGCAGGGGACAAACTGGACTGGATTTGTCCCCAAAACTTCTTGATGCCATGACCTTGAATAAAGCCCTCCTCCCATTCTGCTTTCTTTTCACCACCTTTTTTAACCTGCATTTTCCCGTTTTATCTATTTATTTGTTAAATGAGCAGGGCCCAAAGACCTATTGTATGTCTAGCACTGTTCTAAGCCCCTAAGGGTGCTTTTATTTATGAGTGATTCTTGATTTCAAGGTGAGAGGAAGGAAGGTACTAATTAACTAAATAGAAGGCACAATCTAATTGAAAACTAACATATGTTCATGTACACAGCTGTGGAGCCACCCAAATCATATACATACATTTATACACATAAATGCCGAGGGAAGGTAGAATAAAACAATTTCTTAAAATTTTCAACCAATGGGCTTCATGAATTGATGTTAAAAGGGCAGAAGGAAAACTCAGCCTAAACAAAGGGCACCCCAATCCTACCACATCTCCAGGCTGCCACAGCTCTCAAAGGGCATGTGGGTCAAAGGGCATGTTCAATAGAAAGGACACTTTCCCAACTGGAATAAATCTGACCCTTCTTGAATCAAACTGATTGTAAGTTTTCTTCTTGTAATTTGTGGGAATAACCCTTTTCTTTTGTTCCTGTTGGGGGATCTGTGCCTGATATTAGAAACCGCTCAAAGATGGGCGTGTGCAGAGGAGGTCGGACAGACACAGACTGTCATTCACCCAAAACCAGCATAACCAACAAACACCTCCCCCAAATTGTCCAACGTTGAACGCCAAGAGTCAAGCTAGGTTACCGCAGTAAACACAAGCTGTTACAGAAGCAAATGTTGGTCAAGAAAGTGATTAGCTTCAAGAGCCACTCTGAAGCGGGCTCTGGGAGAAGCATGTTATTAATTTATTTAGGGGAAGGTCTGGAGATGGAGGAATGGATAAGCAATTCTTTTTTTTTTTTTTTTTTTGCTGTATGTGGGCCTCTCACTGTTGTGGCCTCTCGCGTTGTGGAGCACAGGCTCCGGACGCGCAGGCCCAGCGGCCATGGCTCACGGGCCCAGCCGCTCCGCAGCATGTGGGATCTTCCCGGACCGGGGCACGAACCCGTGTCCCCTGCATCGGCAGGCGGACTCTCAACCACTGCGCCACCAGGGAAGCCCCAGCAATTCTTATGTGGTAAACATAAACAGCATCATAAAACACAAAAAATACCTTAATTAATTATGGCAGGAAAGGCATTCATTTCTCTTTCTGTCGTAGGATCGGTCAGTTGGAGGGACGGGGATCAGATAAAACTCAAAGCTGTCCTGTTGAGCCTGAGCGCGCGGTGGCCCAGAGGAGCAGGCTGGCATTCGCTGTCCCACGTCCCACCATCCATCCCAACCCGGACCAGCCGGAGACTCGCGCATGGAGTTATGGGTCCGGACCGCCTGACGCCAAGCGGGATCTCCCGGGACTTAAAACAGCCCCCACCTGCTGGAGATTCGGTGACAGGAGTCGATGGGAAACCCAGGGAACCCAGGCGCGGCGGCTGGCCCCAGCTTCAGCGTCGGAGCGTAGGCGCAAACGGGGCATCTCTCGCGTTCCCGGGTAGGAAGCCGTGTGATTAAAGCGCGCCCAGAGCCAGGGATGGAATTTCCCGATACGCGTACGAAGGACCGTCCCCAGGTCCCCGGGATTCCTCCGTTAACAGCCCCCCAACCCCGGCCTTGCCGACCAGAGAGCCCTTACCAAACCGCCAACACATTTCCAAAGAGTAAAATCGCGGATGCCGTACTGCGCTTTGTTCCCGGCACTGAGCTAAACGCGCTTGCCCTAGCTCCTTTTCCCCCAACCGACAGGAGATGACCTCTCTGCCCCCGGTCCATCCCGAGCAGCGGCGGCCGCGGGCTCCCCGTTCCCAGGGCCGCTCTAAGACCCTCGCTCTCTCTGGTACCAGAATCTCCTGTCCAGCTCTATTGTGGGGAGGGGCGGGGAAGATGCTCGAATTGATCCTTGAACCTCTCCAACCCACCCGTGCCGAGCCCAGCTCTGCAAGGAGGCTCTGATCCTGAAACCAAGAGAAGGTTCGGCTTGGCCCCGGGCAGCCTCTCGATCCCCCGCCGAGTCATTCCCAAATATTCAGATCAACCTGCGTGGCTCGAGAGGACGATTTGGCCCCTAAAATGCTCATCCCTCTCAGAACTGCGCCCCCGCACCAGTTTCCAGCGATAGAATTAACCAGAAAGCCAGCCAGGCTCCGGCTAATGGAAGGAGGGCGAGGCTCGGATTTGTTCGCCGGGGTCCGTACCCGCCTCTCTATCCCTCCCTCCCCACCCCCGCCTCCTGGTTTCAAGGCGGCGGCGAACTCGGGATCTTAAGTGAAAATCCCGCACGGTTCTAAAATAATATTCGGCTATAATAATAAAAACACATGAGAGATGCCTATCTGGGTGGCTGCGGCCGCCGGAGTCCAATTAGGAACAGGCACGGGTTCAGGGTTGGGGGTGCGGGTCTCCCTCCAGCGTCCTCCAGGAGCCAGAAGGGGCGGCCCTGCTTGTCCCAGGGTTCTCCATCTCTGCTGGGAAGGGGCGGGGCACGCCCCAAGGGCCCGGGGAGCGTGTGGTCTCCATGACAACCTCCCCTCGGCGCCCCCCATCCCATCCTCCCGATAAAAATGGGTGTGGCCCGCAGCACCCGAGGAAACCTCACGGCCCCTCCTCACAACCTCCTGCCTGCCGAAGCAACAGGGCTTGAAGCGAAGCGGGGCCCCGCCTGCGAGCTCCCACCGGGAGTCACTGGTGCTGCTTGGTGGGCAGCCTGGTGGGGCACGGCCCCCGGGACGTTCCGGGTGTGGGGAGGGGCATCGATCCTTCGCGGCGACCCGCAAGGCGCGCGGAGACCTCGAACCCCACCCCTTCAGCCCCGCGGATGCTTTCTGGCGCGTGGCCCGGCTCTGGGAGGGGGCTGCGCGGGGTGACGCCCTTTCCATGCGTGCCCCGAGGCTAACTCGAGTTCCTCGACCCCGGCGAGCTCTGAGGGCTAACAAAGGGCTCGGAAATGAGGGGCAAAAAGCGGGAGGAGGGGTGGGAACCTTGGTTAAACACCCTCGTAGAATAAAAGCCAAAAACCAGTGCTGGCAACGCAGATCACGTAAGCCCTACAAACAAAGCATCGGGCCCCCGAGGAAGATTCCGGGTGAACGACCCCGGTGCTCAAGACCGCAGCAGCAAAATGCCAAGACTTCAGCGCTAATTGCGCTCCCCCCTTGAATGACAGTCCCCGCCCTGTCCTCCTAAGCCCAGCCACCCGGCTTGGCATGGTACCGTAAAGACGTGACACACCGCAAAAAGATGGCACCTCGCGTTCGGAGGGAAAAAAAGCAAGGGTGGAAGTGGGAGGAGGCAAAGCCTTCCCTCCCCCTCCTCGCCCACCCGGGTCCACACCCACTGCCGCAGTGAGGGGCGAGCACTGCGCGCCAGGCCCTCGCCTCCGGCAGGGAGCGCACAAGCCGGACGCCCGGCGCGGAGCGCAGAGAATGGGGCCCGCCCCGAAATGCACCTGCAGCCCTTGAGCGGGTTGGTGCCGGGCTGCGGCTGTGCGCGCCCTCGAGCCGGGATCGGCAGCTGCCGAATCCTTCCACATCGCAAGGCCAGGTGACCCCTGCCTTTTCGAGCCTCCACCTTGGGATCCGCGCACTGTCTTCTCTCGGGCACGGCGCTGCTTGCGTCTCGGTGCCAGGAGCGCGCAGGGGGAAGGGCGACTAAAGTGACAGCGCCGGGACCCCTCCCCATTTCTCCGATTCCACTCCCAGCCCTCAAATGTCCCCAGCGGGTTTCTGAAGGAGGAAATCGAGGAGAGGGTGGGCCACCGCCTTAAACCAAGGGCAGCGAAAGCCCCACTGGAATCGCTGCCGGGGAGGGGCTGGCAGGCAGTCATCTTTTCTAGAACCCGATCAATACCTTCCTTAGAGCTGATGGCAAACCGAGGCAGAGAAATTGGATTACAGGTTCGGTTTCGGGGGTCGTCACCGGACTCCCCTCCACCCCCCGACACACACACAGTCATACTACGCCCATTGCGGCAAAAGGCGGTGTTCGAGAGTGCATAGCAGCCCCCTCCCCCAGATCACCGCCATCCGCGCCCCACCCTGTGGGTACAACATCTGACGGGTCCGCGAGAAGCGGGTCGTGTAGACAACCCCGGCCTCAGGACACACACACACGAGCGCGCGCGCGCGCGCGTGCATCCCTTGCATGGGTCCCTTTCCAAGTCGCCCCAATCCAGGCGCCGGAGCGCTGAGGGCGCAAGGAGGGGACGCCGCCTTTGCCCCGACCAATGCCCACCTCATGAAACCCATCTCTGAGGCGAGGGGAGGCGGCATGGGGTTGCAGGAGGGAGGACGGGGAGGCAAATTTCGGAGCCTCGCACTTACCTGATAGTCGACAGAGGGCGAGGACAGTAGAGGGAAGCAGAGGAGAAAGTGGCTGTGGTGTCGGTGGCAGAAGGTGGGCGGCGGCGGCGGCGGCGCTGCTGCTGGTGTCTGAGCTGGTGGGTGGTGGAGACTGCGAGCGCGCGCACGAGCGAAGAGGGCGCGCTCCCGAGACCGGCGGGCAGCGCAGGCGCGAGCAGCAGGAGCACGAGCCTCCCGAGGGGAGGGGCGGGCCGTAAGGCCTCCGCGGGCGTGTTCTCCTCCGGCCACCAGTAGGCGCGCGCGAGAGCTCCAAGGGTCGGCCCATCCTAGCCTCTTGGCTCTCTCCTCTCTGAGCTTCCCTTCCCGGGTCTCGCCTCCCTCCCACGACTTGGGCCGCGGCGCTGACCGCAATGCGCATGCGCACTCTGGCCCTTCTCCTGCTAGGGGAGCCTTTGTCTTGTCTGAGGGGTCTCCTCCCTTGGGAGGGAGGCTTGGATGCTCTCTGGGTCGAGAAGAGGCTGGGTGCTCCGCCCCCAGGTCCGCTGCCCCTTTTTTTCCCTGTCGTCCTGGGGTGATGTCCTGTCTGGGAAAGGTTCTGGGCGGGTTTCCACATGGCCAGCCCTCCAGTCCGTCCACCCTGGACCTCAAACCTCCCTCGGGCTTGCCCTCCTTATCGCTGGCACCCTGACCCTCCCCTGAATTTCCCGAAATGATTCCCCTTGTTGGAGATCAGTTCCCCGATCTGCTTCCTTTCAATCTGTCCACCTTTTTTGTTACCGATCAAGGTGAATTCTTTCCTTAGCAGATATGCTGAAAACAGGCTAACTCAATTGTAATACGGTAGTGCAAGGTTTTGGGGGGTTTTGGTTTTTTGTTTTAACAAGGAGCATTCGAATCTATTATTCATCTGTGACCCAAGAATAAAATCTCAAATTAGATGAAGATTCAAATGGCACTTATCACATTACAGAGCATTTTCACATATACAGTTATTTTTACCTTGTTTGTGAAGCACTGTTAAACTGTAAACAGCTTGAGATCTGAATTTCTAAATGCTGCTGGAGATTCTCACCTGGATAACACGGCCTCAGACTGAAACTGACCAGGGGCTTTCATTCTCTCAGTCAGCCAACATCTAGGTTTTGTCCTTAGCTTTGTCTCCCCAACATCTAATTTAAGCCCTGGCAGTGGGAGGTTTTAAGTGTATGAGGGCTTGGAGACAGCCATCTTGTCCTAAGGTGGGAATTTGTCTTAAAGCTTTAATTTGCATAGCTCATATATTTTTTCAAAGCAGTATTGTATGTTACAGATTAATACAAAAAGCAGGTAATTAAAGATGCTTTATTCACAGGGGTTTAATTAATGTATTATTGGGAGCACTGAGTGGATGATGGAGATGGGGGCCAATTTCTTAAGCTCTGAGTCTCTAGAATTGACCTTTTGTTGTTCCAACTGCCACCATCCTAAAGACCCTTATCTTGGTTCTCGATATGTAGTGACCTTACTGGTGTCCCTTCTCTGTTTCTTTCTATATCAGCTCATCCTGCCTAAAGGCTTCTAATTTCTCCCTAAGTGAAATTAAACTCCTTAGCCTTAAACTTCTCTTCATCTGCACCTCCCCCCCCCCCCCCCCCCCCGCCCCCAGCCTATCATCTGAGCCTCTGTCCTTTCCAGTTTTCTCTCTCATCTACTCTATGGCCAACTGAGCTTGTTTGACTGGAACTCTTGCTCTACTCTGGGGTTTTCCTTTGCCTGCAAAGTCCTTGCTCTTTCTTCACCAATATCCTACCTAACTTTCGAAACCTAGCTCAAATTTTACCAAAACCTCCCCTAATCATTCCAACTGGAAGGCATATTTACAACCAGGCAGAGTATTTGGACAGCCTGAAGTGTATTTGTTCCGCCTAATAGTCTGCTAGGCAAGGTGCTTTGATGAGACACCTACAGTCCTCTCTCAAAGCCAACGTAGGGGAGTATCAATATAATACAGCTAGATTAGAAAGTGAGTATTAACATTACAGACAAATGCTTTACTATGCAAAAGGAACCATATCCAGATTCCCCTAAACATCAGTTCCCCTGATGCGTTTGAAATGTAAGTTGATTTACAGGCAAATTTGTAAACACCTCAATTATATAAAAGGAGGCAGATCCATGCCTTAGTTTCTCTGGACTTGCCTCTTGCTAATTATCGCTTAGGCCCAAATTTTCCTTTCTGTCTTTATGTTTCCTGAATGCCTCTTACCCACCTCTCCTTCCCTCCATTATCCTGCTGAGAACATTGCCCCTTGTCTAGGTTTTCTGGATTCCAGCAAGAAGCAGGACGAACTGCAGACAAGGGTTTCAGTTACACATGACTCAGCAGTGTAGCTCTATTGTCAAAAAAGCGAAGGTCATCCTGGGGCCCAGAATTAGGGACAAGGCATAACAGATCCATGAGATCAGCCTCTCCTTATATTTGGCTTTGCCCAGACACTCTGGATCTGCCTGCCTAGGGGAGTGTCAGGTAATTTGGGGAGTTTTCAAAGGGGAGCCCCAAATACAGAACTTGAAATCAAGTTAAATATTAACTTTCACTTAAACTATACCATCACTGGCAAAATCCCACTCTATGGAAGGTGTAGTCAGAATTCTAAAAGTGGGATGTAATGTACAACATGATGACTAAATCCTAAAAGTTCTCATTACAAGGAAAAAAAATTTTTGTAACTATATGAGGTGATGGATGTTAACTGAACTTATTGTTGTAGCTATTTCACAATATATATCTGTCAAGCCATGATGCTGTACACCTTAAACTTATACAGTGCTGTATGTCAATTATATCTTAATAAAACTGAAAAAAGTAAGAATTCTAAAAGTTACCAAAATATTGAGACCTGAGTCGCATCTCATGAGCTATAGTCTGGCGTTTGTATTTTATTTTTTACAAGCTGTTCTTTTTTTTTTTTTTTTTGCGGTTCGCGGGCCTCTCACTGTTGTGACCTCTCCCGTTGCGGAGCACAGGCTCTGGACGCTCAGGCTCAGCGGCCATGGCTCACGGGCCCAGCCGCTCCGCGGCACGTGGGATCTTCCCGGACCGGGGCACGAACCCGTGTTCCCTGCATCGGCAGGCGGACTCTCAACCACTGCGCCACCAGGGAAGCCCTGTTCTTTTTTTTTTAAAGCATTTTTTAAAACTTTATTTTATTTATTTATTTGTGGCTGAATTGGGTCTTCATTGCTGCGCACAGACTTCGGCGAGCAGGGCTTCTCTTGTTGCGGAGCGCAGTCTCTAGGTGCATGGGCTCAGTAGTTGTGGCTCCCGGGCTTAGTTGCTCCACAGCATATGGGATCTTCCCGGACCAGGGCTCAAACCCATGTCCCCTGCATTGGCAGGTGGATTCTTAACCACGACACCACCAGGGAAGCCCACAAGCTGTTCTTTATTCAGAGTAAATATCATTATCATTTCTTTTTCTAAGTAATACCAAGTTCTAAGTACTATTACTGACTGTTATTAGTGTCCTGATTTTTTTTTAATCAGAGAAGGAGGTTGTTTATCCTTTCAACAAACTGTATGGGGCGAAAACAATGATAACCAAGACTGTAAGTTGCTCTCAGTATAGTGATTTGCACTTATTGATTAATAAGTGATTTATTTATGAATTGATATTGATCTTCACATTCAGGGTTAGCTAATCTTGAAGGGATGCATATGATCCCACTATATGACATCCTGGAAAAGGCAAAATTATAGAGACAGTAAAAAGGTCAGTAGTTGTTCAGGGGTTAAGGGGGAAGAGGTGGGGTGAAGAGGGATTTTTAGGGCAAAATTATTCTGTATGATGCTCTAATGGTAGATACACGTTGTCATATTGTTATACGTTTGTCAAAACTCAGAATGCACAGCAGCAAGAGTAAACTCTAAACTGTGGACTTTGGGTGCTAATGATGTGTCAGTGTAGGTTCATGGATTGTAACAAAGTTACCACTCTGATGCAGGATGTGGATCCTGGGTGAGGCTGTGCCTGGGAGCGGGCAAGAGGTGTGTGGAAGCTGTATCTGTATTTTCTACTCAGTTTTGCTTGAGCCTAAAACTACTCTAAAAATAAAGTCCACCTTTTACAAATTCAAACAAAATTGGGGAAATGCAAAAAAACCCTCTGGCGTTAGGTACCACCCAGGCAGTTCGTGGCATGCATTCTTTAAAAATAAAATTCTAAGCATTGTAGTGATACTTTTTTGGTCAAGGAAAATCCCCATGCAGTCAGTGGGACAGCTACGAGATGAGACTGAGGGAACTGTGTTGTATAACTTTACTTTTTTCCTATATAAGAGACTACCTATACTTTTAAATATTAAATAAAACCTCTCAGTCCCATGTCTAGCATTTCAAATAAATAATTGCCCCAGAGGGTCCCTGGGATTTAGCAGCTTAAGGAACTTATTTATCACTGTTCTGGAAAATTCTGAAGCACCGACTACCGAGACTGTTCTTGTAACACGTTGTTGGGCAAAGCCTGCTGCGTTTCTGTCAGCAAGTGGCAGCTCAAGACCCATGATTTCTTGACGCTCCTGCGCAGGCGAATACGGACAGTGTGGATGTTGACAGCTGACAGAACAGAGAGCCCTCTGGGGCTCTGAGGCACTTTGCTTTGCTCCAGTCGGAAATGAGTCTGCTAGTTCAGTAGTCTGGCTTCCCTAGCATCAGGCCATGAGCTGTAAGTCACCCTCTGACAGGCTGTCCTTCTAGAATGACGCAGGATGGTCTGTTTTAACACTGTTTCAGTGTAAGATAGCTTTCCATGAGTCCCAGACCTTTAGTCTTCTTTCAAAAATTGAAATCTAGTTGACGTACAATATTATGTTAGTTTCAGGTGTACCACATGGTGATTTGACATTTGCATATGTTATGAAATGATCACCATGATAAAAGTCTTATAACCCTCTGTCCCCATACAGAGTCATGACAATACTATAGACCATATTCCTTATGCTGTATATTACATCCTCATGGCTTATTTACTTTATAACTGGAGGTTTGTACCTCTTAATCCCCTTCACCTATTTCGCCAACCTCACTCCCCTCCCCTATGACAATCACCCACGTTTTCTCCGTATCTGAATCTGTTTTTGGTTTATGTTTGTTTTGTTTTTGAGATTCCACATACAACTGAGATCATACAGTATTTGTCTTTCTCTGTCTGACTTATTTCATTCAGCTTAATGCCCTCTAGATTCATGTATGTTGTTGCATATAGCAAGATTTTCTTTAAACTTTTATGGATGAGTAATATTCCTATATATATATTACATCTTCTTTATCCATTCATCTATCAATGGACACTTAGGTTGCTTCCATATCTTGGCTATTGTAAATAATGCTGCAGTGAACATTGGTGTGCATATATCTTTTCAAATTAGCGTTTTTGTTTTCTTCTGGTAAATACGCAGAAGTGAAATTGCCAAATCATATGGCAGTTCTATTTTTAATTTTTCAAGGAACCTCCATACTGTTTTGCATAGTGGCTGCCCCCATTTACCTCCCCACCAACAGTGCACAGATGTCCCCAGATCTTTAGTCTTAAATTCATAGATACCTCTAAACTCACTTGGATTCTAGGAGAAATCAAAATATTTTACTCAATACAGTGGTCATTGGCAGTACCAAGAATTTAGGGGTTCATATTTATGTTTTTGCAATACAGATAATCCTCATTGTTCACGACTCCATATCTGTGAATTTGCCCACTCCCTAAATGTATTTGTACCCCCCCAAATCAATACTTGCGGCGCTTTTGTGGTCATTTGTGGATATGTGCAGGGGGCAAAAAATGTGATTGGTCCAACTTCCCATGTTCCCAGCTGAGGTCTAGCAAGGCCTTGCTCTCTTCTGCTTTCAGCTCTCACCCTGTAAGCAAGTGTCCTTTCCTCCATCTATTTAGTGCCATGCTTTGCCATGCTTTCTGTAGTTTTGTGGGTTTTGCTGGTGATTTCGCTTTTATTTTTTATTGTTTAAAAATCTATCCTTTATTTTATTTATTTACTTGGCCACACCACATGGCTTGCAGGATCTTAGTTCCCTGACCAGAGACTGAACCCACGCCCTCGGCAGTGAAAGCGTGGGGTCCTAACCACTGGACCGCCAGGGAATTCCCTGATTTTGCTGTTTAAGATGGCTCTAATGTTTCTAAGCACAAGAAGGCTGTGATGTGCCTCATGGAGAAAATATGTGCGTTAGGGAAGCATCACGTGGGCAGGGGTTACGGGGCTGTTGGCTGTGAGCTCAGTGTTAATAAACCAACACCATATATTCAGTAAGGTGGTTTGAAACAGCCACACACTGCCTTGGCTTGGCAAATGCAGCCTGTGTCCTTGCTGAGCACTACCATCCAATCACATTATATTCTTCACAGGTCATTGAATCACCAAACTCTCTCTTGCTTTCAAACCTTTCATAAGCCTAGATCATTCTCTCATCTCGGCCTGAACAGCTCCTATTTGTCCTTTAAGACTTAGCTCCGACACCCCCTCCTCTTGTCCTTTAAGACTTAGCTCCGATACCCCCTCCTCAGAAGGCCTCCCCTGACACCTGCCTTTTAGGGCCGGGTGTTACCCCGGGAGGCCCACTTACCACACTGGGAGGCGGGTGATCGCTTGTGTACCTGTCTATCCCATCTGGGTGTGACGCCCTGGAAGGCCTGAACTGTATTTTATTCACCTTACTGCATAACACAGTACTGGACACACAGTAGGTGCTTCATAAACAGCTGATGAGAGGCCTGTAGACTGGATGGATAAAAGAACTGGGTGAAACATTTCTGAGAAACAGGTGCAGGCTGTGGGATACAGCAGAGCCTGAGAGCTCAGCTTATTGGCAATCCAGAGAAGTATTGATGTGGCTAGAAAAAAGCAGAACAGGTACAAACCTAAGACAAATAAAAGATATGCATAAACCCTCTTTAGGGAACCTGGAGTGGGCCATTCAGCTCGTCTCTCCCAGCTTCCAAAAAGTCCTGAATCATTGTTTAGATGGAACAGCCTTTTATTAAATACCTCTCACCCCCATTCAACTTCACTGTAAAGCTTGATTGGATTCTGAGATGGACCAGGAGGGCATCTCTTTCTTCTCTCCTCTCGCCCCTGTCTTTTTTTTTTGCTGTATGCGGACCTCTCACTGTTGTGGCCTCTCCCATTGCGGAGCACAGGCTCCGGACGCGCAGGCTCAGCGGCCATGGCTCACGGGCCCAGCCGCTCCGCGGCATGTTAGATCTTCCCGGACCGGACATGAACCCGCGTCCCCTGCATCGGCAGGCGGACTCTCAACCACTGCGCCACCAGGGAAGCCCTCGCCCCTGTCTTTTGATTACAGCTGAACAAGAGTCAAGAGGCCAGTAAAAGACCAGCAAATCTAATAATCCTGTGATTGTGATTTTTTAAAGCTCACAGGCAGATTCAAGCTGAATTGAAATTGTTCAATTTCTCTTGCCATGAGCAAGGAAACAGCTGAGTCACACACACACACACACACACACACACACACACACAGTTCCCTCCCATTCTTGGTACATTGCTCTTTTCTCTGTGTACTCTGCATGCTATTTATCTCAACTTCTCCAAAAACCGTTCAGCAACCCCTGCCTCCTCTTCTTATTCCTTGGATCGCAGATGACTTTTTAGAGTCAGCGCTGGAACTGCCTTCTGGTGGTTTCAGGACCTCCGCTGCCTCTCCCCTCTCCTCCTATTTGCCCAGCCACCCCACTGGCTGTCAGCCCTCCACGTTCTTTGGTCCCTTTATCAGCCCCCTCCTGTCACATGAACTGTGTCACCATGCAGCTGAAATCCTCACTCCACTGTTTCTTTGGGGAGAGGGTGAGGCTATGACTGGAAAAGTATTAGAATGAGAAACTCCAGCACCCCAGCCCTAGAGCCTTAGAAAGCTCTGAATAGACTTTAGAAAGCGTCCTGTTCGAGCCTCTCATCTTACAGATAGGGAAGCAAAGAGGGAAGCCCTGAGTGATTAATGGCAGAGCTGGGTTTAAAATCAGGCCCTCCATTTTCCGGTCCAGGGTTTGTTCCTCTGCAGCGCACCTGGAATGGTACTCTCTGCAAACCTGAAAATTTTATTAAAACAGGGTCTCTACTGGGGGAGATTTTGCCTCCAGGGACATTTGACACCGTCTGGAGACATTTTTGGTTGCCCTCACTGCTGGGAAGGAGTGCTAACAAGTGTTTGGAGAGTCAAGGCCACTTGTAAGCACTTATCAGAAGTGGGATCTGGTCACTACCCCATGCGGGGCCCAGCTGCAGCCCATCTAATGGATGCTTCCATGTGGCTTCAGCGATGGGAACCACAACCTCCCAGCTAATCCAACATGCAGGGGCCGAACTCAAGGCAGACTTTTGCTTGTTTTGGTTTGGGGATTTATTTTTGTTTTGTGTTTTCAGAATGTGAATTTTGCATTACTCTAACACAGGGCTTCTCAACCATGGCAACCGTGGGACAATCAACTTGTCCCATGATCCTCGGTGGGCTCAGGAGTGAGGTGTGAGACCCGGACTCAGATTTATGTGCCTGGAAGAACTCTAGACAACAAGTTTTGTGGTGGCCCCTGTCCTGTGCATTGTAGGATATGTAGCAGCATCCCTGGCCTCTACCCGGTAGATATCAGTAGCACCTCTATGACTTTTTTCCTCTGTGGAAGAGCACGTCAATTTTTTTTTTAAATTGAAATATAAGAGGGAGGAGATATGGGGACATATGTATATGTATAGCTGATTCACTTTGTTATAAAGCAGAAACCAATACACCATTGTAAAGCAATGGTACTCCAATAAAGATGTTAAAAAAAGAAATATAACTCATGTACCATAAAATTAGGTGAACATTTTCTATGACTTTTGTTGTCTTTATTCCTTAGTTCCACCTAGGCCTTGCTCATAATTGGTACTTAAATGTTTGACCAGTTGATTCGGCACTGGGCTCTCCTTAGAGAGGCTTTTCCCTGGACACGGTATGGAGGTGGGGTTCTTGCGAGTGATGTGTGTATATGTGGAGGTCTGGTGAGCACACAGGGCAATGGACTTAACTGATGTGCAGGGTCACGTGACTAGTTCAGACCAATGAGTTGTGATGTGTGTCACTTCCAGGCTGGAGCATTTGATTGCTTGTGTGAGTCCCTCCGGAGTCCTCTCCGTCCACTGAGGTGAGCGGAAGCACAGGTAAGATGGAGCCTCTTTCAGGTAGGGCCCCTGAGTGATTACCATAAACCGCAAGCTCCCTCCTGATCCTCATGGGACATGTAGCATGAGAGGAAAGTAAACTTCTGTCAAACCATTGAGATTCGGGTATCCTTTGTTATTGCACCATAATCTAGCTTATTCTGACGGTTACAAGGGCATACACAGAAATCAACCCATATTCAAAGAAACCATCCCATCCAAACCAGCCAGTGGAGTCCATTCAAATGCCAAGATAATCTGGGGTTAAAAAAAAAAGTTCATGAAGTTAATTAACAAACATTTTATTGAGTTACAAACACCAGCAAGCTAAAAAAAGAAACGGCTTGTTTGTGTTATATTTCAGTTGTTTACAAATTCAAGAGGGTGAAACAGAGCATGAGCGCAGTGTGTGCCCTTTTTCTTTCTCTGTGTGATGTGGGGGACCGGCTGTTACAAAGTCACAGAGGGGCTCTTGTGTCCAACAACAGCATCTCGGGGCCCATGTGCTTTGCATATTCATCCACAATAACTACTTTCTTCTTGCAAGTTCAGGCCAGTGACTTTGGGTTTGGGGTGTGGAATGAAAATTATGAACAGGCTAGAGAAGAAAAATTGTACCAAACATGATAACAATAGGGGTGCATGTCTCTTTAAGGAAGACAAATGTGAATATTCAAACTAGATAAACCAGAAAGAGTGACCAATGACTAAAGCAACTCTTTTACAAAGAAGTCTTCTGTCCTAATTCCCTTGGTGCCCTGAAGTGTTTGCTTCTAGATCCCGAGATTCCAGAGGTGGAGGTAAATGGCAAAGAAATGTGAAGCTAAGATTCATTACCATTTGATAAAAAAGATAAAACATTTTGTAGATAAATGCACAAAAGAGAAAAATTCAATTTAATATTCATGTAGTTAAAAAAAAAACCAATGGCTTAAACTTTAAGCCTTAAAAAAAAAAAAAAAAAAAAGGCATACCTGTCCAGGATAAGTTTTCATTACTACATTTTTTCTTAAATAGTTTGCAAACATCACATGGAAACCCTGAGTGTTGATTAATTATTAGGATTCCTTATTGCCAATGCTACTAACTAGCAGGTATTATTGGGTAAAACGCTTGACTTCTCTGTACCTGTTGCCTCATTTGTAAAATGAGTGGGTTGGAATAAAAGACCCTCCAGGGGCCTCTCAGCTCTAAAAAAATTCTGACTTTTTGAAAAGTAGCACCCTGGAGAAAAACGTGGGCCCATCCTTTGTATATAAATGATACATTTTCTGAGAAAATTGACATTCCAAATCTGCCATTTTAAAATAGAAAATAACTTTCTTCCAGATAGGGCTGGTTTCCTAAAAAAGTCAGAGTTGTCAGCATCCAAGGTTTTTGGTGCCCTGAGGAGGGGCCGCTGGAGTCAGGAGCCAGTGCGCTCTGGGCACCTGCTGTCAACTGCAGCATCTGGGTGGAGAAGGTAAAGCAAGAACAGCTGGAGACGCCAGCCAGGTTTCCCAAGGTCTTCCTGCTGCTAAGGAACCAGACCTCATACCTACCAAGGCCAGCCCATGGGCTGAACATGGGGCAATGTGGACACCCCCTGTTCTCTCTGCTTAAAACTTGTTCCCTTCTTCTAGGGCATGGATGTCCTCTTCTTTAGGAGAAATGCCCCTTTTGTGCATGGGAACCATGTGGTTCTTTTTCTTTTTGGGGTACGCGGGCCTCTCACTGTTGTGGCCTCTCCCGTTGCGGAGCACAGGTTCCAGACGCGCAGGCTCAGCGGCCATGGCTCACGGGCCCAGCCGCTCCGCGGCATGTGGGATCTTCCCAGACCGGGGCATGAACCCATGTCCCCTGCATCGGCAGGCGGACTCTCAACCACTGCGCCACCAGGGAAGCCCTAGCACTTGTTTTTATTAAGGCAATTTTGAAAGAGCAGCTTTATGTTCACAGCAAAATTGAGGGGAAGGTACAGAGATTTCTTATATACTCCCTGCTCCCCCCGAAATACACAGCCTTTCCCATTATCAGCACCCCCACCAGAGTGGTACGTCTGTTATAGTTGATGAACATGCAGTGACACGTTATAAACACCCAGAGTCCATAGTTTACATTATGGTTGTATATTCTAAGGCAGGCGGTCCCCAACCTTTTTGGCACCAGGGACAAATGGAAGGCAATTTTTCCACGGACGGGGGTGGGGGATGGTTCAGGCGGTGATGCGAGCGATGGCGAGCGGAAGGTGAAGCTTCACTCGCTCGCGTGCTCACCTCCGGCTGTGCAGCCCGGGTTCCTAACAGGCCTTGGGCTGGTACCGGAAGGTTGGGGACCCCTGTTCTACGGGTTCCGACAAATGTATAAAGATGTGTATCCGTCATTATGGTACCATACTGAGTACTTTTCACTGCTTTAAAAATCCTCTATGCTCTACCTGTTCATCCTTCCCCTACAGCCCTTAGCAACCACTGATTTTGTAGTGTTTCCTTAATTTTTCCTTTTTCAGAATGTCATATAGTTGGAATCATGCAGTAGGTTTTCTGATCCACTCTGACAATCTCTGTCTTTCAGCTGGTGCATTTAGACCATTGATGTGTAAGGTGATTGTTGATATAAGAGTTGGATTAATATTTGTTATGTTTGCTACTATTTTCTGTTTGGGGAACCATGTGGTTCTGATCGGAGGCCCCTATGATGGTGTCCACCCCTCTGGTCCTGCAACTGGGCACCTGATCCAGGCAGGGCTGACCTGTAGGCCTCTTTCTAGTCGGAACTGGAGGAAGAGGCTCCCTTCCTCTCCGGTGGCCAGGGTTCTAGCCTTGTGGAGAAAGTCCCTCCAAGTGAAAGACAAACAGGAAGGGGAGAGATCTGAAGGGGTCTGAGTCCCCACCTGGACCTTCTCCTGCCTTCCCTGTAGCCTGTTCTGAACCCACAACCCCCCATCCAAGGGAGTTGCAGTTAACCATTTGTACCTCATGAGGCTGGACTTGAGGGGAAGAAGGAAGAAGGAGAGAGTCCTGGAAGCTTTTCTGTACGTTCAGCCTGGGGAATCCAGCCTTGGAAAGTCACGTGGAGCCAAAGCATGGAAGATGAGGCCAGGCCCAAAGGCCGCTGGCTAGACCAGCAATAAAGTCCCGCTGGAAAGAGGGTTTATCAAAGGATGGCAAATCTCACGAAGTGGGGAAAGAGAGAGAAGGGGTCAAAATCTTAGGAAGTCTGGCGAAAAGAAGATGGGTGGAAAACAGAGGTTGAGAGAAAGAGAGAGACAAAAAGAGAGAAAGAGGGGAGGAATGATATATCATGGTGTTGAGAGAGATTTTTGAGAATGAATCTGGGTTTCAGCGCAAGGATCTGAGAAGACATCAAAACAGGACAGTCTATGCCTTAAGTGAATTTGGGAGGGACATTACGTATTCAGGAGATGGAAAAACACCGTACTACAGAGTGTAAATGGACTTAGGGGAGACTCACTTGAAATAGATTCACTCTGACCCTTCACTTCTCTTCAAGCTCTGTTTACCTTGAGACTGGCCCCCAATTGCTTAAAGCCAGGCTCTACCTTATATTTATTTCATGTTCTACCAAGACTTAGACTGTTGTTGGCTTTGATGAGATGGTGGAGGCAGCCTCACACCACCCCTCCCCCTTCCCCCTCCTCCCCTCCCACCCTACCCCACCCCCAGCATTTAAAACCCTTTTGAGGTTTCCTACCTGCCTGATGCTGAAATCCTAACTCCTTTCCTGGGTCTCCCAGGCCCTCTCTGATCTGGCACTGCCTTTCTCTCCTCCCTCATTGTTATCTTGGGTGGTCTGGGAGGCCTCACAAAGGCCCTAAGTCAGGAATGAGCTGGAAAATGTGAGGACTGGAGAGAAGCAGGTGTGTGTGTGTTGGGGGGCAGTGTAGGGAGGGGGCAGCATAGGACACAGCCTCAGATTCTGGTTAAAGAAATTCAGAGCTGGAAGCAACCTCGGGGAGGCCCTAACTCAACCCCTTCAATTTATTTATTATTTTTATATATTTATTTTTTAATTGAAGTATAGTTGATTTACAATATTATATTAGTTTCAGGTGTACAGTGTAGTGATTCAGTATTTTTACAGATTATACTCCATTAAAAGTTATTATAAGATAATGGCTATAATTCCCTGTACTATACAATACATCTTTGTTGTTTTTCTATTTTATACATACATAATTGACATATAACATTGTATTACTAACTCTTTTATTTTAAAGACCAGGAAATTACAGGTCAGAGAAGGTTAAATTACTTGGGCAGGTTTTAAAAATAATTATTTTAAAAACCTGCAGAAGTAATACATGAGCTTTCATGTTAAAAATTCAGAGAATACAGAAAAAGAAAAAGCCCCCTTTGGCACAGCCCCACCCACCCGTGCCTGTCCCAATCTCTGCCCCACTGTCCTCTCCAGAGGGAACTTTGACCAGTCGAGAGGGTGCTGTTCCTGACTTTTGGGTCGGCCTATACCTTTGTATATGTACGTTTAGAAATGTACGGCTTTATTTGGGCTTTTCCTTCACATCGGTGGAATTATACTTTTTGGCTTTGGAAACCTTTTCACTTTTGTTCATGTGGATGGATTGCATTCTTTTTACCTGCTGCATAGTATTTCATGGTTAGATGCACTATATCATTTAACCTTTCCTCTCTTGGGCATTTGGGTTGCCCCTGGTTATTAGAAACAGGGCTGTGGCAAATACCATTGGACATGCCTCTCTGAATACAAGTGCAAGGATTTGGGTAAATACCAAGCCGTGGAAGTCCCAGGTCCAGGGGTTCTCATAATGAAATTGTAATCAATGCTGCCAAAGTGCTCTCCAAAAAGGATGTATCAAATCACCTTCCCACCAACGGTATGTATGGCAGCCTGTTTCTCAGCACCACCACCTCCAATGCTGGTTCAATAGCTATAGCCATATAGCTCCAATGCTATATTAATCTTTATAATTCTTGCCCCTGTGTTGGGAAGACAGTGATACCTCTGTTACTGTTGTTATAGTAGTTGTTATTTACCTTTTTATTTTGAAATAAGTTTAGGCTAACAGAGAAGTTCTGAAAATACAGAGTTCTTATAGTCCCTTCCCCCAACTTCTCCTCATGTCAGCATCTTACATAACCTCATATAGTGATCAAAACTAAGACATTAATTAACATTGGTACAAAGCTATTAAACAAACAGCAGACTTTACTCAGATATCACCAATTTTCTCACTTGTGTTCTGGTTGTTTTAAGTTTTGTTTCCCTAATTACTAGAAAGATCAAACACCTTCTTGTATTTTTTTTTTTTTTTGGCCATCTGTGTTTCTTCTGTACAATGCCAGTTCAAAATTCTTTGCCCATTTTTTCCCTTCTTGGATTGTTTGTCTTTTTATAATGATTTGCAGAGGCTCTTTATTTAAGAACTCTTCTAAGCTCACACAGCTAATTAGTGAAATGAAAACCCAGGTCTATCGATTGCCTATTTCCACTACAAACACCCTGTCCTCGGTTCTCCTGCCTCTCAATTGCTTCCTTTCTCTCCTGGTCCATGCTCTGTGGTCCCCAGCTGGGAGACCATGTTCTTATCAGCATCCCTCAGAGAATCAAGTGGGGCCAGGGCTGCTCGCTTGTACCTCATTTCACTCATCATCGCTGGGCTAATGACATTAGAGGCCGTCTGGGATGGGCCTTTTCTGGACACCAGCTTGCTTTCTGGAAATTCTCATCTCCCTCTGAGGCAGGATGCAGAGAACGCTGGCCGCCAAGGCCCAAGAATGTGCCATTGACTGATTGTCCCTTCTTTAATTGCTGTCCTGGCAATCATAAAACCTCTTGCCCTGGCAGAATGGAAACTGTAGAAGGAAGGAGTGTGCGTCTTGGTATCGCTGGGGCCCCTGCAATTCCCAGAGCACCGCCCAGGGCGCTCCGAGCCCCCTCTAGGCCACTCTCTCATCCTCCAGCCACAACTCCAGAAATTGACGGGAGATGGCAGGCCAAGGTGGGCACTGCCGTGGGCGGGGGTGCAAAGGTGGCACCCTTCCTGGCTGCTCTGCTTCCACCCAACCATCAGTTCCTTGAGGAGGGGGGCTGTGTCTCGATATTCTTCTCCCTCTGGCTCTAAAATGGGGCTAAACAGAAATCTTGTCACTTGTAGTTACTCTAGATAAGGAAGGAGATGGGGTGGAGACACCCTTTGTCCCTAGTCTGGTCCCAAATATTTGGCAGGGCCAGTGGTGTAGTGTGTTGAACGGTGTCCCCCTCCCCAAATATATGTCCACCCAGAATCTGTGATTGTGACCTAATTAGGCAAAATGGTCTTTGAGGATGCAATTTTTAAAGAACTTTTTATTTTATATTGGAGTATAGTTGATTAACAATGTCATGTTAGTTTCAGGTATACAGCAAAGTGATTCAGTTATACATATACACGTATCTAGTCTTTTGCAAATTCTTTTCCCATTTAGGTGGTTGAGGATGTAATTATTAAGAACCTCAAGAAGAGGTCGCCCTGGGTTACCAAGGTGGTCCCTAAATCCAATGACACATATTGTCACGCGATAAAGACAAAGGGAGATTGGAGACACACAGAGAAGAGGAGAAGGCCATGTGGACATGGAGGCAGAGACTGGAGTTATTTAGCCACAAGCCAAGGAACGCCTGGGGTCACCAGAAGCTGGAAGAAGGAAAGAAGGCTTCTCCCCTAGACCCTTCCGAGGGCGCGTGGCCCTGGTGACACCTGAAGTCCAGACTTCCATCCTCCAGACTGTGAAAAAATAAACTTCTGTTGTTTTAAGCCACTTGGTTTGTGGTCATTTGTTATAACAGCCACAGGAAACTAATATAGGTGGGAACCAACCAGGCCATTAAAACCCATAATCCTTGAAGGGACTACAGAAATCATCCATTGTTGCCTGAGTAGGAAAATGGGGACAGAAAGGAGGGATGCCCTGCCTCTGGCCAGCATAAGCAAACAACAGCATGTTTCATTTATACACAATAGCCTGTGTGGTGGTATGTCTTTGTCAGCCCCACAGGGGACAGGTGGAGAGCAAGGCACTGGCTCTTCACCATGGAAGGAAGGTGGGAATTTTCTCTGTGGAAAACAGAGGGTGGGGGTGGGGCTTGTTTTGAGAACCTGTGGAAAGCGCCCAGCTCCTTCCCAGGCCCCCTCCAGGCCCTGGGGAGGGGCCTGAGAATTTGCATTTCTTTTGGTTGTTTCTTTGTTTGGTTAAGAAGACATTGGATGATTTTGTGTGTGTGTGTGTGTTTTTTCTTTTTTGCGGTACGCGGGCCTCTCACTGTTGTGGCCTCTCCCGTTGCGGAGCCCAGGCTCCAGACGCGCAGGCCCAGCGGCCGTGGCTCACGGGCCCAGCCGCTCTGCGGCACGTGGGATCTTCCCGGACAGGGGCACGAACCCGTGTCCCCTGCATCGGCAGGCGGACCCTCAACCACTGCGCCACCAGGGAAGCCCGATTTTGTTTTTTAACTGAAGTATAGTTGTTTTACAGAATTTGCATCTTTGACCAGTTCCCAGGCAAGCCTGCTGCTGCTGGATCAGGGATCACTCTTTGAGAACCCTTGCTCTAAAGCAGTGCTTCTTAGACCTTAATAAGCAGAGGCTTCACCTTGGGATCGTGATATAATTCAGATTCTGACAACCCTTCGTACTATCTGACCCTGCTCTTCTCGCTGTCCTTTTCCAGCCGCAGCTGATTGGACCAGGAGTAGATGTTGAATCAAGGGCCCATGGGCTCACCAACAACCAATGAAAAGACCCCGACCACGTAGAGTAAATCTGAGCTCAGCCGAGTCCCTCTCTTGAGAATCAGAATGGTGTCTGAATGGAGACCATTGCCCACTGGTGGTGGTCCATGGGCAGAGACCATGATGCAGAGTTGGGACCAGTGCCACGATGAGGCAAGAGCAAAAATGAGCGTGCAGAGGCAGCTGGCTCGGGAGGGGAAGAGACGAAGCGGACGCACAGAGCCTGTACAGCCTGGAGAGGCAGAGGACGCCTTTGCTTTCTGACAGCTCTCTAATTCCCAATTCCCATGAGCCCCAACTGGGCTGTTTGCCCTGGTGCTCTGAGAAACCCCGTGTCCTTCCAATAAGCTCTTTTTTTGCTTGAGATACTTTGAATGGGTTCCTGTTCCTTGAAGCCAAAGGGCCTGAATTAATCAGAATGTATGAATCTATGCCCTCATCCACCCACTCCTGACGGTGAAACCCTCTGAGGCAGGAACTACATCCCGGGTAATGTTTGTGTCCAGGACCTTGGACAGGGCCCTGCACGGGGGTGCTGGAGAGTGTGGCGTGAATCTCTGGATATACAACGTGCATAGGTATTAGGGGAAGGTGCAAGAGCACATTCCAAGTGAGTGGAAGGTGGATCAGAGGCACGGAGCTGGGCGAGCATGTGTGAAGGGCTACACACACAGGGTGGCTGGGGGATATAGCAGGCAAGCTTGGCTGTAGGGAAGGCTGATCACGGACTGCCTTAAAAACCAAGCCGAGGAGCTGGGCTTGCAGCAGGGAGGCATCCAAGGTCTTTCAGCAAGAAGGACACGACCAAGAATAGTTGTGTTCTTTTTGTTTTTCCTCAAGGATCCTAATGACCTCTCATCCCCAGGTGAGAGGTGACATCTTGAAATAAGCCTGTAAAAATGGGAAGGAGAAAATAGATCCCAGAGGTTTTCCTAGCATAGAATCAACAGGAAATTACGACTGGTTGGACACCGTGCTAAGCCTGGGAGTGGAGAGTATTCTGTTAATAAACCAGAGTGTGGAAATAAAAGTCCAACCTCACTGTTAAGTAGAGACATGCAAATTGAAAGTGATATTGTTTTTCATCATAGCAAATTGGAAAAGATCCTGGTGGAAGTGTGGTAAAATGGTTACTTCCATGTTTTACAGCACACGCAGAGGGTAAATTGACACACACACAATTTGGAAAGTAATTTAGCAAAATGCATTACCATCTTTAAAGATTTTCATACCCCTAGTTTCCCAGAAGTAAAATTACTAGATCTATCTTACAGAAATCTCCTAAAACATGTAAAGTAACTTACTGTCAAAGATATTCCCCACGGTGCTGTAGGAAACAGATCAAACATCCAATAAAGAGAATGTGAAGTCTATGAAGTTCTATCTGCTATGGGATACTACATAGCCAGTTCCACATAAAGGTTCAAAAGGTACATAGACTATTCATAGCAGAATACCAATGTATATATCCATTTTGATAATAACTATGTAAATGAAACACACAAATAAAAATCTGTGAATGGGGAAAAAAATGACTGCCTGGAAACATACCGAAGTTTAACAGGAATTGTGCTTTTTTTCTACTTTTTTGTGCTCTCCACTTTTTCTCCAAAGCACAGTAAAATCATGATAAAAAGAAGCCCCTGGAGCCTGATAAAGCAGCTGGAACTGGGAAACACTCACTGGCTATCGCAACGGAGACCCCCAGCTCCGGTCTCTCCTTCACTGACTCCGGGTGCCCGGCTCTCCCCAGCGGGAAGGACTAGGTGTGTTGCTGTGGGGCTGTGTCTTTGTCTCATCTGCTCTGTGAGACATTTAATTCTCAAGCACAGGGCTGGGCACTCAGGCAGCTTGTGTCAGGGTTACCTGCTGACCAGCGCGCTAGTTTCCTGTGGCAGCTGTAACAAATTACCACAATCTCGGTGGAGTAAAACAACAGACATTCATTCTCTCACAGTTCTGGCAGCCAAAAGTCTGAAATCAGGACTACTGACCTGAAAGCAAGAGGTCAGCAGGCCAGTGCGCCTTCTGGAGGCTCCCAGGGAGAATCTGGTCTTTGCTCCTTCCAGCTCCTGGGGGCTGCCGGCAATCCTTGGCTGGTGGCCACATCACTCTCAGCTCTGCTTCCATCTTCACATTGCCTTCTCCTCCTCTGTGTGTGTAATCCTCCTCTTATAAGAACCCTTGTGATTACATTTAGGACCTACTTGGATAATACAAGACAGATTCCCTACCTCAAGGTCCTTAACTTAATCACCTGCCAAGTCGTCTTTTTCTTCTTCCATATAAGGTAACATTCACAGGTTCCAGGGATTAGGACGTGACTGTCTTTTGGAGGGAATGCTATTCAATTTATCGCAACCAGCTTTAAGAATTAAGTGATGTGGTTTGAGACCAGGCCCACCCATGGCTCACACTGTAGCAGGGGATGGCTGGGAAGACAATCTGGGCTGTGATGGGTGAGGATTCGCAGGAGGGCTGCCTCTCTTGCCCAGGTTCACTTCATCATCTGGGTCAGAACTGCAGGCAGTGGCCAGGCTTTGCCCAGGATGACTTATGAGGGGCTGAGGATTTTGCCCAGAGAAGTTCTCTGCTCTCTGGGTCCAAGAGCCTCCTGCTTTAAGAAAACCAAGAATGTGGTGGGAAATTGGGACCTTGTGAAACAATCCCTGAAAGGCAAGCAGTTGCATTCCAGAAAGAGTTTCCTGTTTGTGAAGGGTTCTTGGGTTAGTTTCCACGTTCTTCACCTTGTCAGTGGCTTGCTGTGTGACCTCGGGCAGGCAGCTCTCACTCTCTGTCCTCAGTTATGGAGAGTTCTGAAAGGTCCCTGGAGGCTCTGCCAACACCCTCACTCAGACCTCATACACCGTCCTCCCCCTAGTCTTTTGCACCGTTCAAGTCCTTAAGAGGCTGGGGAAGCCACTTAAAGGCATTTCTCAGAACTCCTCCTCCCAATGTCAGCAGCCCAGGGTTCTCCCAGTGGAGCCTCAGTTTCCCTTTCCAGCTTCCCCTTCCTGGGGTCTCTCTGAGACTGTGTTCCATAATTCTAGGTGGGCTCAGAGGTGAGATGTGAGACCTGGACTCAGACTTATGTGGCTGGAAGAACTCTAGCCAAGAGTCCTAGAGGCTGAAGAGTAGGTATTCCCAAAGATAAAACTAAGCGTCTGGAAAGTAAACCAGTGATGGGCAGGGACGTGCTCACTGTGCTGTGTGTGGGAAGGGGCATCTGTGGACCTACGAGAACAAGTACTGGGGGGACCAGGGGACAAAATGGGGAGTCCCTCTCACCTAGCAACGGTCCACGTCCTGGGGGTCTTGAAACACAGAATTCGTTATTCACAGTAAGGTCACTTATTCAAGGTGACCTGATTCTATGGGGGTGGGGTAAGCACCAGGGCATGGACCCTTCAAACATTAAGGATGTTTAGTGATGCTGCATTGGGGCTACTTCATTTCTTAAAATATCAAAATACTCTCAGACCCTTCTCCAGGACACCTCCGCTTCCTCACAGCCAGCTTCTAAAGAGTTAACCTTGGGCCCAGTAGGGACTCCAGAACTTTGTTGATGGGTAGTTTATTGTACATTTTTTGAATATCACCCCCGACTATAATTATTCCAAAGTTCCCTGATGGAATGCCCCTGGCCCTTGGAGCGTGAGCCCGCCTGCTCTTACATTACTGACCAGGAGATGGCAGGACAGGAGCGCACAAAGTTCAGCGTTGCAGGAAAAAAGGCACAAAACCTTCCGCGTTTCAGTCTAACTGAGGAGGGATTCCTCTTCTGGTTATGCGGTGGTGCCCTTGTTCGCCGCCAGGCACCCACCCTCACACCACACCTCACTGGGCATGGCCGGACATCCTAACCCTTGGAAGGGAAGAGGATGACACCCCCTCTGGGAGCTCAGCCAGGAAGAATTGTAAGCTGATTTGGAAAAGACGGCATTTGGAGGTGTGACAAGTGCTGTCCTGGAAATTTTGCTCTGAAACCTGGGCATCGGGTAATGAGATAACATGTGTATCTAGCCTATCATTAGCGCTTAGCATGTGTTAGCTGAGTGAACACATACCTCACCTCATTTAATCCTTTCGACAAACCCACAGTGTAAACCTTTGCAGCCCAGTTTACAGATGAGGATATCAAGGCAGAGGGGTGGCTCCAGTTGTCCAGCAGCACACGGCAAGTGAGTAGCAATGCTGGACTTTGAATCCAAGCCTCAGTGACTCAGAGCGCAGCTGTGTCCTCCTGTGCTAGCTGAAGAGATGCTTGATGGTGAATCACAAACCTTCCACACACAATTACTTCCCAAAGAGAATAGAGGGCTGAACGTCCTGAGGGGCACAAGGCAAAGGAATGGGTAGACCCTGGGTTTTCCTGGAGGAGGCATATTTTGCAGATCGGGGTGTGCAGAGAGGAACGGTGTTGAGGATGGGAACTGATCCCAGCTGCTGGGCTGGGAGGCAGAAGACCGGAGTTGTGTTCTGTTTATGCTGTCCCATTGCTGTGTGATGTTGGGTGGCTCCTGACACTCTCTGGGCTTTCCTTTCCTCATCTGTGGGACAGAGCATCTCTTGGGTCCTTGCTGGTTCTCACTATCAAGGGAAGCCAAAAGCTCTGGTACCAAACTTCTCACCAACTAGAAAACAACTAGGCTGTGACTATTCAGCTCATGGGGTTCTTGCTGGGATTAAATGAGGCCACAGAGAAAAATGTCGGGCAGCCTGAACACAGCGCAGCCCCAGAGCTGGGACTGGGCCACCTGGAGCCCTGGGCATGGCTCAGGAGTTCATTCCTGCCCTGGTCCCATCTTAGTTTTTTTTTGGGGGGGGCGGGGTGTGGAGGGGGGTTTGGCTGTGCTGTGCAGCTTGTGGGATCTTAGGTCCCTGACCAGAGATTCCGCTGGACTGCCAGGGAATTCCCCACCTCCCCATCTTAGGTTTCACCTGTCACAGGTTGGGCTCTGCAGGTGTTGAGATGGGGTTCAAAGTGCAAAAGCAGCAGAGGACAGAACAGGTGAGGGCAGGGGAGCCATCAGACCGGGGCGCAGGCTTGCCTGCCACCGTCTCTGCTAGCCCAGGGGAAGATGGTCAGGCCCTGGTCCCACTGTACTGCTCTGTCATTAGCTACCTGAGGGTGCAGTACGGATGTGTGTGCATGTCTACTTGCACGTATCCGTGTGTGTGTGTGTGTGTGTGTGTGTGTGTACATGTGCAGTACTCTGTGTCCCTCTGGCACTCAGATGGGGGTTGCCAACTCTGGGCACCTCTGACAGGTGACAGCCACCTGGATTCGGCCCAATCCCTGGGAAGCAGACTGGCAAAGGGAAACACAGCCAGCAGCTAAGAGAGGATCCTGGCTCTGGAGTCAGGGCAGGAGCAGGGGATGCTGGGTCATCAGAGAAGAGCAGCGACAGCAGCGCTACAAGATGTCGGGAGCCCAGGCTCGGCTCCTTACCCGGTTGCTTTAATACGTGCCAGAACCCCCGAGGTAGGCAGTATCATTCCCCCCATTTTATAGGCAGAATAGTCTCTGAATGTTAGAAGAGTGAGGACAGAGTTGGATTCATTCTTCCCTGAATCTGTTTGGACATGGCGGTGGGTGGGATGGGGAGGGCTTCCCTTGAGCATCCTCTCCTTGGAGGCAGGCATCGCCCTGCCCAGGGGGCTCCAGTCCAGCGTCCCCAAAGCCACTCCGACTGCAAGTTCCTGGGAAAGCAGAGCTCCCTTGCCCCCCAGTCTAGGCGGTGAGGGGGACCGAGGGGCCTCAGCTCTGTTCAGCCCTCCCCCTTGGGCCTGGCAGAGGGGTATAGCCCACGCTTGGCGGGCCCAGTGACGCAGGTCAGCGGTGGGGAGGTCGCCCTGGCTGGAGGTGAGCCAGAGCCTGTGGAGGCCCCTCTGTCCAGGCCAGATGGTCTCTGGTTCCAGCAGAAGGGGCTGCCAACCTCTCCGGTCAGTGTCCTGGCCCGGGTTCCTCTCTCTGCCCTTGTCCAGACCCGGCCTTCAGATGCTGTTTGCCTAGGGGGCTGCGCTTCGTCCCCAGTGAGTGGGACTTTCTTTGAGATGCCCTTTACCTGGCCCCCTTCCTCCCCACCCCCAGGGCCCAGCCAGAACCCTCAGAGTCTCATCTCCACACTGACCAAGGCCCTGCAGTACCCCAGGGAGGCGGCCTGGGGTGTTCGCTCGTGGTGTTCAGGCTGGAGCAACTCATTCATGCATTCATTCATTACAACCAGCTTTAAGAATTGAGTGAGGTGGGTTGAGACCAGACCTGCCCTCGGCTCACACTCTTGTGGCCGCAGCAGGGGATGGCCGGGAAGGCTGTGGTGGGTGAGCATTCCCAAGAGGGCTGCCTCTCTTGCCCAGGTTCACTTCATTGTCTGGGTCAGAACTCCAGGCAGTGGCCAGGCTTTGCCCAGAATTCATTGGTTCATTTATTCCATTCATTCATTCAATGATTCATTCATTCATTCATTCCTCCAGCAAATACAACTCAAGCAGCTGCTACCTACCAGGCCCTGTTCTACACAGATGAACAAGAGGGTTCCTGGCCCTCACCAAGCTGACATGGCTGGGGGAGACGAGAAGACTAATGAACCGGGTATAGGGTGATGTGATTGAGGCCAGGGGCTGCTTTAGGAAGGGTCATCAAGGTGGGCTTCCATGAGGAGGGGGCGTTTGAGCTGGGGCTGGATGGACAAGAAACTGGCCAGACCCGATTCTGGGGGTAGGAGGAGTGGAAAGTTGCAGGTAGCGGACCCAGCACGTGGGAGGGTCCTGGGGGGGGCAGAGGGAAGATGTGTGTGACGGGGACTGGTGTGTGCTCGCTGGTGGTGGTAAGAGCAGGAATGCTGGGTGTGGAGGGGAGGAGGGGAGGAAGTTGGGGCCAGAACCCAAAGGCTTGTAGGGGTTGGATTTGATTCCTTCAGCTCCTTTCACAAAGGGGAGTAAGATACACAGAGCTAACATTCATATCGATCTCCCTACATGCATTGCGTCAGCCCTCGTATATAAGCCAATGCGGTCACACCTCCCCCAAACCCCCACAGTAGGTCCTATTATTATCCCATTCTACAGGTGAGAAAACCGAGGCACTAAGAGGTTAAATCACTTGCTCAATGACACAGGACAGGTCAGTGGTGGAGCTGGAATTTCCGGTAGGCTGCTGGTTCCAGAACTCTAACCACGGTACCACACTGCCCCTCCCACATAGCCTCCTCCGGAAGCCTTCCCTCACCCTGGAGTTTGTTTGCTCTGCTTAAGCAACATATAAACACACCATAAAACTAAAGAAACTGTGGGGTCCTCAAGAGGTCATTTTGTCCATGCCCCTGCCTCCAGGTGGACATGGTATAGGTCCCATTTTTTTTTTTTTTTTGCAGTACGCGGGCCTCTCACCGCTGTGGCCTCTCCCGTTGCGGAGCACAGGCTCCGGACACGCAGGCTCAGCGGCCATGGCTCACGGGCCCAGCTGCCCCGTGGCATGTGGGATCTTCCCGGACCGGGGCACGAACCCGCGTCCCCTGCATCGGCAGGCGGACTCTCAACCACTGCGCCACCAGGGAAGCCCTAGGTCCCATTTTGAAGATGAGACTCCTGAACCTCAAAGAGTTTAAGAGATTGGTCCATCGTCCAGGGTCAGGGAAGGAAGCACGGGAACTAGAGCCGTGGTCTCCTAAATTCTTCCACTCCGGCTCCAACCTCTCCATCCCCGTTTTGAGATGAGTCTCAAGTTGTTTCTTGTCTGTTCTCCATCCCCCACCCTTCCCCCAGCTGGACAGCAGTCTCCCTCTGTGCCCACCACAGGGTGGTGTACACAGTAGGCGCATACTTGATGCCTGTGGATGCAGAAGGTGGATGACAGCAGGCACATGCTGGGCGTGGTGTTGCTGTCCAGGATGCCTAGAGCAGGGACGCTTAGCGGGAAGGGTGGTAGTGAGCTGACACTTGAAGGCTGCTTAGAAATTCTCCAGTGAGTGAGGGAGCTGGGCTGTGATATATCTGTCTGGGATGGGAAGGGTGTCTCAGCCAGAGAGAAAAGCATGTGCAAAGAGAGAGGGAGAGGATGTGGTGTGATCAAGGAAGAGTAATTGTTCAGTTGGACCTGAGCATGAGAAAAAGATGGACAGTGAGGCCGGGGTTGGGCTGCAGGGGGAGATGGGGCCTGTCCTAAGGGCCCTCCAGTCTCTGCATGGACTTACTCCGTGGTTGCTGCTTTCTTACAGTCCTAACAAACAAAGAGGCTCCATTGGGCAGATATGGAATATCTTTAATGCCCCAATTTCTTTGTGCCACACATGGCTTTGCTCTGCAATAGTCTAGAGGCACAAGTCCCGGGGCCCCCGGTTCACAAAGGAGCCTGGGTCGACATGCTCTTCTTTACCTCCAGGCCCTTCTTCTTGTGGAGCCCCGTCCGGGGCAGGCCAGCATCGTGGGCCTGGGCCTGGGCGTGGGTGTGGCCCAGCTCCGAGGGCGGCGGCATGAGTGGCATCAGTGGCGTCAGCTCCTCTGAGGCCACAGGGTGGGTACAGGGCAGCTCATCAGCCTCCAGGTTGGCATCACTCCAGCCCTCAGAGCTGTCACTGTGGCCTTCAGGACTGGTGGCTTCATCCTCAGATATGGTGACAATCTCAGCCGTGTTCTTCCCAAGGCCGCCGTCTAAGTTCCCTGCCAGGTGCTCAGTGGCCCCCGCAAGCTCGCCGGCTCTGTGGACATCTGCTGCGCGCTCCTGCTTCTGCTCAGAGCCAACTGAAGGGGCACCGCGGAGCCTTGGCACCAGCCGGGCGGGGCTCTGGGCTCTGCCCTGGCCAGTCCAGAAGAGGGTGAGCTCTTGGCGGCAGGCAGCCACGGCCAGGCTGGTGAGCAGGGTGCTGGACACCAGGTAGAGCAGGGCGGGCTGGCCCATCTGCATGAGCGCCATGGCAACAAAAGTGACCAGCAGGCCCACAGCGTAGGCCACGGTGCAGGCCATGAAGTAGACCTGCTGCGAGCGGATATGCACGTCAAAGCGGTGACAGTAGGCCACCAAGAAGCCGGGGACCACGATGTCACCGAAGCCAAGGATGGAGAAGGGCTGGGCACACAGGGTCAAGGCTGAGAAGCTCAGCCGGGGCACCTTGAGCGCCATGGGCAGCCTCTCGTGGCTCAAGGAGTCTGCCGGACCCAAGGCTACCTCCAGCATGATGCTGTTGCCGGTCCTGGTGAGCAGGGGTGTGACGAAGACGAAGAAGACATCAAAGGCCAGCAGGGCCAGCAGGAGGGAGGCACAGCTCTTGAGGGTGGACAGGCGCACACGCCGCAGGATGAAAAGGCAGTAGGCCACACCCAGCATGTCCTGCAGGAGCCACGCCCAGCGGTCCTCGTTGCGGTAGGCGACCCAGAGGACCGTCACCGCCACGCACAGGCCGGCCAGCAGGGGCAGCTGCAGACAGGCCCAGCGGCCGGGCAGGAGCCACCGGTATTGCGGCACCACGGACACCAGGCACCTGTAGAGGCCGGTGCTGGCGCCCAGGCCGAAGATGGCGATCTGGACATAGACGAAACAGTCGTAGAAGAAGTAGAGCAGCAGCATGTTGGAGGAGGACACGGCGACCACTGCGCCCGTCATGGCCGGCGTGAAGTCCACTGCTGCGCCTTTCTGCTTGTGCCCCTGTTGGGCTGCCACTGCTTCCTGCTGATTCTGACCGCCAGGCCCCCCTCCCCCTTGGGCCAGGCGCCGCTGCAGCCAGTCAGCCTCGGTCACTCCGGCCCAGTAGCCGCCCACGGCCACGGTGCCTACAGCCAGGAGGAAGATGACCACCATGTCGTAGTCAAGGACGGGCTCTGGGGGTGCATACAAGGCCACGCGGACCCTGGCGCCACCACGGGTGTAGCTCAGGACGTCGAGCATGTCGGTGTAGCGGAGCACGGCCACGGGGATGGTGAGGTCTGGCAGGGGCTTGTGGCGGTCCTGGGTCGCCAGGGTGCTGTCTGAGCGCTGTCGGCCGCTGACCTGGCTCACGATGAGCAGCCCGTGGGCTCCTCGGGCCTGAGCCAGCCAGCCTTTGGCGTAGAAGCTGCAGTTACCCCTCATGACCATGGCGGTGGTCTGGCGGAGGGGCTGCTGGCTGGGGGAGCCGGGGTGGGCCTGGTGGGGGGAGTCCTCGCCTGGGCACCAGGGTGCATGGGTGCCATCGTACAGGGGCAGGAGTGGGGCGTGGTGTAGGTCCCGGGGCAGGCTGACATAGTCGGAGCGGAACAGGACGCAGTAGTCCTTGCTCCAGTTGTCCGACGCCACGTGGAGCACAGCACACTCCTCCCCGGCCACGGTGCTGGCAAAGAGGAAGAGGAATAGAAAGAGGAGGAAGCCCGGGCACGCCATGCTCCTCAGGCACCTGCTGCCGCGTCCCGTGTGGCAGCTGCCCACAGCCCACTGCCCCTTCTGGGGGCTGGGTGTGGCCCTCAGTCACAGAGCAGCAGCTTTGACTTCCGTCCAGGAAACCAGGGCCACACCTATGGAGTCACAAAGCCGTGCAGCCTCTCGGAATCCTGTCCCCCAACCCTGCCTCTGGGTGCAGAGGTCATCTGGGTCCCCATACTCTGCCTAGTTCCCAGTGGAGCTGGACCAGCTAATTTGAAACAAGAGGTGAGAGGATGGGGTTGAGGACCCAGGATTCTGGAGCCACCTTGCCCCTTACACACTGGGCAACCCGGGCAGAGGCCTCTCCTCTCTGTGTCTGTTTCGTTAACTGCAGAGAAATGAGGACATACGACCAGAGAGTTTCCAAGGCCCCTGGGAGCCCTGACCTCAGGGATATCGTGCACTTTTATTGAACTCTTCCTAAGTGCCGGGTTCTTTACCTGTACTCACAGCACCCTGCAAGGAGGTATTACTACACCCACCCAGCACGAGGCTGTGAGCTGTCTTTTAAATCACACCCCTTTGGGCAGGCACATGACTGGAGTTTTATTCCCAGACTCCCCTGGATTTAGGAATGGCCACGTGGCCATTTCTCACCAATAGAATTGAGCAGAAATGATGTGAGTCCCTCGGGGACCCAGAGACTGTGGGGCTCCTTGTCCATCCCTTTCCTTTTCTCACAAATCAGTCATGGACAGGCCACTGGCTCTGGAGAGGAGGGCGTTGTCCTAAGGGATGGGGAGAAAGGGAGCGAAAGGAACCAGGTCCCTGGATGTCTGCATGGAGCATGGGATGCTCACCGTGGACTGTTAGATACATTATCTTCCTTAAGCCACTGGCTTATTATGAGTCTCTTTGTTACAGCAGCTTAAACTTACCCGAATACCCCCACTTCACGGATGTGTAAACCGAGGCTCAGAGAAGCCCACCCCATGGGCCCCAGCCCCGGTTCCCAGATCCAGCTCTCACACTGGACATGACCCTTAGGTCTTGCCCTGTCCAGGGAACTGCCCGGGGCCTGCCCGTCTCCCTGACGGCTTGACTGCAGCTCTGATCTCTGGCCCAAGGCCTCACCCGCTGCTAGTTCTTGTCCTTCAGGCCCTACCTCCAAGGACAGCTCCACCACGTCCAGGAGACTCTAGGCCCTGTTCTTTTTTTTTGTCTTCGTTGCTGTGCGTGGGCTTTCGCTAGTTGTGGCGAGCAGGGGCTACTCTTCATTGCGGTGAGCGGGCTTCTCATTGCAGTGGCTTCTCTGGTTGTGGAGCACGGGCTCTAGGAGCGCGGGCTTCAGTAGTTGCGGCACACAGGCTTCCATAGTTGTGGCGCACGGGCTTAGTTGCTCTGCGGCATGTGGGATCTTCCCGGACCAGGGCTCAAACCCGTGTCTCCTGCATTGGCAGGCAGATTCTTAACCACTGTGCCACCAGAGAAGTCTCTGGGTCTTTTAAAAAACCAAAGACTAAGACAGCTACTGGGGTAGTATTATAAAAAAAAAAATAAATAAAACAGATAATAACAGGTTTTGGCACAGATATGGAGAAATTGGGATTCTCGTATGTTGCTGGCGGGAATATCCAGTCACTGTGGAAAACACTTGGCCGTTCCTTGATAAGTTAAACACAAAGTTACCATATGACCCAGCAATTCCACTCCTGGGCATATACCCAAAAGAATGGAAAACAGGTATTCAGACAAAAACTTGTCCTTGAATGTTTGTAGCAGCACTCTTCACAATAACTTGGAATAGATGAAAAGAACCCAAATGTCCTTCAGCTGATGAACAGATAAAGAAAGGGGAGTCTAGCCGCACAATGGAGTATCATTCCGCCCTACGAAGGAATGAAGTTCTGATGTACAGCACAACGTGGATGAACCTTGAAAACATGAAGCAACGGAAAGAAGCCAGACACAAAAGGACAAATAGCACATGACTCTACTTTTATGAAATTTCCTGAATAGGCAAATCGTGGAGACAGAAAGCAGGCTGGTGGCGGCTGGAGGCTGGGGGAGGGGGGGAGGGGGAGTGACTGCTCAATGCGTCCGGGGTTTCCTTAGGGTGATGAAAAAGTTCTGGAACTGGATAGAGGTGATGGTTGCACAACACTGTGAGCGTCTTTAATGTGTTGAATCGGTTGAAATGGTAAGTTTTATATTGTGTGTGTTTTACCCCGATTTTCAAAAGAACAAAGCAAGGAGCAGCTCCGGTCCCCTCCAGGGCACTGTGCTCAGGACAGGCCTCCTTGTAATTCTTCTGGACCCAATCAGACCAGCACATGCCCCCATTTGGGGTTCAAAAACATGGGCCCCCCAGAGGCTGCTCCTGCCTCTCCCCCACCCCGATCTACCCTCAGGCTCCTGGTGGCCTGGGCTCAACGAATTCTCTGGAGGCTCATTTCCTTTGAGGCTCTTCCTGGGACCCAGCTCACAGAAGGCTTTTGCGTGTCTGTCCAATTGCTGCTTCCCCAGATCCCCCCACCCCATCTCCCAGCACCAGCCCCCAGCCCCCAGCCCCCAACCATGGAATTGCTCCTCTCTGTGGCTGCTTGGTGCCCTGACAACGCCCTGCAGGATGCCCTGGTAGGCGTAGGCACACAAGTGGCCGATGAGTGCTCAGTGATAGTATTGCTGAAATGTACGAAGCACCCCCTCTGTTTGAACCAAGGGTGGGCAGGTCAGTTTGAAGTCAGGGGGCTGGATGAGATGAGCTTGAGAGACCCCTGAGCTGGAGGCCAGTGGCATCCTCACATGGGCTGGGCAGGGAGACCCACAGAGGCTCCAGGTGACCTGGGCTGTGCTGTTTGCAGTTAAGCGTCATTTTAAGGAGTGGAGGGGTGCAGGGTGTTGGGAAGGTGGGGAAGGGGCTGCTGGATATACGGAACCCTCATCGCTCCCACCCAGCTGCGCTCAGCAGCCAGACACTGGCCGGGCCGTCTTTGGGCCGGTTTCATCTTTGCCTGGGACACATCCCCGATCTGAAACCCCGAGGCCCCCTCGCTGTCCCTCCCCACAGAGCTGCTCTATCAGTCCTGGCCTCCCCAAACCCAAATCCAGTGACTTCAGTCCACTGATGGGGTAGAAAGAGGCCTGGATGTGGAGCCAGAGACCTTTGATCTCAGGGGAGTCGCTTGGCCTCAGTTTTCTCAGCTGTAAAATGGGCTGGTTCTGTTCCCTACTTCCGTGAACGCTATAAAGGATTTTGTGGATTGCAAAGCAATCTACAAATGTCCTCAATTAATTATTATCTGGATTCCAAACCTCCCTCCCTCCTCGATCTGCACCCTCTGCCCTGACTTCCGGTCCCAGGGTGTCTGTCAGGGTCCCAGTCTGGGTCCCATCAGCAGCAGGGGGACTGAGGAGGCCTTGCGGGGGAAGCCGAGGACCCCAAAGCAGGGGCTATACCTTCACACTCAGGGAGGAGGGAGCCAGAACTGGAAAACCCAAACCCCACAGGGTGGTTTTTCCTGTACTGGTGATCTGTGCCCGTGAGGGAGGGACCCAAGGAGAAAAGGGCTCAGGTGGGGGAACTTTTAGGGAACTGCAGCCTCTGAGTGTGGCATGGAGAAAAATTCTTCCCAGCTTGAGAGACGGGCCTGTCCCGCAGTGATCCCCACCCTGCGGCTGCTCGGCTCCTTCCCACAGTGGGGTGACATGTGTGTCTGTTGGCCCATCACACAGCCACAGCCCCAAGGGACCTCCCTTCCCACCCACCCACAAGTCGAAGCTCAGGGCAGAATGACTCAGAAATCCCATCGGGGGCCTGCCTTGATTCCTGCCCTGCAGCCCATGGAAGGGTTAAACTCAGCACACCTGCCCCTGGCAGGAGGGCCTGCAGTTCTTTGCAGCCCAGGTGTTTCCAGCTGTGCTGCAGCAGCCCCTCTACCCTTCCAGTCTCTGGACGAGAGGGATCCTGGGGTTCATCTGAAACAGCGCCCATGGCGCAGGGACCCCTTGCGGCTTCTCTGATGACCCCCAGCCTCGCCTTGGATGTCCTCCCACGACCTTCCAGAGCCGGCAGCTCTGAGCTTTGCAGCCTGTGTGGTGTACGTCCTGGGGGTGTTGCTCGCCTGCCCCCGCCCACAGAGCTGAGAGCACAGTAGGCATGGGAAGGGTGCCCATCAGCTAAAACAGCCCGGAGGCACAAGCAGGAAAAGGGGCACCGCCCCAGCTTGGCCCTTTCAAGACCCCTTGCCTATAAAACCCCCTCACAGTCGCCCCCAGCCCCTCTCAGGCTCCTCTGTCCTTGGGATGCCCCCAGCCCCCCACATCCCAACATTGTCCATGAAATGCCTTGCTTTCTCCCTTCTCCTTCATTGGGTGGAAGGCAACGTTGAGAAAGGTGCCTCACTTGTGGCCATTTGAGACTCAAGTCACTTCTGGTCCCCCTTGTCAGCTAGGACCCTTTGTGCGGCTGTCCCACCCCAGCTGCTCTGGAAGCTGTCAGCATATCTCCGTCTTGGTGCCCCTGGTCCTATTCTCATGGCTTCCTCTACTCAGCGGGTCCCCCCATCTCCCTCTTTAAGGGGACAGCGCTTGGGGAGTTAGCAGAGCAGGGTACCCCACATGGCCTTCAGGGACACCCCCAGCTCCTCCCTCGGGGAGCAGTCAGATCCTCACCCACTGGACCTCCCCTGCCCCAGTCGAAGCTGCGGGGCTCCCAGCACCGCGGGGTCATCTGTCTGTCCTGGTGTCCTGATAGCACACGCACCACCCCCCCCCCCCACTCGTGCATACACACACACCCCTGCGTGGCCCTCTTTCCGGGTCAGAGACTCAGAGGCAAGGCCCAGGCCTGAGTGTGTTGGGTGGAGCGTCTGTGCCCCAACCACCTCCTGCCCCGAGGACGTGGCCCACGTTGTGCCCGGCACTCTCCCGGACTCCGCAGGAGGTGCAGGGATTTACTGTCCCCCAGGAGCTGGTGGATACATATCCCTCGCCCCTCAGGTGGGACGACGCAGGTGTGGGTCCCACCCGGCTCTCCCAGCTTCCGCAGCAGGACTGGCTGCAGCTGCCCACGGTGGTGGGCGTGTGCGCCCCACCCTGGAGTTGGTTCTCGAAGCCTTGTCTCTTGGTATGCTTCTGGGGTTTCCATGCTAAGACAGCATTCAAGCCTGTTCGGCCTCCCCTGCTTCCTAATTCCTTCCTGTTCCCAGCTTATCTCCTCCCCTGGGGCTGGGACACACTTCGGCCTGGTCCCACTGACTTACCTGTGCTCAAGCTGTGCCCGGCCTGTGGTGTCCTCCACCTTCTCCCTACAACTCACCCCCTTACAAAAGCTGCCCTTACCACGTGGTCCCCACAGACCCATGCCCTTCTCCTAAGTCCTCTCCTGGACCTCAGGGGCTCCCCTAGCGCCCCATCATTGGCGTGTGTCTGAGTGCCACTGGTTCCCCAACCACACGGTGACCCTAAAGGCTGAAAGTGGCCTCCATTTCTTTGTGGTACCCTCCCTACCCAGCCCTAGCACATACCAGGCTTCACAAGTGCTGGTTGAAAGATAAACATTATTATTTACATTAGCCACCCCCATCTCCCAGCCCCACTCCCCCAAAGCCCTGCTCCGGCTGTCCAGTATCTCTGGATGTGGCTGGATCCTTACCAGGGGTGTAAGTGGTCAGCTGGCTGGTTGCCCCAGGAGCCACTTGTCCTGCTCTGGGGAACTTGAGGCAGAGGGGGGCTGAGTGCCCCCCACTCTTCTATCTTTGCTTAGCTAACGATGCTTCCCAATGAGGTCATCCAAGGGCCACAGGGTCCCTTTGACCAGCAGAGGGGTTGCCCCAGAGGCCAGGTCACTGAAAACAGCAGGCTGGGTGGCCCCCAGTATTCTCTGCCCCTCAAAGGGAGGCTGGCTTTGGCTGGGGCACACACTGGCTTTTGCTCAAGGACACTCTGTCACCCTCCCACCTCCCCATCATCTCACGAAGGGGGAGACACCTGGGGCAGGAGGTTAAGGAGGGGGAACCCATGTGGGCTGTGGGGTAGTAAAGGTCCAAGGGTGTGAGGCAGGGCATTTCTGGTGGCAGTGCAACAGGGTCACACGAATTTCCGGTGGCTTGGGAGGATTTCGGTGACGTGGCCTGATGTCTGATGATGCCACCTGATTTCTAACAATGTCAGCAGGGCTTCTGACAACATGGCCTTGGTTCCCAGTGGTGTTGGAAAGCACTGCTAAGGCCTGGAGGCATCATCACGGTGGCTTGAACGCTGTCACAAGAGTTTCCCATGATTCTCCTGGAGGAGTGGATGGCCCTGCACAGTCGCTGAGGACATCCCGGGGTCTCCAATGGGCTGCCATCTTGTGCTCTGGAAGCAAACACCTCTTGGAGGGACCCACATGCTGCTTTGGATTCCCTGCTCTCCATCTCCACTCCATTTCTGTTCCATTCTTGGGACAAAGGGGAGCCAGAGGCCCTGGGCCCAGCGCAGGCCTATAGGTTATCTTCCATTCATCCCGTGGCCCAGACTGCTCTCAGAGGCCTGGAACTCCTGCTCAGCTGGGGGTGCGGGAGGGGCCTCCCGGGCTCTCAGTGCCAGCCAGCTACTCCTGGGGGCACAGGGTATGGGAGAGAGCTGGTCCCCTCCACACACAGGGCGGCCAGCTGAGCCTGGCGACCATCTCCCCAGCCATGGATCTTGGGGGCCACTCCACGGCCCTCCAGCTCAGACTGCTGTGGACTGTTTGATGCTGTGAAAGCTGACACGGGTGGGGGAGGTGGGGATGGACATGGCGCGGGCCACGCGGGCGCGGATCGAGTGCTTGTCCTGCCATCGGTGCCACCTTTTCCGGATGGCAGAGCGGACCTGTGGGCACAGAGCAGAGCATAAGGGCTGAGCCGGGGTTTCAGGACCCCCCTCCCTCCCCCAGGGCTTCCACAAGCAGCTATACAGGGGAGCTGTGCACAGGGGGCCACGTCGGAGGTGGCAACATTCACGTCATCAACATTGTTGATTTGCATATTTGTTAGGACAATTTTCTCAAGCGTTCTGAGCAAGGGGTACCTTTCTCAAATCCACCCAAAGGTGCCATATGGCCTTTGCCATGAAGAATCTCTACCCTCAACCCATACACATCTCCTGCCCTCAACCTACATACACCCCTTGTCCCAGGGCTCAGCTTCCTGGTTTTCAACAGCCCATTTCACAGACTCATTGATGAGACTGGAGCCCCGGCTTCTGGCTCCCACACGTACTGCCTATGAGAGCAAAGAAGTGGGCTTGCCACCTCGGGCAGGAGGAGGCTACGGACAGTCTCTGGTCCCAGCAGGGCTCCTGCCGTCCCGAGTCCTGGGGCCCCAGGTCCTTACCTCGCTGTTGAGGAAGCAGTAGAACACAGATACGAAGAAACCCTGGCGTGGAGGGAGAAGGTGGGTCAAGGGATGGGGGCAGGTGCGGCCCCATCCAGCTTTGGGGCTGACCCCTTTCTGTCCCCAGCCTCCCACTCCTCCAGGCCCCTGCCTGGAAGAGTTCCCACCCGAAGAGGTGCAGGGGACAGTCAGGGCTGGAGCGAGGGGCTGGGGTGGGGGACGGCTGTACCTGGAAGGATTCCAGGAAGGAGTTGAAGTAGATGAAGACGACCCGGGAGACCTCGTCCTCCCCGGGGTTCACGAAGAACAGCATGTACGTGATGCCCAGGAGGGGTAGCAGCACCAGGGTGGCCTTCACAGCCTTCCTGGGGTGGGGCAGGTAGGGGGGGAGGCCCAGAGTCACAGCCCACCCGGGAGGGGGCTGGGGCCTCTGGCTTGGTGAGAAGGACCAGGTCTGGGGGAGGGCTGTAGCAGATCCCTGGAATGTCTGAGACAAGGGGAGCTGGGGTTTCAGGAGGGACTCTCAGGCCTGGGGGGACACCCTGGGTCGGAGGCTGGGATCCCTGAAGCGCCCCATGTGTGGGGGAGGCAGGTCTGCTTACCTGTACTGAATGGTCTCAGACGTGGTGGATGCCCGGAGCTTGGTCATGAGGATACGGACGATGTTGAAAAGGAAGATGAAATTGATCTGTAATTTGACACACGGTGGGATGGCCTGGGCATGGGTGTGTGCAAGATGCTGGAGGGAAGGTGGGGGACAGGGCAGGGACTCAGCTGTCCCAGGTCTGGTCTCTGCCCCCTTGCTGCTCTCCCTCCACCTTCATGAGCCCTTATATATTCCTGGCCCTCTGCCCGCCACTTCTAGGTAGAGGGATCCTTTTAGTCCACTGTAAGCCAGGCGTGCCCCTCCCCACTGAGCCCCTCTCTCCTGTCCCCCTACCCAAGTTCTTACCAGCAGGACCAAGATCATGGGGCCCTGGTAGATGTAGTCCGTGTACACCCCAGGCCTTTTGCCAAACCAGCACCTAGAGGGCCACAGAGGTGAGAGGAGGAGGGTCACCTGGGTCCAGTTCAGTGGCATGAGGGAGGAACAGTGCTTGGCCAAGCCAGGACTGGAGCCAAAAGCCAGGATCTGGGTGCCCCAATTCCAACCCTGGCAGAAGGTCAAGATAGCTTTCCATCTGCAGAATGGATAGCGTCCTTTGAGATGTAAAGCTGGAAGCAGGCACTGTGGCAGGGAGGGGAATTGGGGAAAAGGCCGCTGAATAGAACGGGCATGGGTCCAACACACACTGCTCGCCTCAGTCCCCACTGTGTCTCTGGTGCATGCCCACGAGGGGGGCCTTGCCCCGTACATGTCATGCAGTGGCGCTCAGTAGCTAACAATCTCTGGATTTGTTTAATGGCAGCGTGAACAACCCAGAGGCAGAGACTCTACCGGTTCCACCTGTCGTGAGAGGCAGACTTGCTTTTCGTTTTCTTGAGTTTCCCTCCAGCAAGATCTAGGGAGCTCTGGGGGGTGGGCTGGGATGAGGCACATAGGAAGTCCCATGTCCTTGTGCAGAGACGATGGACCCTCGGGCATGCAGATCCGCAGTACTTAGATCTCAGCATGCTTCCATAAACAATAAACTGAGATTTTTTTTTTGCGGTACACGGGCCTCTCTCTGCTGTGGCCTCTCCCGCTGCGGAGCACAGGCTCCGGACGCGCAGGCTCAGCGGCCACGGCTCACGGGCCCAGCCGCTCCGCGGCATGTGGGATCTTCCCGGACCGGGACACGAACCCGTGTCCCCTGCATCGGCAGGCGGACTCTCAAACACTGAGCCACCAGGGAAGCCCTAAACTGAGATTTTTATGTGAAACCTCTTGACTTTTTCAAAGTTTGGAAGCAATTCAAGTTTTCAAAAAACACGGGGCAGACCAAACGCAAGCTGTCCTGGGGCCAGGTCCGGTCCTTGGCCCCAGAGCCTGCAGTCTCTCTCAGGTCTCACACCTGGATCCCTTCTGCTGCAGTGTCAGAATCTTACCACAAGGTGGAGCTCCAGAGACGCTCAGACCAACCTTCCTCTGTGCTCAGCCACCCTTTTTGCCCCAAGATGCGCCCAGACGCACACACTGGGCAGATTTTTGAAACCTGTTCTTCCTTCCCTGCTCACCTTCACACCTGCAGGCACAGGCTCCATCGCCCAGGATTTACAATGCTCCTGTTCTGAGACCTAGGCCACCATTCTGGAATCACTGCCAAGCCCTCAGTCCTGCTTTTCAGCTGCCCCCCCACTCCTAGTTCAGGCCCCCATACCACTGGCTGTGCAAATGCAGAGAGAGCCAGCCAGGCTGGGCCGGAGTCAGGAGGGATCACCTTGATCCTTCCTAAACGTGAATATAATTTTCCAGGCTCCTTGTCAGGGGTGGAGAGGAATAGCCATGGTGATGGAGGCCACCTGGAACCCCAGTCAGACAGTGGGTTCCTGAGAACACTTTGGCAAAGATCCTGGCACCTCCCCTGGCCATCTATGTCCACTTTTTCTGCCTCTCTTTTTCAGTGGTTCTCAATCTTAGCTTCATATTAGAATCACCTGGGCAGGTTTAAAAAATCCTGGTGCCCAGGCCACACTCCAGACCAATAACATCCAACTCTCTGGAGGTCAAACCTGGGCATCGGTACTTTTTAAAGCTTCCTGCGTGATTCTAACCCAAGCCAAGGCTGAGAACCACTGCAGCGGAAGTGCAGTTTTCAGGGGTGATTGGGAACACCTACTTCCATTTAAGAACAGCCCCTCAGGACTTTAGAGCTGGAAGGAGTCTCTGAGATTGTCTGGATCAGTTCCTATTAAGTCAATGGAATCGTTTGTTAAAACAAGTCTTTATTAATAGAAAACATTTATATGACATTTACTATGTGCCAGACTCTAAAGGCTTAACATATATTAACTCATGTCATCCTCACAACACTTTGAGGGAGGCACTATTATGAGGATGCCCATTTTACAGATGAGGAAACTGAGGCACACTGTAGTAACTAGCCCAAGGCCATAAAGCTACTTAACGATGGGAGCCACAGTTCAGAACCTGGGTGGCTGGGCTCCAGGGACTGCCAGTAACCTTCTGTTCCACCTGTGGTGAAAGCCCGAGACAGATAAAAGAGCCTGGACCTGCCTGTCCAGCCCCACCTCAGGCAGAACGCTGTTAGGGAGACGCAGTTTGAATCTGACCCCCAGCACCCTCCCTGTGTGGATGAAGAAACTGTGGCCCTGGGCTTCCCTGGTGGCGCAGTGGTTGAGAGTCCGCCTGCCGATGCAGGGGACACGGGTTCGTGCCCCGGTGTGGGAGGATCCCACATGCCGTGGAGCGGCTGGGCCCGTGAGCCATGGCCACTGAGCCTGCGCGTCCGGAGCCTGTTGCTCCGCAACGGGAGAGGCCACAACAGTGAGAGGCCCGCGTACCGCAAAAAAAAAAAAAAAAAAAAAAGAAACTGTGGCCCTGACAGGGAAGGTGACATGGCTGAAGGTCCCTGAGGAGCATCAGGCAGAACGGGGCTGGAAGCCTGGATCTCGGGGCTCAGGGGGCCCCGAGGACAGTGAAGAGGAGGTGACTTACTTCTCATTGTCGTAGTACAGCTTCCCAATGGCCCAGGCCACGATGATGGGGAAAGGCACACCTGGGGGAGAGACCGGCTGTCACAGGGCCTGTCGGTGGAGTCTGGGGGATGCAGGCCTGGAAGACCCCAGCGCAGCCCAGGGTCTAGCGGCGGGCAGGGCCTCCCCAGGTACTCACTGGCCTATCATGCCTCCTTTAAGATGCTCCCATCGTCCCTGCCCCCCAGGTAGCGGCGGAGGGCTGTGTGCACACCCCACCACCCTAACCTGGTCTCAGTCTCAGGCCCCCAGCCGGCCGGTCTGAGTGTGGGCGGGGAGAGCACGGCGGGTCAGGGCGGGGGGTGGCCGGCTCACCCCAGCCAATGCAGATGAACATCCACTTGCGTAGCCGGTCGGTGGAGTACGTCAGCACGATGGCTGTGTGCAGGTAGCAGCCCTCGCCAAACATCCAGAAGAAGTTGGTCACGTGGAAGTAGTTGTAGGCGGCTGTCACCAGCCTGCACCAGCCCTGCCGCCCACCCCATCAGAGGTGATGATTAACCAGGGAGGGAGCAGCCTGGGGCCTCCTCCCGGCAGGATGGGGCACCCCCCAGGATCTACTCCTGTGCTGTGGGCTCCAAGGCCTGGCTCCGGTCCCTCCTCTGCAAAGGCAGCCCCACCCAGACCCTTCCTCTGACCCTGGGCCTGCCCCTCCAGGACACACCACATTGCTCTGGTGGACTTCTGGGCTCATGGTGAGCTGGACCACGAACCACGTGGCGTTCCGCAGGATGAAGGCCGAGATGAGGTTCCAGTGGATGATGTTTCTCAGGCACCGGATGCTCCTGTGGGCAGCAGGGGAGGGTGGGCGACAGGCGGAAGAGGAGGAGAGAGGAGATGATGGCTAGGTCACCAGCGTCACTCCAGCCCAGATGTATGAATGTGGAAACCGAGGCTCCGAGCAGGGCGGGCTAAGTCACACTGGGACGTGGCAGCAGCGGCTCTCCTGATGTCCCACAGGCCCCTTCCTAACTGTGGTCCACCCAGACCTAAGCTCCGGGGCAGAGCCTGCCGCATGGCCAATGCTGAAGGGACCAGGGGCTGCTTGTCTGCTAGGGACGCCCCTTCTCCCATGAGCACCCTTCCCTCCCTGTAGCTCCAAGTTTGAGGCTCAGAAAACATAAAAAGCCTCCAGCAATAGGCCTCCCTCCCAGCTTTCAGCCCTGATGCTCAGCCCCTGCTGGCAGCCCCCATTCCTGGCACAGACCTGGCTGGCACTGCCACATGCATCCTTGGCAGTTGTGCTGGGCCCAGGCAGCTTCAAACCCAAAGTGGGCTCCACCTTCCCGGTCTCCCAAATGGGTGCAGCCCGGCCTGGGTGTGGGTGACACAGGTGAGCCTGGGCTTTGGCCATCCCCCTCCCCTCTGCAGTCACTGGGCAGGGTTGCAGAAGTGACCCTGCCAGAGATTCCAAGAGACCTGGGACATGTATATCTGTCACCTGCTCCCACTGAGGTGAGGGAGCTGGACTCCCCTAGCCCACCACTGCCTCCTGTATCTTCTCCCCGCTGCTCGAGGCCTGGGTGGGGGTGGTGGTGGCGGGGGACAGTGCCAGGGTCTCCTCACCTGAGCCGCAGAAATAGGACAAAGGCCACCAGGAGGGCTACCAGAGAGATGCAGTGGCCCAGGTAGTTGATGATGACGGCAACGTGGTAGTGTACTTTGCTCTTCTTCTGAGGCAGGAGAGAGGGGCAGAGGTGAGGCTCCTTCACAGCTGTGCCCCTGTGCCCACTGGATGTGCCAGGACAGCCCACCCCCACAGATGCCTGGGACAAAGTGGACCATGATAACAATAGTTGTCCCTTCCGGAGCCCCTGCCATGCGTGAGGTGTTGCCCTACAGCAGTGCCGTCCAATCCGAGTCTACGTCTGTCTGTCTGTCCCCCAATCCCATGCTCTGTGCACTGCTCCGTGCTGTGGGAAAATTGTCGGTTAACTTGAATCTCCATAGCACATAGGGTTCCCCACCCCGTGTACACAAACACGCATGCACGGCTCACGGATGTTCTCTCATGTTCACGTTTCCGTTCAGTCCCAACACCAGATGGCCCTTGTGGTGCAGACCAACCCTCTAGGACTTCTCTCCTCCTCCCATTTCTGAGTTGAGCCACCATGTTCTCCATCACCCCTAAATCCCTCCCGCTGCAGTTGAGGCCCGCTCCTCTCAGCGAGGAGGGGAAAGGGCAGTTGCTGTGGGTTAGCATCCACAGAATCATTAGAAACCATAAACAACCTCTCTAGGCTCTATAACTTGCTTCCCGGGTCCCACCCCTGGCCCAGGGGGTCTGCTTGAAGTCAGTGGGGTCCTCTCCCAGGACTAAAACAAAGTTCCCAATGTTATTACCTAATTCATTTCATACACTGATGGAAGCTGGGAAACGCGGCAGGCCCCTTTCCAATCAAAGTTCGCTCCATGAGTGTGGAAGCCCTCCCGTTTACAGAGTATTTTCTTTCCTTTTTTTTTTTCTTTTTGGCCACACTGCGCGGCTTGCAGGATCTTAGTTCCTCGACCAGGGATTGAACCCGGGCCCTCGGTAGTGATGAAAGCTAGGAGTCCTAACCACTGGACCGCCAGGGAATTCCCTACAGAGTATTTTCACATCTGTTACCTTCTCAAACCCTCAAGGCAACACTGGGGGAAGAGCCAGTAGGGGGGGGTCTGTACCTTATTTTGCAGAAAAACAGGCCCGAAAGTACACGGACTCGTTCAAGGTCACTCAGCTTCAAACCACCTCTCACCTTCATGTGCAGATTGACAAGTGAGGCAGAAGACGGGTCCCGACCCCATGAGGCTGGACTGGGGTCTCCAGGGCCCAGCTCTCTGCAGACTCCTGACCCCGTGAGAGCAAAGGCCCCCTTCACCCTTTTGTAGGCCCCAAGAGGGCAGGGCCTAAGAGCCAGAGTGTGGCACATGGTGGAGCGCTGGGAAATGTGTGTCGAGTGCAGGAAGGAAAAATGGATGTTGGAAAGGCACTGGCTTTTGCAAGGGGAGGGTCCCTGGTAACCCCTCCCTCCCTCCCCCTTTCCAGGTTCTGGGGTGGGGCATGGGCACGATGATGCCCGGAAACTGGCAAGTATTGAGAGAAAGACAAGCTCGCAGGAGACCTGTGCAGCCTTTCAGAGCCACCAGAGCTCCTGGCTCTCTGTGGACCCTCCTGTCGCAATTACAGAATCCACGGGCATCAGAACTGGTCCCAAGGGATGGAGTCCAGCCCTACCCATCTTCCAGATGAGGAAACTGAGGCCTAAACTCACCCACCCAAGGACAAGGGGTGCACCTCTGAAGCAGGACACCTAACAGGCATCTGAGAAGGGGTGAAGCCCTTGCTCCCCTGCTCTCCCTAGCCCCCGCTCTCCCCCTTCTGAAGGGGCATCCTCACCGAAGAAGCTCTGAGGCCCAGGCAGCTCTGTTCTAGGGGCTGGTTTTCCTGGAAGAAGCTTTCAGGAACATGACAGGAAATCACATTAGCAGCTCGGGCTCTGGAGCGCTGAGACCCAGCGAGGTGCAAATGGCAGGTGGGGAGAGAGGGCGGGAGGGGCAGAGGGTATTCACTGCCATCATATAAACGCGGGGGGCGGCGGGGTAGCATCTCTGAGTGCCTGGCGGTAGATGCCAAGTCCAGAGACTCCAGCAGATATGCACACATCCAGCCTGTCTGGAACTGACATTTAATTTCCTCTTATTAAATTTTCCACAAATCCATGCTGCGAAGCCCCTGGGTAATGGCAGAGTCTGTGGAGCCCAGAACGGTGCGATGCCCCAGCTTCATACACAGGCCCAGGTGGGCAAGATGAGCAGAATGCGCAGGGAGGCCCTTCACTGCTCCCCACAGCAGGCCGAGCCGGGGTCCTTTGGTTTCGGGTGGCATGAGTCATTTATTAAGCACCGACTGCATGCCGGGCACCGCGCCGGGGGCTTTACAGACATCACTGCTTTTCTTTCTCACAACTGCCCTCTGAGAGTGTCCTTCTGTCCCCGTTTCTCCAGGTGAAGGGGCTGCATAATCGGCCCAGCATGGGCATCCAGGTCTGCGTGGCCTTAAAGACCCTCCTTCCTCTGCTCCCGCGGTGCATTTCTTGGGGGATAAGCAAGGACTGAGAACAGAAGCACTGTCTTCGCCCTGGGCCCAGAGTTCTCAGGGAGCTTCTATGGGGAGGTGCGGGGCTCATGAGGGGTTTTCTCCACTGAGGCTGAGCGGGGAGAATTGGGCCGAACCATGCAGGGGACCACGTTTGCCTGACTCCTCGAGCTGCAGGGCCCAGGCTGGCTCCCAGCCCTGCTTCTCCGCTGCCACATCAGCCCTATGCGAGGCAGCTGGGGGGTTGCGGTGCAGCAAGAGCCTGAGAAGACTGCTGGAGAGGTGGCCGTGCCACCCCGAGAGATGACCGGCATCACCAGGAGAGACGGCCAGTCACCCCCAAGAGGCGGTCAGTGATACCCTGAGGGGTGTTCAACGATACCCGGAGAGAATAGCCGGCAACATCCTAAGAGACACCCAGTGACACCCTGAGGGACGGTCAGTGACCTCCTGAGAGAAAGCCACCGTTAACTGCAGAAGCAGCTGGGATGCCTGAAGGTCACACGGACACAGCCAGTCCCTGGGGACCTGACCGGCACTCTGTCCTTGTCCAGTCTGGAGACCAGAGACTGGCAGGTAAGTACCCCGAAGAGGGTGGCACTGTGTGGCACTGGGCAGAAGCCACTCCTCTGCACCCTCACGGCCAGAATCCAATAAGTAATTCTGACCAGACTCTCTGCAAGGCACACCTGGCCCCAAGTGGTGGCAGTGTCAGACCTGTCCTGATGCCTTTTCAGGATAGCATGATGGGTTCTCCCCGCCTGGTCCCCACTGCTTCAGCCTCTCTCCCACCTCCATCCACCCCGTTTTGAGGCTCTCCCTCTCCACCTGGGTTTCCTGAGCTACTCCCTCACCCCACCCTGGGCACTCCAGCCCCTTGCTTCCCCAAAGTGTGGTCCCCAGACCAGCAACGTCAGCATCACCTAGGAGCTTGCAGGAATCTTAAGAAATGCAGAACCTCAAGCCCCACCCCAGATCCACTGAGTCAGAATCTTCATTTTAGCAAGGAGTCCAGAGGATTCCTAAGCATTCCAGAAGCCCTGGTCGAACCAACGCCCTCTGCGAGCAGTGAACGCTGGCCCACGAGCCCACACCCCCAGAGCCCCTTTTATGTCCCATCAAAGTGTGTGCCCTCCCAGGACGTGCCGGAGGCCAGGGCTCCCCAGCTCAGCAGAGCGTAGGGGAGGGAAGCAGAGTGTGTGCAAGTGTCGAGGGAGCGGTGGGGGGACGGGAGAGCTGTCTGGGGCAGATTGGGGTGTCTCTGCAGTGGACGGAGACAAGTGTGTGTGGGGGGAGGGTGCAGGCTGGTGCCGGGGTGGGGGTCACTGCAGGGGCTGGGCCATGCATGAAGCAAGTTCCCCGGCTGGGGGCCTGTCCCCTGCTGGTGATGGCTGTGGGCAGGTCTCCTCCCTGGCCTGGCCTCTGGGCGCCCTCACAAGTCTCATTTCACAGGCAGTGGTTCTGCGAATCCATTTTCTGCAGCTCCTGGGGCGCTGATGCTTAATTAGGGCTGAGTCCGGGCCCAGAGCAGAGAAATTGGCTGCTCGGTTAATTGGCGACATTCCTCTTGCTCTTTCACAGTAGTTCCAGGAGGGGACGGGGAGTCTTGGGAATGGGGAGGGGTCTGGCGAGGCTGGGGGCTGGCAGAAGGGGATGGCATTTTCACTAATTAAATTAACTGATTACCCAGAGTGCTAGGCAAAGTGGCCAGCGGGGGCTGCCGCGGAAAGGGTGGGCGGGGCATCCCGGGTGGGGGTGAGCCCTGCAACTAGACGAACGGGGATGCCCGTGACCCCATCGGGGGTGACCGATGGTTGGTGACCCCTCCCAACCATCCCCCCTCCCTGGTGAACACAACAGCCTCCCCTGAGCTCAGGTGATGAGGCCGAGGTGTGGCGGATAGATGGAGCGCCCTCTACAGGCCAAGGCGCAGGCGGACACCGCCCTCCCTCCCCCAAGAGGCAGACTGAACTGCTCTCCGGCCTTTTACAGACGAGGAAGCTGAGACTTAGTGAGGCTGAGCTACCTGCCCAGGGTCACACAACACATGTGTTGGAACCAGAATCCAAACCCCTCCAAAGCCGGTGCTGTTCCCGTTACACTGCCTAAGAGGGGCCTGATGAGAAGCTGGTGACCCCTAATCCGCCTTCTCCCCCCAACTCGCTGGTGGAGAGAGGGAGAGACCCCAGTCCAGGCAGAAGGGGTGGGAGCTGCAGAGTGGAGAAGGGCCTCTGCCCCTGATTCTGTGAAGGGTGTTGGGGGCAAGGGGGGCTGCTGAGTGTCCCCCGTCAGCCAACTAGAAGGAAGGGGCTTAAATTAGAGCAGGAGAGATTTGGGGGCCCGTGAATGTCCTCTGACATTCAGGAGGCTCCAATGCAGGGAGGGAGATTGAAGGCAGCTGTGACGTCTCCAGCTTGGTCATGTCCAAGAAGGGGACAGACGCCCGCTTCTCTGGGGTGGGGGAGGGATGTCCGTCCTAAGGCAGGAGGCTGGCGATCTGACCTCCACTTGGAGACACACGGTCAACCTCAGGCCCTGCAGACCCAGCAGGACGATCAAAGCGCAGGGTGGGGTGCGACGGAGGGGCTGCAGGCTTCTTGCCTTAGCTGTGCTCCCCGATACCGTCCCTCTCCGGGCGTGAACTGCGGTCCTAAGAGCCGCAGACAACACTGACCCGCCTTTCCCATCCTCCTGCCTCCTCTACTGTGTGCTAGGTAAGGAGTTCCCCACTCCGCTGTGTGCTAAGTAAGGAGTTGCCCACCCGAGCCCATCTCCTCCGGTTCGACTACGTTTCCCAACATGGGAACCTTACTTCCCTCCCCCAGTCCAGGTGGATGCCTTCCTCCCCAGCCCTGGACTTCTGGGGTTGCCTCACCATGTAGATACTTAGCAACCTGGGGGCTATCTTTGCTCAGGTCAAGATCACTGGGGAGCTGGGCCAACCCACCGGGCCTGGGGTGGACCATATGGCCTGGCCTGTGTGACATTAGATGCCAGGAAGCCTCTCGCCCTGCATCCCAAGTAACTGTTTTGTCTGCCCAAGCAGAACTACTAAAGAGCGTGTCATTCTTTTGGGCTAAGCACTGCCCTACCTTTGCAACTTCTACAAGGAGACAGCAGAGCCCCAGTATCTCAGTGATGTGAGGCCAGGCAGCCTGGGGGAGCGGCTAACCAAGGCATGCGTGGGGTGGGGGGGGGATGGGCGGAGTGCTAGGTGGGGAAAGCTGTTCTCCCACCATCAACCTCACTGCACAAGTACCTGGTTCTGGGCAGAGGGAGCCACCTCCAAAGCCCCGGGGGCCAGGCTCTGACTCACGCTGGCTGTGTTACCTTGTGTGAGTCACTCCCCCTTTCTGGGCCTCAGTCTCCCTCGCTGTAAGGTGAATGGGTTACCCTAGATCAGAGTTTCTCACTTTTCCCCCATCACCCCTCTCCCACACTCCCCCCTGCACTTGTTAAAAATACAGATTCCCAGGCTGCCCTTGGAGAGTTTGATTTATCGGATGTTGGGTGTAGCCCTGTATTTGAACAAGTGCTCGGGACGATTCTGATCCTCAAGCAGATCAAGATGGGATGGAGGGTCTCCAAGGTCCCTTCCAGTTTAGATCTTTTAGGCACTGGAATTCTTGGAACTGCCTAGACCAGCCCCTCTCTCCCACGCCCCAGCAGCCTGGGGCCCTTGGACAACTGGGGGCATCTCCCATCTGCCCTTTCCTTTCTGCTCACTCCTTCTTCCCTCTCCATGACCCCCACCTTCCTCAGCACCCACCAAAGGGGTGGGTGGAGGTGTAGGGGAGGAGACAGGGGGGACGGAGGTAGCAGCAACACAGAACGACAGATATGCCCGTGCGTCTGCCAAACATCACCCTTAAAAGATTATTCATTGCGGCACTGCTTGTCATAAGCAAAGATGAGAATAAAGATTGGTTAACTAAGCTATGGAACATCTGTACAATATTATGCAAATGTAAAAAAAATAATGAAGATGCTCTTTACGTACTAATACGGAACCATCGCCAAGACGGATGATTATATGAAAAAAGCAAGGTGTTGAACGAAGTGTATAATATGCAACGTTTGGGTGAAAAACAAAAAAGAATATATATACATAATTGCTTGCCTATGCAGAGACTGTCTCTGGAAGAACTCCTAAGAGACTGGCAAAATGGTGACCTCTGGTGTGGGAGCCCAGTGGCTGGGACAGGGCTGGGAGGGAGATTATTTTGTTTTCCCATTTGTACCTGTTGAATTTTGTATTGCGTCTAAGCAACGTCTTTCTCAAAAACATTTAAATATTTGAAAGGCTCTTCAAGGGCTTTTTCCAGCTCCATGGCTCCTCCCACCCACATCCCGAATTCGAACGCAGGACCCTGCCTGGACCTGGATGTGTCACTCCAGTGGGTAGGGTGGACAACGGATGAGAACTGGTCCCAGTGAGCTAGGAAGGAGGGAGGGAGGGAGGGAGACTCAACTCGCCGTCAGAGCCTGCCCACTGCCCTCTGGCCTCACCCTCCCTTGAGGATGCCCACTCACGGGCTGGCCTAGTTCTGGCTCCCCAGTTGGCTTCTCTCTGCAGGGCAGAGACACCAGCCTCTGGCTCTCCCATCTGACTGGCTGGTAGCAGGCGCAGAGCCGTGCTGGGGGCCCAGGCCCAGCCCTCAACAGGGTAGCTGGCTCGGAGCCTCACCTCCTCGCTAAGGATCTCCTGGCATTCCGAGTAGTTCACGCGGGCGGCCCAGGTGCCATTGGCCAGGCACTCCCGGTAGCCGTTGTCTGGAAAAAGAAGAGAGTCAAAGTGACCCGTGGCTCCTCTCCCAAAGAGTAAATGAGCACCTGTCCATCCATTCGACTGTCCATCTAACCGTCCTTCTGGGCCAGCACAGGAGCCGGCTTGCTGGGGGGCTCTGGGGTGAAGCTGGGGGGAGGGGCTTTCTTACTACTTCCACCTTCCTGCCTCTTTCTGCCCACTGGCCCCCCACAGAGGTACAGCGGTGATCCCAATGCATGCCCACGGGGCCATGGCTCTGCCCACCCAGGCTGGCACAATCATGCCCACAGGACTGGCCCACGGGCAGAGGCCTGACCAGCTCACTGGGCTGTTTCCTGCTTCCTTGCAAGCCCTTATGTGGGGCAGATTACACGGTGGGCACCCTTCTGAGAAATCTCCCATTTTGGGGTCTCACATGGTAGCAGTGTCTCACGGGGGTGGGGATCACAGGGCAGCTGTTAGGGAAGGTCCCCAGGGTGGCATTTCCCTACGGCAGGCCTTATGTTGGAGGGTCACGTAGTGGGAGCATCCATGGTGGAGGTCTCTCGGGACAGAAAATGACAGGTGGCAGGAGATGGGAGATGTGCTGGGGGATGTCATGGGAGTGGGTCTCGTGTAGCAATTATTTCGTAATTAGGATCCGCTCCAACTGGCTCCCAGACTGGCACATGGCACTTAGGAAAAAAAGGCAGGAATGTGGCCCGGGAAGGGGTGGGGGGGTCCAAGCAGTCATCAGCCTGGAAGCCAGAACGTGTCACCTTCTAAGGAGATTGGGAGTTGCCTGTGGTCTGAACTGAGGCCTGGCTTCAGGGCTCTGGGACACCCTCCTTCCTGCTCGCCCCCCAGGGACACCAGGGCCCTGAAACCCAGTAGGGTGGGGTCCAAGGGAGATTCAAATCTGGAGTCTTTTCTTCTTTGCTGGCGGAGGTCACCCTGCTCCACCCTGTACCCCTCTCAGGCATCGGTAGCTCTAAATATGTTTCCCTGAGTAAATTCTGGTCCTGACACCAGGAAGCACTGGCTGGAAGAGCCTTGAGCCATTTCCACCGGAGCCCCTCGCCTGCTGCAGCCTTTCCATGGCTCACACTGACCTTCACCTCACATCACCCCCCAGCAGGGCCGAAGGAGGTTGCGGAAGCTGCTTGAGTCCCAGTCCCAGCAGTGGCAGAGCGCCACGAGAGAGGCAGAACGGGGGCCCCCACTGCGTGAGTGCCATCGGCCAGCTGGCCTCTCAGGACCCTCTCCTAAGGTGTAAGAGGAAGGGCTGGACCAGCTGATCCCCAAGAGGCTGTCCAGCCTGGGACCTGCCTCTCTGCTGGCAGCACCACACAGTGGGGAGAGGATGGGGTGGGAGGTGGGTTTGCGGCTCCCTCCCCAGGAGAGGCAGCCCCAGCCTGGCCTCCAGGGCTGCCGGGCTGAGACCTCCTCTCTAACGCTGCCCCTCGGCCCTTCTGCCGAGAGGCTGTTCTCGCACAGCACACCAGTGGGGAAATGAGGCTAAATGGATTTTAAAGCTCTGCTCAGCTTCCCTGCCAGTGGACCTGAGTCTCGGCAGAGTTGAGCGCTTGGGCAGAGCTGAAGATGCTGCCCATTCCCTCCTTACTGCTGAATGAGGAAAAAGCTACCAGAGGGCTGAGGGCTCAGTGGCTGGGGTTTCGGGGACGACTGGGGGGAGGCACGGAAGCAGGGGAAACCAGTGTGTCTGCCATGGACGGAAAGTGCCTGGGACTGAGGCTGCTCCAAAGTGTCTTCAAAGAAAGGGACTTGGGGTCAGAGATCTGGTGCGAAGGGGCATGAGGGCAGGGGTGGGAGCTGCTGTCTTAAGAGAGGCAGTATACTGTAGTGTTCCGAGCTCTCCACCCAGACAGCCTGGGTTCGAATCCTGCCACCAGCTGCCACTAGCTTTGTGTGTGAACCTGGATGAGTCCCACGACTTCTCAGCTTCCTTATCTGCAAGACAGAAATGGTCCTAACAAGGGTTCCTACCTCAATGGTTGAGGGGCACTTTTAGCTGACATGTACAGGGTGCTTGGAGCTCTACCTGGCATGTGGTGTGAGCTGTTATTCTTACCATTATTGTCTTGGAGCTATATTTCTATAACCTTACCTAAGATTCAGAACATGTCGCTTGTCGCTATCATAGGGGGCACTGGCGGGGATTCCGGGAGGCATCCCCTTGGCTTAAGCTCCCCTTTGAATCCCACAGGTGGGGCAGGAGCCTGGAGTCCTTCCCAGGCCGGGTCATAGAGGGAGCAGGCTTACAGGAGGCGATCCTGCAAGAAAACAGGCCCAACAAGCCGCGAGTCGTTGCCAGGGAGGAGGTGACTTCCTTGTCTTTAACCGCTGAGCTGAGCAGTCCTCCTGGAGAGTCATGGGAAAATGGATATTTTGGGAAATGCTTCCCATTCCTTTGAAGATCAGATGCAGTGGGAAGGAGGCCATTAAGGGGAAGGCCTAGAGGCCCTGGCAGCACCTCGTCGGTAAATGAATTAAATAGCACCTAACGATTAGGTACAATTCTGGGTTCCCAGTCGCTACTGGTTACACGGGTGTTCCTCATCATTCTGGCACTGGGGGCACCTGGAAAGGGCAGTCTTCCAGCCCTGCCCCCACGTCAAGCGACCATCACCTCTTCCATCTCCTCTCCTGGGATCACAGAGGGGAGCGCAAGGGAGCCGAGAGAGCACCTCACCCAAACCTCCCACCACCCATCCTGAAGGTGGAGAAACTGAGGCCCGGGGAGAGCCAGTGCAGAGGGTTCCTTAACCAGGGTACAGGTGGAGCTGGGACTAGAACCCAAGACTCCTGGCTTCTACTTACGGCAGGGCTGCCCAGTTGAGTTATATGTGCCCAGGCACTAAAGGTTTATTCGGGGCACGTCAAGACACCTTCGGGGACGCGAGTGGGGGTAGTTCATGGGGAGTGGCCAGGACTGGCTGCAAAGGTAGGCAGGACTGTAGCTAGCGGGTGGACTTGACCGTGGGGGCAATGGGGACCCACAGAAGGGCTGACTCCAAGCAAGGGTGTGACAGGGTCAGATGAGAAACTAGGGTTGGAGATTGGGGTACCCTGTACCGGGGCAGTGGCACTGGGGATGGAGGGCAGGGAGGGTCAGACATGAGACTCACTTTGGAGGTGGAATTGCCAGGACCTGGTGCTCTGGTAAGGGGACTTGGGGGGGTTCCTCCTGGAAGCAGCCCTCCCGTGCCCCAGCAAGCACCAGCCCTAACGCTGCCTTTCTCCGGGGAGCTCCAGGGCAGGGCACCCAGCCGGGTGAGGGGAACAGCCGGAGGGCTCTGGCTCCCCAGTTCCGGCGCTGCCTCCAAGCCTGTGACCTTGGGCATTTTTAGCCTCTTTGCCTGCATTTCCAACTACGATGGGCCCAAGTTAGAGGCTGGCAGGATACACAAACTCTCCTTTAGGTCCTTCTGCCCTCCCTCCTACTTGCATTCTCCCCACACCTCCTCCAGGCTTTCTTCTCCTCCTGGGGTCCAGGGTGCGGTTGCAGACACATGAAGCTGCATGGTCTGGCTCTTCCAGCCTCCCGCCCAGTCCCAACACCTCCCCAGGGCCCTCCCACCCCTCCTTGGCTGTGGCCCCCAACCCGAACCCCATTAATCCAGCTGGTTAAAAAAAAAGAGAGGGGCAAGAGAAGGAACTTGGGAGTTCTGAGCTGGACAGAGTAAGAAGCCATGTCATCGAGCCTTCTCCATCCTCAGATGAGGGGCCAGAGGGCCATAAGAGAGGAAAATTGTGTTAAAGGTCACAATTGGTGTCTGTGGTCACCCTCTGTCACCTCTTGGTGGGGCTCTGAGCTCAGGCCCACCAGACCCCAAGGGCCCACCCAAGGAACCCCCCACCCTCCCCTCAGACAGCTCAGGGCCCCTGGCCTGCAGGTGTTGCTCTCTTGATAAGCAGGGGCTGTGAGGCATTGACAGGGGAGAGCAAATTAATTCTGAGGGTGACAGGTGGCATAGCAAGAAGCCGCAAAGCCTGGAGGTGGAGGCTCAGGGCCCCAGGGGAGCAGGGTGTTTACATGGGGATCAAGTATCTGAACAAACCCTGCCCGGGGCAGTCGTCTCCCACCCCCACCCCACCTGTGGGCCTACGTGCAAGGACAAGGCCCCTGCCTACGGATCTAAAACTCTGAGTCCCCCCATCTTGTGGCTGGAGGGCCCAGGATAGCCCTGGTATCCTCTCTGAGCAAAGTTAGGGCTTTCTGATGATTTCTGCCCTACCTCATGGCTCATGCCAACGTTAACCCAGCTTGTCAACTGCAGAAGAAAGTGTCAGACAGACCCGGATGCAAATTCCAGCTTCACCTCTTACCAGCTGCTGACCTTGGGCAACTTCCCTAACCTCTCTGAGCCTCGGAGGCCTTAGTTATATAACATAGTCACATGTAGCATCTTCCAGGGTACCGTGAGCATCAGTAGTAATGAGCAGAATACCCAGCAGAGCACAGAGCCGGCCACTGGTCAATGGCGGTTGTACCCATGAATGGCATTATTATTATTATCATTGTCATTATTATTTTCCCCACCTCCAACAAGTCCCAAGCTCTCCCCATCCTGTCCCACCTCCCAGGAGATGGTCTGCCCTCCACGGGCTCCCTTACTTGTGGTGTTGTAGCGGACACCGTAGAAATAGGCAGGGCAGGGTCGAACCACCAGCTGCCCTGCGGGGCTCTGGGGCCAGCAGGTGCCAATGAGGTCCACGGATGCATTGCACTGCAGTCCTGGGGGCAGAGACGGCCGGTGAGGCAGGGCAACATCCCCACTGCAGTGTCCCACCCCCCTCCCCACTGGGCCACATTCACAAGCCATCTGGGGACAGGACAGGAGCAATGACCCCAGTGCAGAGACGAGCTCCAGGGAAAGGAATCTGAATTTGATGCTATGGCACTAGGGAGACAATGTGGGTTCCAGAGCAGAGGAGAAACAGATGGCTGGAGGTGGTGTTAAAAGTTGAGATCCTGGCTGGCATTTAGAGGAAGGCTGGACGTGCTCCAGGTCCCCTGCTCTGTAGCCTGAGGACACTTCTCTTGGCCCTGTACTTGGACCACAGCTCTTAGAATTCACAGCCTGGGACTTTCCTGGTGGTGCAGTGGTTAAGAATTCGCCTGCCAATGCAGGGGACATGAGTTCAATCCCTGGTCCGGGAAGATCCCACATGCCGTGAAGCAACTAAGCCCATGCGCCACAACTACTGAGCCTGCATGCCACAACTACTGAAGCCCGCGTGCTCTAGGGCCTGAGTGCCGCACCTGCTGAAGCCTGCACGCCTAGAGCCCGTGCTCCGCAGCAAGAGAAGCCACCACAATGAGAAGCCCACGCACTGAAACAAAGAGTAGCCCACACACTGAAACAAAGAGTAGCCCCCACTCGCCGCAACTAGAGAAAGCCTGCGTGCAGCAATGAAGACCCAACACAGCCAAAATAATAATAAATAAATAAATAAGAAAAAGAAAAAACCCACATTTAATATTAAAAAAAAAAAAAAGAATTCACAGCCTAGAACGGCTCGGAAGAGACCCAGCCAACCCCTGACCCAGTTCCCTCACATGTCTCTAGAACCAAACCACATCTGCTCTGGACCTGCAGGGAGGAACCAGCTAAAGGAAGTTGGCCCACCTTCCAGCTCACCTGATAACCACTTTTACCGAACATTCGTGCTCTGGTCTGTGCTGGGACCTGGTAGAGGACTGACTGAGAAGGGGACCATGGAGAAAAAAGGGAGGGAGACACCACGTGGGGGAGTGGAAAGGAATCAGTAATCTGGAACCCTGGCTTCAGACTGGGCTCTGCTACTAATTTGCTGTGTGATTGTAGGCAAGTCTCTTGCCTTCTCTGAGCCTTAGTGTTTTATCGATAATGAAGTAGTTGGATCTGATCAGAAATTCTTAATCTCAGTCCACTGGAAGCTTTAAGGGTTCACAGAGACTTTGACATTAAATGAAAAATTTGTCCTATACATGCAGTTGGGAAAGGCACCATGGCTTTCATTAGATTCTCAAAGGGGTCTGTGACTCAGAAAAGGATGTAAACAACTGGACTAGAGAGAGGATGTCAAAATCCCCTTCCAAATGTTTGCCCTTAATTAAGAGCTTTTTGGAGTGGAGTGTGTGTGTGCACGCGCGCGTGTGTGTGTGTGTGTGTGTGTGTGTGTGTGTTGGAGCAGAGCTGAAGCCACAGTAACACTTCCGGGAAGGTGGGGGGTTTTTGGTCTCCAATGGGTGGGGGCTGGGCTGAGGACAGTCCTGGCATCCCTCCTGATGCTGCCCCTTCTTTCTCTGCCTTTCCATGCCCCTCTCCTCTCAAGGCTGGCACACCAGTCCTGTGGAGACCCAGTGTGTCCATCACGATGGGAGAGGTTAATAACCTGAGACTGGCCATAGAGTGTACAGACAAGCCAGGGAGAGCCATGAGCCAATGAAGGGGTGGCATCTTCAGTCCAGGGCATCAGCAGCTGCCAAGCCCTGGCTGGGGCCCACCTGCCATCTCCCCCCCAGCTTAGCCTGTGCCTAGTCTCTCAGGAAACAGCACTGGGTTAGACTGGCATCCCTTACTTGCTGGATGCAGGGCAGTGCTGAGCAACACTTGTACCAAATTCTGGTTTTTCTTTCTAATCAAAGCTATTCATAGGATGTGTGTGCAAATCTGGGCTCAAGGGCCAAAGGCTTCGAGGCTAAGTGGTTTAATTGAAAGAGAAAGAAATCTGGATTGGGGCTTAATGGACACGAGGAGACGGCCAGCTAGGCAGCAGGGGTGGGCCAAGCCCTGGTGCTGTGCCACAGTGGAGCCTCCGCGAATGACATCACAGAGAGGTGATGGGGGTAGGGGAGTGAGGAAATCAGGTTGAGATTTTAATCTGCCATGGGTCATGCCGGTCGTGCTGGGCCTGGAGGAGGGGAGAAACGGAGGCATGTGGCTGTGAGGAGGGAGGGATAGTATTACGGACCACGCTCTGCCTCTCCAAAGGCCTTGTTCATGTATTTTGTTTCCTCCTCATTCACCCTGCAATGTCGTTATTCCCTTTTTTTTTTTGTTTTTAATTTACAGATTCATTATTCCCTTTTTACAGATGAGGAAACTGAGGCCCAGGGAAGTAAGTGACTTGCCCAGGGTCGTGAGTCAATGAGTGAAAGAACTAAGACTCATAACCAGGTGTTTGGGACTCTACATCAAGTGTTCTTTCTATTACAGCACATTGCTTGCCAATAAAGGGAGGAGAACAGTCAAAGAGGCAGCAGGGAAAGGGGGCAGGATTTACTGAGGGCTGACTGTGCGCCAGGCACCTGCCAGGTGCTTTACATATACCATCTGACTTCATAACCTTCCTCAGCAGGTTGTTCGTTCACTCACTCATTCACATTATCTCCTGAGCTAGGCACTGGGAGATTAAATGGAATGTCACAAGTGGTACCTGGAACTTGCCTAAGGCCCACTCTCAGTGTAGCATCTGCCCTCCCTCACTGCGCTCTCTCCCCTGCCCTGGAAAGTTCCCCAGAGTCCTTTCGGAAAAGAACAGAGGGCAGGGCAGGACTGGGCACCAACCACAGCCAAGACCAGGCCACAGCCAAGGCAGGGACCGGCTGCTGAGCCAATGGCCCTCCTGGTCTCAAGGACCAGGTACCGGCCAATGCTCAGAGGCCTGCCCCCACCCACGGCTGGTCGGGGATATGCAGGTGGGAATGGGCAGGGTAGAGCTTTCTGCCTCTAGTCCGTGGTACAGATTAGGACTCCATACCACCTACATCGGGTCTCACGCCATCTGCCAATGTGGGTGCTAATCCTCCCTGTTTTACAGATAGGAAAACTGAGGCCGAGGAAATTGCTTATCCTTAGTCGCATAGACACTAAGAGGCAGAACTGGGTTTTGACGCCTGCCCAGGGCTCTTCCCACTGCACCACAGCGGTCCGCAGCCTGGGCAACTGGCCTTCTCAGCATTTGGGTGCACGGGTCTCTGTGTCCTGGGTTCCTCCGGTAGTGCCTCCCTCTCTCCCTTCCTCCCGTCCCTCGACGCTCACAGAAGGCTGCGTGGAGATGGTGGGGGGAACACTGCATCAGACATGACCTTTACATGAAGAGCCCAGAAAATCCTGGAGGGAATGAAAGTCTTGGTGCGAGACGGGAAGAAAGGGAGAGAGAGGCTGTAAGAATGGAGAAGAGAAACTAAATGCAAGCGGCCAGGGGACAACGCTGCCCCTCCCTCCGAAAGAAAAGGCCCCCGCGCGCTGGCCTGGGCTCCAGAGACTGGGTGGGCGGGGTCCGAGGGAGAGAAGAGCCAAGCAGGGGTGCGGCCTGAGGCACGGGGCCAATCAGGAGCGGCGACCGGGCTACGACGCGCAAATACAGGCTAGAAAGTTCTCAGCGGAATTGGCCTCTAGGTTTTAGGGAGTAGACGGACAAGAGAGAGGTAGGGAGGGAAAAGAGGAGGAAAGGAAGGGTGTACGGGATTTGGGGGGCCGGGGGAAACGACCTTTGTTGAACACTACTCTGTACCAGGCAATGTGAAGGGCACTTGATGAAATTCATGCCACCCATTCAATTCACTCCATCACTCTTTGAGGAGAAGGAAAGCAGGGAGGGGACAAGGGGAGAAGGAGGGAGGGGGAGAGAGAGGAAGCAGAAGACAAAAGACACTGAGAATAAAACAGGGAGAAGCAGACAGAAAGCCAGAACAAGGTACAGAGAAAAATAATTTCAGAGGTGCTGTGGGTGGGGAGGGACTGGATTTCCTAGTTGGGAAGGGGAGAAGGAAGGAAAGGAAGTCCTGGTGTCACTCAGCATGGAGGCTATAAGGACCTAGAGGTCAGGGCTGTTGGACTGTGATTCTCCAGGTCCCACTGATACAAATGTGCAGTCTCTCCTGCTCTCCTGGGGGATATGTTCCCCCTTGGGTAGCATAGCTCTGGGCTAAGGAGCAGTTTGGACCAGAGTAAACCAGCCTTGCAAATAGCCGGGTAGACTCACCAGCCAGCAGCACGAAGCCCGAGTTACTATTAGGACCCAACTCCTCCCCATGCAGACCGGTCACCAGGATCCCCTCCTGGTCAGTGAAGTAATAGGTGGGGAGAAATAAAGACTTTGCTCTTTATTCAACAAGTTTTACTGACTACCTAAAAAATGTTTTAGGAGCTGAGGATACAGTAATGGATAAAATAAATGCCCTGCTGTCAGAAACAGGGACACAGATGTAGAGATCAAACGTACGGACACCAAGGGGGGAAGCGGGGTGGTGGTGGTGGGATGAATTGGGAGATTGGGATTGACATATATACACTAATATGTCTAAAATAGATAACTAATAGGAACCTGCTGTATTAAAAAAAATGCCCTGCTGTCAGTCTATGGGGTTGGGGGTTGGGGTTGTGTGTGCAGACAGACAGACGTACCTGTTAACCAGTAAGAGATGCTATGGAGAAAAAACAAGCAGGGTAAGGAGATAAAGACTGACAAGAGTGCTATTTTTTTTGTTTGCGGTACACGGGCCTCTCACTGTTGTGGCCTCTCCTGTTGTGGAGCACAGGCTCCGGATGCGCAGGCTCAGCGGCCATGGCTCACGGGCCCAGCCGCTCCACAGCATGTGGGATCTTCCCAGACCGGGGCACGAACCCGTGTCCCCCTGCATCAGCAGGCAGACTCCCAACCACCGCCACCAGGGAAGCCCAGGAGTGCTATTTTAATTTGGCCCTAATATTTAGGCAGAGACCCAATGGAAGTGAGAGAGGTAACTGTATGCCTACCTGGGGGAAGAGGATTCTGGAGGGAACAGCAGCTACAAAGGCCCTCAGGCAGGTGTGTGCTCAGTGTGTCTGAGGTATTAACATTCCTGTCACTTGGTGGCTCACCCCCTCACTCATGGGGCAGCTAGATCCCTACAGCGTTTCTTCTGGGGCTGGGGTGGTTGCAGCCAAAAGTAACCCATAAAACTGGTCCTGTATCTTCCTCCTTCCCCACACATGCGCAAAGCAGATGCATGGGGGCCGACACTCCAGGTGTTCATGGGAGCACTGTGGTCAGCCCGCCCCAGATGCCTTCGAATGGAGGGAAGAGGAGAGAGGAACAGTAGGAAGGGCTCCCACCTGCCTCTGAAAAACACCTGCCGAGTCAGAGTCCTGGGGGGAACTGCTTTAATGAACAGAAAAGAACCCTTTGAGGGTGGCCACCACCCTTTGAAGGTGGTTTCTTCCCCCAAACAGATTATATAGTTCACTTCCCATCAGGCTCAGGGCCATATGTACTCAGCAGATCTTTCCAGAGCAGATAACTTCCAAGAAAGGTTGGAACCTGGCTCCTGTCCCCAGTTATGTCGGGTCTCCCATCAGGGGCTTCTGAATGAACTAGGGTAGGTGGGCACGTGGCAGCAGCCCTGCAGCTGGGAAGCCCATCCCCCTGTTTGGTTTAAGCCCAGGAGGAAGACTCAGCCAAGGCTGCCCAGAGGGGCAGCCAAGTGGCCCAAGGGCAGTCTCTGAAACACACACGCTTGCTCATTTCAGGAAGGTGTTGCTGGGATGAACGGGCAGGGGCTCTGCCTGTGTCACCTGGCATAGAGAGGCCAGGCAGACAGTCCTGCTCTTTGCTCAGCCACTTTGTCATTGGACTGTCTTCTCCTTGGCTGGGCAGAATAGAAAGATGCCTTTGTAGGGTGTGTGATTCATCAGGACAAGTGGGTGGGAGCCTCTGGTCCTGTGGGTCTATGGGCTCTTCAGTTATGCACCTAGTACGGTGTCAGGCACATAGTAGGTTCTGGGGAATACTGGGAGCTGTGTGTAAACCCAGTATAGGTACGGGAAACTGCAGGGGCGTCTCTGCACCCCTGGAGGACTGACCATAGTGGGCCCTGGGTACCGCGACTTTCCAGGTGACCACATACATGGTGGCGGGAAAGTCCAGAATCAGGCCATTCGATTCAAATCTTGGGGCTACTGCTTAGTAACCGTGTGTACTTGAGCAAATTACGTAACGTCTCTGAGCTGTACGTTTCTCTTCTGTAAGATGATGATAAAAATAATTCCTGGGCTTCCCTGGTGGCGCAGTGGTTGAGAGTCCACCTGCCGATGCAGGGGACACGGGTTCGTGCCCCGGTCTGGGAAGATCCCACATGCCGCGGAGCAGCTGGGCCCGTGAGCCATGGCCGCTGAGCCTGTGCGTCCGGAGCCTGTGCTCCACAACGGGAGAGGCCGCAACAGTGAGAGGCCTGCATACCACAAAAAAAAAAATGAAATAAAATAAAATTCCTAACAGTACTGTTTGATGACTGAATGAGATTAAAGCACTTAGAATGGTGTCTAACATACAATAGGCACTAAGTAAACATTAGTTGTTATTATTAGTTATTACATTATTATTATCATTTATGACCTTAAGACAGGAGATGACCCTGGGTCCTTGTCAGTGCTGTGATTCCATTTATCTCTGATGTCATGGGTCAATAATTCTATTACTTTCTGGCATCGTCATATTCATGCCATGATTTTATGAGTTGTCGTCTGTGATCTGCCACATGATGGAGCCTCCGCCCTGGGGACCCACCTTCTCCCTGCTCCTGGCATGTGAGAGGCCCCCCAAAGGCCCCAGCTCAGTGCCCGCCACCCCGGCCAGACGCCCATCCATCTGTCTCGGTCCCTCCACCCCACCCTCACCATCTGTCTCCACCAGTGCCCATCAGTCTGGGTAGGTCTTAGCGTTGGAAGACAAATAGCCCATTTTCAGAGGCTGCCATGGAGGGATTGATGGACTGTGTGCCCTGAAGCCAGGCAGGCTGCGCTGGGCTGGGGGTAGGGGCACAGAGTGCAAATCATCGGGAAATGAACGACATTCGTCACGCCTGCTGCCTCCAAGGACAGGTGACACCTTCGTGGGCTCAGGGTTGTCACTACACAGGAGCACAGAAAGCGAGTCAGTGGAGACTGACCCGGCTGCCGCGCAAGGGGCTGGATCAGGGGGCGCTTCTCCTCAGGCCAGGCCTCCGAGCAGGTCTCTTCCCTCCCGGTCTTTCTCCAGACTCTTGCTTAAGAACTTTCTGTTCCTCACGGCCCAGCTTAGCCAACTTTGCAGGCAGATGCTCTGGGCTCCCAGGACCTCCCCAGGCCTATTGCTCTCCCCTCCCGACCCCTCCCCTGTTCTTCCACCAAACCCACCTGCTAGTCCTCAGTCAACTCTAGCTTCAGCTCAGAGCATTGGCTCTTCTCTGCCAGTCCCTGCGCAGAGTCTCTCAGAGACTCACCTCGAAACCTCTCCCTTCAGGAAGGCTTCCTGAATTCACACCACCCCAGTCTAACCTCCCTGCCACCTCCGTTGTAGTGAGCGATTCATGGCAAGGGCCTGCCCCTCATTCCAGCTACACAGTAAGCACTTTAAAAGCCTGCTCTTCCCAACAATAATAAATAATACTCAGTAGTGGTATGGCACTCTACAGTTTGTGAAATATTGCCATTAAACATAGTGCATTTAATCCTAACAGATCCTTGAGGCAGGTGTCAGCCCTCCCACCCTACTCTGTAACTGCAAAGTGAGGCTCAAGGGAGTCAAAGGCGCACTCATCCCTGTGGCTGTCAGTGGGGGGCCCAGGGCACACAGGACAAGACTGAGCACCACTATGAGCATGGGAACCCAGTCGGTGCTCCAGGTCTGGTGCTCCTTCTCTCGCCCCCCCACCCCCACCCTACTGAGGGAACAGCAGGCCAGGGGGGCAGCTGCCTGGGGCTGTGGAAGCCTCCTCTCCCCGCAGGCCCAGGTTCAGAAACCCCCTGCTCCCCTGCTAGCACGTGGTGGCCATTTCCCCAACAGCGCAGGCCTTGCACCTCATAGCACGTGTGTTTGTGCACTTGACTCCCGTACCAGACTGTGAGCTCCTTTTTGTTCTCCCAGGGAACATGGGGCCTGGCGCACAGTAGGTGCTCAGTTAATGAGTTGGATTGAATCAAGGAGAGAGACCTGCAGAGGAAAATGAATCACCAAAGAACAAGCCTCCCAAAGACCCTCAGGTGCACCTCTCCACCTTCCCTGGGCAGCAGCATCCCCAGGACCCCGGTTAAATGGACCAGGATGAGGGTTCAAGGACCACACCCCAAATTAGAAAAGGCATGGCCTTAGGAGCCCAAAAACCGAATTCTCCCATGCCTCAGTTTCCTCATCTGTACAAATATCTCATCTTAAACTCTTGTGAGGATGAAATAAGATTATTATACAAAAGCACTTTGTAAATGGTGAAGTCATACAAGTATTAGTAATATTTGCAGTTAAGCAGTATTTTCTATCGAGGAGGGCTAGAGCATGGTGATAAAGAACGTATCTGGGAGCCAGGCTTCCTGGGCTCAGATCAGCTCCAGCACTTACTAGTTCTGCTCTGTGCCTCAGTTTCCTTATGTGTAAAAGGAGGAGAACGGCACCTCCCTCAGGAGGTCGTAAAAACTGGGTGAATATACAGATGGTCGCCGACTTACGATGGTTCGACTTTAATGATTTTTCGACTGTACGACGGCTTGACAGCAATATGCGTTCTGTACAAACCACACTTCAGATTTTGAACTTTGACCTTTTCCCAGGCTAGTAATATGTGGTACGATCCTCTCTCGTGATGCTGGCGGTGGCAGCTGCAGCAGCTCCCAGTCAGCCCCGCGATCACGGGAGTAAACAGCTGACACACTGACAACCACTCTGTACCCAGACGACCATTCCGTTTTTCACTTTCAGTACAGTATCCAATAAATTACAAGAGATGTTCAACACTGTTATAAAATAGGCTTTGTGTTAGTTGATTTTGCCTGACCGTAGCTAATGTAAGTGTTCTGAGCATTTCAAAGTAGGCTAGTCTACGCTATGCTGATTGGTAGGTTAGGTGTATTCAATGAATTTTTGACTTACGATATTTTCAATTTATGATAAGTTTATCTGGACGTAACCCCATTGTAAGTCAAGGAGGAGCTGTATCTCAAATACCTCGGACAGTGCCCCACGCAGAGCGCCCTACATATTATGCTTCAGGCATTTTTAGCAGCAGCAAACAGCAGGCTTTCTTCCTCACTGACGCCTGAGTCACAGCCCAGCCCTCCGCTCTGTTGGTTCTCACGGCTGCAAGGGCTGGGGCGACTTCCCCTGTTGTCCACCCCAAAGCAGGGAGGATAGCTACTTGGCACGCTTGCCCCGAGCCCCCCTGTGCCCCTGGCTGATGCTGTCACCTAATCGCAGCTCTTTCCCACCACACTTACACCCGCTCAACACAGCACTCGGTGGATAAATGATGGATTGCTTGGAGCCCCAGAGGGGAAATCTCTCCGCTGTTCCTGCCCCAGGGCATGGCTCTGTGTGCAGGCTCTGGGAGCCCTGGGGGTGGGGGGGTGGGGACCTGGAATCTTGCAGGAGGCAGATGGGGGTGCTCACCAGAGATGTTGCCGGCCAGGGATAGGCTCTCGCAGTGCTGGTCCTGGAGGGAGGCGGAGATGCAGTGCAGCCCCAGGAGAAGAAGGGCCTGTGGGCACAGGGAGGTGAGGGACACAGTTAGACTGTGTCATGAGCTGTCTGGCCTGGAGCTTCCTGCTGCCCCTCTTGTCCCCTTCATACACGTCTCATCCCAGACACACACCCCTCCCCCACCGGCCCAGCCTCCCTCCCCCCCTCCTCCGTGTCCTCTCTGCCTACGAGGTCTGGGGCTGCCCTGCTCTCTGAGGGGCCTGAAAGGGAGGCAGGTGACAGCAGGAGCCCAGGTTCCCAGGACAGAGGGGAACTTTCTCCCTGAGGGCTGGGGGCCTCCAGAGAGGCTCTACCTGAGCAAGCCACCTCCATCCTCACAGGGTCTCAAGGGTGGCACAGGCGTGTCCCGACACACCCACACCCACACCCTCCCACCTGCCCCCCCCAGCACCCCCCACCCGCATGGGCTCACAGAAGACCCCCATTAGTGAGCCTCCCTCCCTCCCCAGCTGCAGGAGCTCAGGACCTGTGGTTTAATGAGCTGCCTCCCGGGCCCTCATCCCCACCCAGCTAATTACTGGTCACTACAAATCGTGCCTCACCATTCACCAAGTCATTTTATATCCGCGATGGTACTTCATTCTCTGTGGGGCTGGCTGTCCCTGATGAGGAAGCTGAGGCCCAGAGAGGTGAAGGGATAAATGTGTCTGGAAAGATGCCTGCCCTAATCCAGGGAGAATCTTTGCCTCTTACCCTCCCTGGGGACTCTGTGTCACTCTGATTCCAAAATTTCAGCCCACCTGGGGAGAGTAGCATGGGTCTCACACCTAGAGGGCTACCCACTTCTTCAACTAACACCCACACATAATCATTGTGTCCCCTCCCTTAAGGTCAACACCTTCCCTGTGGATTTAGAGTCAAAAGAGACCTGGCATCCAGCCCCAGTTTCACTGTGTTGCCATGGGCAGGTTACTTGACCTCTCTGTGCCTCGATTTCCTCACCTGTAAAGACGGGTGTAATAGCCACCCCACCACCACTCAGCCAGGCTTACAGGACGCAGTGTATGTAGAAGTCCTCTGTGAGCAGCACAGCTTGATCCAAGATGGGAGGGATTTTGTTCATTGCATTCTAATTTGCTGAATATATTAACGAGTTACATCGTGTTTCAGGTCTACAAGGGGCACTCAATAGGTCACGCTGATTGATTTGAACTTGGTGATTCTTATTTAGTCACCGGTTGGAGGCGAGGTGATTGTTTCCCTTGGGATTTGATTTGTGAAGGGCTAAGGAGTGTGTGGGGGGGTTGGGGTAGTGGAGGATTGTAACTAGCCCCCCCTCCAGTTGTCAGGACATGAGAGCCCAAGGACCAGCAGAGCCCTGTCTCCCTGACTGCATGGGAGGCTGCTCTCCGCATCACCACCCCTGTTCCTCTGCTATTCCTTCCTGGGGTCCCCTCCCCGGGACCGTCTCCTCTCCTCCCCACTGCCCCCCAACCTGCCATGGTGTCTCAGCACCAGCCCATTTCCAAAACAGTTCTGCAAAATTCACTGCAGAGCTTCAGACAGGGACACTTCGATCTGGAAGCAGCCTTAGCCATTTCACAGGGGAAAATGAGCTCGTGAGAGAAGTAGGGACTTGTCCGAGTCCCACGTGAGCAAGTTTCTAATTTAGAGTAGAGCTAGGGTGGTGGCCAACACGAGCAGCACACATTCGCAGCCCTCATTTGCAGACCTCAACCGCAGGGCCAGGACTAGGGTGAGGAGACCAAGGCATTCACCTCCAGTGCAAAATTTAAGCGGGGGGGGGGCACCAGAAAACTTAGTAGTCAAGATACATAATATTTTAATGCAATATTTTTTTAAACTCTAAATTAATGCAAAAAATTCCATGATGAACAACATATCAAAAGCTTTTTTTAAAAAGCCAGGATCACTAACAGTGCTGGGCCATACTGGAGCCTTGCGTAAAAGGAAAAATCAGTAATAATATTAAAATATGATTTATCTTGATACTGCACTTTGGGGCAGCTCTTTAAACTCCATGCTTGAGAAAAGTGCCTCACTTGCCTCACCCAAGTCCTGACCCTGTTGCTCCCGTACCTTCTTCCCAAACTGGCCTCCACCCTGCGCCCCAGACCCTCACGACCTGTGCCACCCACCTGCCCACTCCCGCCGTCTGATGACAAAGACAGACCCTGCTCCCCGCTCTCCCACCCAAGATGGAATCGAATGCTCCCCACTCCTGGTCAGGACCTGTTCCACCCACACCTCCTGTAGGAAGCCCCCCCTTTGACCCTGATGACTCCCCCACGTTGTCCCCTCAGTGCTGGCCCGAGTCCGCAGTGGGTTTGTTTATCCCCTCACTGGCACACTCCTCCTGTCACATCATAGGGGTCTTTCTGCTCTGGGCCAAGCTCCAGGCTCCGAGGTCCACCCCCCGGTCCTGTACCCCCATCCCGTGCCCAGCGCTTGGCCTCAGCCAACGGCGCTGGGGTCAGCTAACTCGCTCCTGGGACTCGGGAGTTATTAGAACAAACCCATTCATCTCTCTGGCCCCAAGGAACTTCCAACACTTTATTAATCACTAATTAAACTTCACTGTCCCCGGAGAGATGGCGAAATATCTTTACCCTCCTTTTCCACTTCAAAACGCAGAAGCGGAGAGAGGAGGAAGCCACCAGGCCCGCCACTGGCTCTTGCATGCTGAGCGGAGAGCTGTGTCCTCGCTGACAGACCTGCTGCTCAGCTCAGCAGTCAGCAGGGACCCAGCTCTGAGCTGTCCCCAGAGAGGGCCAATCAGCTGGGGTGGCCAGAGGCCTCTTCTAGAAGGGGACTAGAGACCCCCACCCACGGCTTGTCACCCACCCCTGCCTCTGCCACCTCCCAGCACAGACACACGTGTACACACACAGCATGGAAATGGGGCTCCCAGAGGCAGCTCAGCCGCAGGCAAATTAAAGGAACCGGTTAACACCCTACGTGAAAATGTCAGCCCTGCTGCCTGGCATTCCATCGCTATCCTTCTAAGCCTGAAGCTGTGCTTTGTGTTTCGGTCTTTCACATTCTCCTTGAAAGCACACCACGTTTTATTCACGCTGAATTACTTATTGCTTCCCCAGCATGTGGGGTCCTGCTGGTGTCTGCACACTTTTGCCCCCTCATCACCCTGGCCCACCTGGTGAAGTCTGCAGTCCTCAAACGCCAGGTCCCGAGCCCCTCCCCGCGGCAGCGCCTTCTCCGACCCTCCAAAGCAAAGCAGCTCGGTCCCCCGTCAATGTGCCCAGGTCCCCTCCGTACATGCGCTAGACCCTGGCAATCAGAGAACTCAGACTAGTCCCAGATGCATGGAATTGCCTCAGTACAATGCACTTACGCCCCAGGATTCTAATCAGATGGCAAATACACCAGCCAGAAGGTCTTAGCCTCGCATCCGAATGTCCTGGGGTTCACAGAGGAGCAGGGCGCCTCCAGATTCATCATGAATCCAAAGCAAATGCCACGGGATGGAGCCTGTCCTTGGCTGGCTAACTGTAACCCTGACCCTTCCCTCTCCTTGGATGTGCTAGTTCACAAAGTCATTTTCTCTCAATAGAGGGCCGGTTTTGCACTATGCACAGAAAAACGTTTCTTAAAATTCCCAAACCAATCTCTCCTCTCAGGAAATGTTGGCTCTGTACGAATCTGGGCCTGGACACCTCTGGCTCTGCGGAAGGGTTTGTCAAGGCTCCTGGCTTATTCCTGAATCACAGTTTCATGAAAAGTCCAGAGTTTTCCTGTGTATTTCCTTCTACCATACGTTGATCTCCTCTTCAACTTTCACTAGTTTTCCAACTCCACCAACAAGAGAGTATTGCCCTGTAGGGACAAGCCCCTGAAGTCTCAAGGTTGTTGTTTGTGTTCTGCTAAAGCTGTGAATTCTTAATCTGGTGTCTACAAACACACGAGGCAGGGGAGGGGATGAAACCCTGTAATTAAATGCAGAATGTTGCGTGTAATGCTGACCATTTTCCTGGGGAGGGTGAAGAGCTTCCTTCACTCTGTGGTGAGGTCTAGCACTCCAAAAAATATGGCTGGAGCATGTGATGAGTAGGGTCACATCAGAGGCCTGGGCTTCACCAAACTGGACATGTCATCCTCTCTCAAAGTAAACCAAAAGCGGTTTTGACCTAAGAATCGCCACTTTCTTGGACCCCTCTGTCATCAGTCTTAGCCGCTGGCTCTCCTTTCAGAACCGTTTTTGACAAACCAAGCTCTCAGGACTTGGTGAGGTGGACAGAAAACCAAAATGGGACTGAGGATCTGAAGCTGGCAGGCGCTAGGCTCACTCACGAGGTAGATCCTCACTTCTGTGTGCCAGCCTGGCAGCCCCGAGGCCCCCAAATAAAACCCGCACCTCAGCTGCAAATCTCTCCACTTGCCAGAGAGCGAAAGCCGGAATGTTAAATCTGAGAAGGTCAAGGGCGTGCTGTGGCTCGATCACAGCATCACATAAACTGACCGTCCTAGGACCCAGGGGTCGCTGACACGGAAGGAGCACTGTGCTGTGGAAAGCAGACAGAGCAAGTTCCATGCTCCCCATTTTACAGGGGTTTTATAGTTGAGGTGCCCAAGGTCACAGAACTGTTTTTAGCAGCTGAGTGGAGACTACGGCCCAGTAAGCAGGCTATCAGGTCTGTTTTTCAAGTGGATGAAGGACGGAGGGGGATGGATCAGGGCAGGGCACGGGAAGAAGCGATGGGCAGAGAGGGAGGGAAGGGCGCAGGAGCCACGGAGAGGGCGGGTGGGCGGGCCGGAGTGTGACAGCTGCCTGCCGGCTCCAGGCTGCTCCAGCTGCTGTACATGCCCCCACCCCCCGGCCAGCACACAGCATGGCTAGAATTGAAGCTGCCATCCCAATTCCCAGTGTGACTTTGGCATAAAGGTTAATCACACCCAGAAAATGCTTATTAGAGTCCATAAATAACTATGTTGCTGAAGCTCAGTTTGGTCTTTAAGGCACAGAAGTGCAATTTCCTTTGATGGGATGGTCTGGTAATTAACCTTTCAGCAAGAATCCTGAAGGGCCACTGGAGGCACCAGGGGCCGCGCTCATCTCCCCAGATTCATGAGGAGCAAGGAGACGGGGGCCTGCCTGCCCTCCCCTACACAACAACTTCTGATGCTCAGCCTGGGAGAGCCCTCAGAGGCCCCAAGAAAACCTTCCCTAGGAGCCAGGGACTGAGCTGGCCCTTGGGCAGAACCACAGCTGCAGCATTTGCGAGCGATCTTTCAGCAAGATTCCTCCCCCTGCTGCTGAGTTCTGAGCCCAATCCTGCTGCTACTAACTGTGTGACTTTGGGCGAGTCACCTGGCCCCTCTGGGCAATGTGATCTTTCTTTCCTGCCTCACAGGGATGCAGGTCACCTGGGGAGGGGGGAGAAAAGGAGGAAGATGCTTTCTGAAATTTAAAGTCTTCTAGAAGCACCCATGGGGTCACTATCATGACTTGGTCACTCTGGGCCCTTGAATCTTCCTTGGTTATCGAGAAGGTTGGACGAGAGCAGGCTGGTCCTGGTGTTCCTTCCAGGCCCCGGGGAGTGGGGCTGCAGCAGGACCAAAGCCTTCTCCTTCACTCTGTCAGATTGTTCTGCCTTCTCTGTAAGCTTTCCTTTGAAAAGGGATTTTTCAGCTTAGAAGGAAAGTTGTTTTGATTTTTGTCTCTTTTTTTTTTTTTTTTATAAATTTATTTATTTATTTATTTTTGGCTGAATTGGGTTTTCGTTGCTGTGCACAGGCTTTCTCTAGTTGCGGCGAGCGGGGTCTACTCTTCATTACGGTGAGCAGCCTTCTCATTGTGGTGGTTTCTCTTGCTTTCCGGAGCACAGTATCTAAGCGCGTGGGCTTCAGTAGCTGTGGCTCAAAGGCTCTAGAGCGCAGGCTCAGTAGTTGTGGCACATGGGCTTAGTTGCTCTGCGGCATGTGGGATCTTCCCGGACCAGGGCTCGAACCCATGTCTCCTGCATTGGCAGGCGGATTCTTAACCACTGTGCCACCAGGGAAGCCCCTCTTGTTTTTTTAAACCACCAGATTAAGTGATCTCACTGAGCCCCTTGCTGAACTGGGATTCTACATTCAAGGAGTCCAGGACTCACTGATTTGGAAAAAAGGAAAAGAATTCAGAAGAGGCAGGGAAGGACGCACAGACACACACACTAAAAGGAGAATGGCAAGGCAAGGTGTTGGTGAGCACAGGGGGACCATGGGATTACAGAAGGGCTCAGCACAAGGTGATGGTGTGGGCAGGCTTCCTGAGGGAGGTGAGTTTGAGAATGGCAGAGTGGGCACAGACTGTAGGAAGGAAAGAGAGGGCTTTCCAGGCAAGGGGAGGGTCCTGAGCTTGAGGAGACTGGACAGGCCATCTGTGGAAGGGTTCAGACACCGGGCTGCGATGGATCCTTCAGGCCTGGAGTGCCGAGGTGGATTCCTGAGCATCAGCTTGTCATAGCTGGTCAGTTTCATCATTGGTAGGTATGGAAACAGGCCCAGAGAGGGGAAGTGAGACCTCAGAGGCACCGGCTCAGTGGAGGCACTTCAGTAGCTGGGGATGAACCTGAGCCTGGCTGCCTTCCCTAGCCCAGGAGACTGTGGCAGATCCTGACTTGGAGCACAGAGAGGCCCCCCAACTCCCCAGTGAAGCCAAGATTGCAACCCTCCCTGGGAGGCAAGACCCCCAGTGGACACTGCCGTCTGCTGGCCGAGGAAGGAAGGCCCACTCCTCTTGGGTCCTGGGGTCCCCTGGCTCCACAACCCGAATATCTGACCATATATCTGACCACAGCTCTGGGCTGTGGCTTTTTTTCCCAGCTTTATTGAGATGTAATTGACGTATAACATTGTGTAAGTTTAAGGTGTAAAACATAATGATTTGATATATGTATATATCGCAAAAAAATTTCCACAATCAGATTAGTTAATACATGCATCATCTCACGTAATTACAAATGTGTGTGTGTGTGCGTGTCTGTTGGTAACTATTAAGATCTACTCTCTTTGTAACTTCCAAATATATAACACAGTATCGTTAACTATAGTCACCATGCTGTCCATCATACCCGCAGAATGTATTTATTCATAATTGGAAGTTTGTACCTTTGACCACCTTCACCCATTCCCGCACCTCCGCTCCACTCCTGGCGGCCACCAATCTGTTCTGTTTCTCTGAGTTCGACTTTTTATTTATTTGCCTCACTATCGCGGCCTCTCTTGTTGCGGAGCACAGGCTCCAGACGCGCAGGCTCAGTAGTTGTGGCTCACGGGCCCAGTTGCTCCGCGGCATGTGGGATCTTCCCAGACCAGGGCTCGAACCCGTGTCCCCTGCACTGGCAGACTGATTCTCAACCACTGTGCCACCAAGAAAGCCCTCGACTTCTTTAGATTCCACATGTATAAGTGAGATCATATGGTATTTGTCTTTCTCTGTCTCACTTATTTCACCCAGCATAATGCCCTCAAGGTTCATCCATGTCGTCACACATGGCAGGATTTCCTTCCTTTTATGGCAGAATAATATTCCATTGTATGGATTGACATGTATACACTATTGATACTAAGTATAAAATAGATAAGGAATGAAAACCCACTGTTTAGCACAGGGAACTCTACTCAGTGCTCTGTGGTGAAAATCTGTGGTGAAATCCAAAAAAAGAGGGCGTATATGTATACGTAGAGCTGATTCACTTTGCTGTACAGTAGAGACTAACACAACATTGTAAAGCAACTATACTCCAATTTAAAAAAAAACTGTTGTATGTATATACCACATTTTCTTTATCTATTCATCCATTTATAGACACTTAGGTTGTTTCCACAGCTTGGCTATTGTATACAATGCTGCAATGAACACGGGGATGCAGATATCTCTTCAAGGTAATGATCTCATTTCCTTTGGATACATACCCAGAAGTGGAATTGCTGTATCATATGGTAGTTCTATTTTTAACTTTTTGAGGAACCTCCATACTATTTTCCACAGTGGCTGCACCAATTTACATTCTCACCAACAGTGAACAAGGGTTCCCTTTTCTCCACATCCTCCCTGCCACTTATCTCGGCTTTTTTATAATAACCATTCTAACAGATGTGAGGTGAAATCTTATTGTGTTTCTTACTTGCATTTCCCAGATTTAATTGGATTATTTGTGGGGCTTGTTTTTGTTTTTGGGGTTTTTTTTTTTTTTTTACTGTTGAGTTGTATGAGTTCCTTATATATTTTGGATAGTGACCCTTTATCAGAGATGTGGTTTTCAAGGTATAGCCTGTTTTAAGCAAAGCCAAGAGAAAAAAAATCTAAATATGAAAAAGAAGAGGGATCATAAATCAAGACTTCTTTAGAAAGCTGGCTCCCCATTGGATTTAAAAATTAGGATCTGATTTGCAGAAATAAAACATATGCGCAATCAACTCTTCTGAAACCTGTGTGCCTACAGGGGATATATCTGTAGTGACGGAATGACAATACAGGGGAGGTACAGAGCCCACAGGCAATTGTGCAATTTCTGCCCTGCACAGAGGTGCCAAGTGGAGAGGTCTCTGGGGGCTAGAATTGCAGGCTCTGCATCAGCAGGGCCGGGACCCTCGGGCGGGGGGTGCGTTTTCTAATCCACGCAGAGGTGCTCTAAAGACTAGCCAGGATAAAACCAGACTTGGGACAGAGGGTGGTGATGCTAGATGTCCTTTCTCAGCCCTCTTGACTGCCCAGGACTTCTGCCCCCCAACCACCCTTTTCTCCCCATCCTGCCCCAGGACAGCCTCTTTCTAGGACAGCCACAACCTGTCGCCACCTCAAAGCAAAGAGCCTGTGCTTTCCCGAAAGCGGGTGAGCAGTGAAAGATTATTCTGTTCTAGGCAGTTGAGAAAGAATTTATTGTTCCACTTAATTAACTTAAATCGCTGTTGTGCAGAGAGGAAAAAATGGGAAGGAAGATCTCCTGCCTACATTTCAGGGAGTGGGGCACACCTGGGTGCTCCCACCTTCAGGTCTTCTCCCTGCAGCCCTGGGCTCAGGAGACACCCTGCCCCCTTCCCTGCTACTTCACTCCTCTGCTCCCACAACGAGGCCCCACAGGAGAGCTGAAACCTGCTTCACCCACCCTAAGGGCAGTGAGGACCTGAGACACCCCAGCTCTGCAGTTCACACATTCCCCTCCAAGGGTCCCAAATATGCTGTCCCATTGGTTATAAGCTCCCTGAGGGCAGGGTCTGTGTTTGGCTAATTCTGTACCCTTAGTGGGGCCTGGCACAGAGTGGGCCCCCATACATGTTTGTTGAATGAATAAATGAATGACTGACAGAGTGAATGAATGGATGGGTTTTCATTTTCTGTCCCCTCTGACCATGGGGTCGCACCTGGACATTTTGACGGGTTCACGTTTTCCTGCATCTCTTCCCTCTGCCCACCAGGAGCTCTCTTTTGCCCTTGGTCTTCCTTCCTGCATTGATCTCCACCTTGGACTCCAGGAGGCTGTGCTGAAGGAAAAAGTGTTTTGGGGGTGGAAAGTGCAGGGCTGTGCTCCTGTTCTGAATCTGGCAAACTTGCTCTGTGACCATGGACAAGTCTCCTTCCCTTGCCCCCCCGCCTCAGTTTCCTCATCTGTGAAATGAGGAGGGTAGTGTTTCCTACACTCCTTTCTAGGTCTGAATATGCTCTGACTCCAGGTTTTACAGGAGAGTAGGAATTCAGACCTTTAAATCTGAGGCCAGAGAGATCCACATTGGAAACTTTTATTTGCCCCCTCCTACCCATGTGACCTTGGGTAAATCACTTAACATCCCTGAGCCTCAGTTTCCCCATCTGTAAATGGCGCTAATAGGGATGAAGTATTTATATTCTAAAACTTTTGGAGAGATTCAACAATATGGTGCGTCTCACACAGCACAGGTCCAAACACACGGTAAGCCGTTAACCAACGGTAGTGATTAGTATTTACTCGACTATGAATGTATAAGTTGCTTCCTTCCTGACTCGGCCTGTCTCTCCAGAAGCGCCCCCTGACTGGTTTGCCTGTCCACCCAGGGTGTGCACACCCACTTTCCACCACTCCATTCCCAGGAGCCAGCAGACACCTGTGAAAGTAAAGTTTGCATCACTGTCGCTGTTGCAGATTTGCTGAGAGCAGGGAAGGGAGGTGGGGGGCGGGCAGTGCCCTGGAGCACCGCTGACCTCCCATCCTGGTCTAGCCTCCTTTTCTGCTGCTCACACATTCTTTCTCTCCTCCTCTTGATACGATTCGCTCTCAATTCACTCATTAACATTTTCTCATAGCTCGTGCCTTCTCGGCCTCCCGGTGTCCCTCCTACACATCTTCCTCTCTCTCCTGGTCTTAAGCTCTCTGCCGGTCTCAGTCTTCCCTAGCCTCCATTTTTTCTTCCTCCTCCCCTTCCTTTCCCTTCCCTTCCTTTCTTTTTCCTTCCTCCCTTCTTCCCTCCCTCTCTCCTTCCTTCCTTCCTTTCTTCTTCTAAATTCCAGCTTTGACTGAAGACTTGCACAGTGCCAGACCCTGTGATTTTTCTCATTTAATCCTTCTCAACCCCAAGAAGTGGAGCCTTTACTATCTACCCACCATACAGATGCTCCGATCCTGGGGTTGTACCCCTGGGCAGGTCAGCCTGTTTCCCTGCCTGTCCGGCCTCCCTTCTTAGGCCCCACCACTGCATGGATCCTCCAAAGGAGGAGGGACAGGTTACTTTGCCTCTTGACCTCTACCTCCGGGCCACAGCCTGGATCCCCGAAAGCTGGCAGTGGGAACTGGGGGGTAGACACCAGTGGGGCCCTGCCAGCTGGGGGCTCAGGAAGGGTGGAGTTTGGTTCTCGCAAGGGAATGGAGCCCGACCGGGGCTCTGATCCAGCCCCTGACCCTGGGAACTGCTCAGCCGTGAGCTGTGAGCTTCTCCCAGACACTGGGAACCGGTCCCTGAGGGGGTGGGAAAGGCATCTGCTACTCGGAGAGACAGAGCCGAGGTTGGGGACAGCACGGAGATGCCAGCCACGCAGGTGCCACTATCAGCTGTGCTCTCACTCAGTCAGCTCTCTGACAAGCGTAAAGTGAGGGAGATTTCAGTGTCAGCAGCAAAGTGACGTCCTTTAAGAAGCTGCGTTTTAAAAGGGATGTGAAGAGGGTCGGGGGGATAGAGTGAAATGATCTGATGGCTGGAAATTAATTTCTGTTAGAAAACTGCGAAAGGTTTTGAGGCTGCTTTTCCTGGACAAGTGACTGCCTTCCAAGGCCATGAGGGTGGTTTAGAGGGGGCTGCTGGACCACCCAACCCCAGTGAGCAGGGAGATTCAGGGCAGAGACTAGGAATAGCCATCTAATCACCCATAAGCTGGGCAACGGCCCTGCCTGTTTCTTTGTCTGTGAAAGAAGTGAATTAGCCAAAATCAGAAGTTTCACACAATGCCTGGCAGCCAAGAGACAGAAAATTCTGTTTCCCAGGCTTCACCTCAGAGATCTGGGCTCGGCAGGCCTGAGGGGAAACTTGGGAGTCTCTCTGTTTTTTGAATGTTCTCCAAGTGATTCTGAAGTGTCCCCAGAATTGAGGGGAACTGCACTAGCCCAGCAGTTCTCAAGTGGGGGCAATTTTGTCCCCCACGGGACACGAGGCACCATCTGGAGACATTTTTGGTTGCCACAGCGAGGAGAAGCTACTGGCATTTTGTGGCTAGAGACCTGGGATACTCGGATGCATTCTCAAATGCACGGGCAGCCCCACAGCAAGGAACTACCTGGTCCCAAATGTCAACGGCGCTGAGCAGCGGAAACCCTGGGTCGGAGGCTTTTGCAGCTCCTTCCCAGCTCGGAAAACGCTCACTTGCCTGCCCATCATGGAAGTTGGGAGTGTGGAAGGAAGATGGTGATGGGAAGGAGGATGCTGGAAAGAATGAGAGGACACGAGGGAGGAGCCTGCAGGACAGGAAGAGGCCCTGACCTCACCCTGTGGCCTTGGACCCGTCATTCCCCCACCTCCTAGCCTCAGTCCAAAGTCAGGAGACTGCTGGGAATGACCCCTCCTGGCCAGGTGGGGAGATGGGAGGTCCTTCCCCTCTCTGCTGTCCTGGAGCCCCCAGGCCTCCTCCTGGAGGGTGTGCACAGGAGATGCAGACGGAGCAGGAAGGTGGCCACCTGTGGGTACAGCCAACGCTGGGGATCAAGCAGCACAGGCAGGGCACGTACGCAGCCTTTTCCTGGAGCCGTGAACCAGGGCTTGCCCAGTGTGCCCCCTGGGCGAGCTCCTCGGAGGCAGAAGGCAGAGCTGACCCTGGAAAAGTCGTGCTCCCTCATCTTGGGTGAGTCCAGGGATGAGGGCTAGAACCAGCGTGGGGCTGAGGCCTGTCAGCCTTGGGGTGAGTCCACCACAGAGGAAGGGCTTCCCGTGTCTCACCAGAGCTCTGTGACTGCCATGTGTCTCCCCAACCCCTGCCCCGACCTCGGTGGGTGATAATGTGCGGGTTGATGAGTGAGAACGAAGCGGGGGAAGGGGCCCACCCAGAATCTGCCAGGTGGTAAGGGCTCTGAATAAACCGAAGGTTTCCACCCTCCTGGACAGGGGTTCTTCCTGCTTCCGGCAGCCCAGCCCAGCTGCTACAGCACCGAGTCTTACAGCAGGAGGCGCCCAGGTACAGGGCTGGCAGGCAGCCAGACTCCCTTGAAAAGTGAACCAGAGATTCTGGGCTATGAATCCTGGCCCCAAAGAAGGGGTTTAGATCAGCGCTGCTGAAAGGGTGGTGGGGACTGTGCGGGACTGCAGACTGTTCATTACTGAGAGTGAGCGTCTGGAAACGCTGATACGAAGTTGTCTTGGCTGTGATCTCATTGAACAGGGTCTAGACCACTTCAGATGTTGTCCAGCTCTCCAGAAGAGTCACGTGATGCAGGCTGCATGGCTGTCATGCACAACAGGACCACATGCCGTGGACTGGAACGACCCACGTGGGCCTTCCCTACAGCTAGTTTGAGAAGCCCTGCTTTGGCTGGAGGAGAGCACACGATGGCCAGCTCATCAGGGAAGGCCCCATGGAGGAAGAGGGTCTTGAGTAGCAGTTGGGCTCGTGTCAAGGGGAGGAGTCGGGGGGGGGTGGGGGACAGAGTGGAGGCTGGGGGAGGGACCTCACCAGGGAAAGCAGCAGGTCCCACTCATTGAGCTTCAGAGGGGACAGGCCCCTCAGCACACAGGCATTTCCTCTTTTATTCTCCATCATGGTCCAGAGGAAGACCAAGCCCAGAGAGGTTGTGTGACTTGCCCAAGGTCACCCAGCCAGGAAGTGGCGGAGCCGGCCCCAATCCCAGGCCTCCTGCTTCCTCAGCTCTAGTTCTCCTCCCCCAGGGATGCTCTGCTTCTCAGGGATGTACATGTGCCACTGCATGGGCCCAGAGTTTCACAGCCTGGCAGTGGTGTTCACTGTGAGGTCACTGGGGCCCAGCGATCTGGAGAGAAAGACACCAAAGTCTGCCCCACACCCACCCTTAGGGAGCTAGAGGGTAGGGATGTAGACTGAGAGACAAGATCCCATGGAGGGAGCCAAGAATGGGCTCATTCCTGGGGTTTCCCTGGTGGCGCAGTGGTTGAGAGTCCGCCTACCGATGCAGGGGACACGGGTTCGTGCCCTGGTCCGGGAAGATCCCACATGCCGCAGAGCGGCTGGGCCCGTGAGCCATGGCCGCTGGTCCTGCGCGTCCGGAGCCTGTGCTCCGCAACGGGAGAGGCCACAACAGTGAGAGGCCCGTGTACCGCAAACAAACAAACAAACAAACAAAAATAGAATGGGCTCATTCCCTTCCCCCAGCGTCCTCTGCCCACCTCTGCCTTGTCTGGCTATTCCTGCCTTGTAACCAGCAGAACCGGGACAGCTGCGGGGAGGGAGCCCCAGGCTGCCACCAAGCCTCCTCCCTAGCCCCTGCCTGGGGACTAAAGTGCCCTGGACCTGCTCTCTGAGGACCCCAGGTTCTGAGAAAGTTCTTGCATCTCTGTCCTCAGCCCAGCTCCAAACCTGCTTCTGGCAATGTCTCCTACCAGCCCTGCCCGAACCCCTCATGAAGCAAAATGCTGCCCTTGCTTTTTTTTTTTTTTTTTTTTTTTGCGGTACACGGGCCTCTCACTGCTGTGTCCTCTCCCGTTGCGGAGCACAGGCTCCGGACGCGCAGGCTCAGCGGCCATGGCTCACGGGCCCAGCCGCTCCGCGTCATGTGGGATCTTCCCATACCGGGGCACAAACCCGTGTCCCCTGCATCGGCGGGCGGACTCTCAACCACTGCGCCACCAGGGAAGCCCTGCCCTTGCTTTTACATGTGGACAAATGCCTCCAGTGCTACGGGAACCAGGGATGGAACGTGGGGCAGGACTGGAATCGCTGAATGTTACTAAATGGTGCCAACAGCGTAGCACTCGATAAGCCATTGCGTCATAAATCCACTTGCAGAGCCGGGGGAACCTATCTGTCTAGCCTGTCATTTCCATGTCTCCTGTCGCCATAGCACCTCCACACACACACACAGATAAATGTTCAGCGGGGAGATGCCCTCCATTGAATTCAGCATCTATTGTGTGCCTTCGGAGCTTGGAGTACTGGGTTAGGCGCTCGGGACATAGTCTTGTTTTTGCTTTCATTTTTAAGGGAATCCTCCTGACCCGGCAGAGCTCAGAATCTATGGTGGGACAAGGGCTTGGGTTAGGTGAGAGTGACCAGAGGTCCATGCGGGGTCTGGCTGGTAAATGTTTTGAGCATCCTGTAGGGGGACAGACCAAAGAGCTGCAGGGTCCCCTGTTGTTGGAGAGCCCAGGCTCCACCGTGAGCCAGAGGGTCACATGATGGGGAGGAGGGCAAGCAAAGGAATGACCAGGGAGAGATGGACTTAGACTGGAGGGCTTCCTGGAGGAGAGGGTAGTGGTGGTTCAGGGAGAATTTGGTGGACCTATTAGACAGGATTGATGTAGAGAGACTGGGGGGGACAGAAGCCCTAGAAGGAGGAATACTATGGCCAAAGGCAGGCGGCGGGCAGAAATGAGTATTCTGTGGAGGTAGGAAGGAGGGCTGGGGCAGAGGGCCAGAAGAGCCGATGGAGAGATGCGGGGAACATCTGGTTTTTTCACCCCTAGAGTAGGAGAGAAAAACTCCATGGGGTCGCGTGTGTGGGCGTGGGCACAGAGGCTGCTCGGTGAAGAGCCAGAGAAGCTGGGCGAAGTGGAGGGAATGGGCAGGAGGAGGGGGACAGGCAGCGGCTCAGACCAAGCCCAGGACACAGGCCTCCCTCCCAGGACCAGCCTCTCGGGCTCCCAGCCAGGCATGTGCAGCCTGGGGCGTGGTCACGGAGGCTGTCCAACCTGCCATCCACCCCCACTACTGACCCCAGGGCCCTGGGGGCCCAGCTGCTACTCTGCGAGTCAGTCTTCCAGCCCTGGCCCGGGCAGGAGGGCGCTGCCCGCCTGTCTCACCGGTCTGACTGTGCAGCAGCCTCTAAGTAGGTAGCAGTTGGGGGGATGCTGTTAGGGACACTGCAGATGACTCCCTGAGGATCCCAGCGTGAACACTGCAGATGACTCCCTGAGGATCCCAGCGTGTGTGCGTGTGTGTGTAAGAAAGACAGACTGCGCACTGGGGGCCAGGTAGATCCTCAAAGGCAACAGGCTTTGTTCCTTCTGACTGGGTTGGGAGAGCCCAGCCCTGGGGTCGCTGGAGGGTGTGGGGTTGGGGGGAGCTCCTTCCCGTGGGCAGGCATCCGCAGCCTCCACAAGGCACGCCTCAGAGCATCCCTGCTCTCCGGGGCTCTGCTGACCCTGATGGCTGAGGAAGGCTCCTGGCAGCAGATTAGGGAGAGTGGGGGGAATTCTTGTAAGAAATGGAGAGGGGGGATGGGACTTCCCTGGTGGCGCGGTGGTTAAGAATCCACCTGCCAACGCAGGGGACACGGGTTCGAGCCCTGGTCCGGGAAGATCCCACATGCCGCGGAGCCACTAAGCCCGTGTGCCACAACTACTGAGCCTGCGCTCTAGAGCCCGTGAGCCACACATACTGAGTCCATGTGCTGCAACTACTGAAGCTCGTGCACCTAGAGCCCGTGCTCCACAACAAGAGAAGCCACCGCACCGAGAAACCCGCGCACCACAACGGAGGGTAGCCCCCTCTCGCTGCAACTAGAGAAAGCAGCAACCAAGACCCAACGCAGCCAAAAAAAACAAAGCATGAAAGAAACTCTTAAAAAAAAAAAAAAGAAATGGAGAGGGGCATTTCCAGTAAAGGCCATCTCTGGCCTCAGTACCAGAGGCACACGTTCACTTAGCTGCTAAAGGGAAAGTACTAAACAAGAACAGCCAAAAAAGACACGCAGGTCTTTTTCTTGCTATCACATCTTTCTCTCTCCCTTCCACCCTCCTCCCTTCACTTTCCTCCAGGCCCTTCTGGCCTCATCTCCCTCTCTCATGCCAACTTTAGCCAGTGGTCTCCATCTCTGCATCACCTTTGGTTTCTTTCTGTCTTTCTGCATGTCCATATTTTATATAATAATAAAATCATCTATCCTGAGCAGGCCCATGGGCACCCAGCTGGGCCTTTGCTTCTGACTGCGGGGTCGGGGCCCTCAGTGCAGGGGGGCCTTCTGCCCCTTAGACAGCCCGGGGCTTTCCCTCGACCCTTCCCCAGGGTAGCCAAAACCCTCCTGGGCCTGGTTTCCGTCTCCAGCCTACACAGCCCAGCCCCTCATCCCTGGCCATCCCTCCCTATCCCACCCAGCTCTGTCCGCACAGTGGCGGGGCTGCTCCAGGAACAGCTGGTATCTCTGGAAATCACGGAGCCCTTCACACATCCTGCCAAGGAGGCTGGGGAGACACGGATGAAAGCAGGGGAAACCCTGATGTAAATGGAAATGTCGCAGCCATCGCTTGCCCTAGCCCATCACCCTGGGCAGCCTCCCCTCCAGCTCTTCGGCTCCATGCTCCTGCCAGGGGTACTGAGCAATACATTGTCCCAAAGGCCTGACCTCCCAGCGCTGAAAGGTTCAACTAAGTCTCCCACTGTGCCTCCGGGTAGCCTCACTACCTCTTAAAACTCGCCATGGGTGGGCTCCAAATTGCAGTCGGTCAGCCTAGAACAAACCCCCGTCTCCCTGGTTCTACAGGCACAGAAGCAGCTGGACCAGTCTGGCCAGTTTCTGTCCTGGGCTTTGACCTAGGCGTCCTGGCTCCCGGCCAGATTGGCTGGAGGATGGGGACAGATTGACAGGTGAAGGGGGGGCAGGTGTGCACCCCACAAACCTCATCTCTAAGCACCTCACTGGGGCTGCTCCCTGGAGACCAGCGGGGCCAGGGGAGGGACTGTGATATTGCTTGAGTTTATAGGGAAGAAAGAGCGCCCACAAACATCTTCATCTGTCCCTGAAATGGATTCATGGCTCCTGGGTGGAGAGTTGCCAAAAAACACATTCGGCTAAAGCATTGAGTCGGGGGTTCTGTGTACATGGGACCCATCTCCCAGAACTGCATCTCAACACACCCATTTCACAGAAAAGGAAGTGCATGTCCGTATTCCCCAAATCTTCCTCCTTCCCTTCCTGCCCTCCTGCCTTCTAGCTTCTCAGTTTTGTTGAAGTTGACACCAATTACTCTGAAAAGAAATGGTTAATAATCTGTTGCTTAATGGAATCTAGTTAGTTGTTTTAAAATAATTGTTTGCGTCAGTGACTTAATCATTTTGTATCATCCTCCTTACATGTCTCTACTTTTTTTTTTTTTTTTTGCGGTACGCGGGCCTCTCACTGTTGTGGCCTCTCCCGTTGCGGAGCACAGGCTCCGGATGCGCAGGCTCAGTGGACATGGCTCATGGGCCCAGCCGCTCCGCGGCATGTGGGATCTTCCCGGACCAGGGCACGAACCCACGTCCCCTGCATCGGCAGGTGGACTCTCAACCACTGCGCCACCAGGGAAGCCCTACTTTTTTTTTTTTAAAGATTTAATTTTATTTATTTTTGGCTGCATTGGGTCTTCGTTGCTGCGTGCGTGCTTTCTCTAGTTGTATGTGGTAAGCAGGGGCTACTCTTTGTTGTGGTGCACAGGCTTCTCTTGTTGCGGAGCACAGGCTCTAGGTGTGTGGGTTTCAGTAGTTGTGGCACGCGGGCTCGGTAGTTGTGGCGCATGGGCTTAGTCGCTCCGTGGCATGTGGGAACTTCCCGGACCAGGGATCGAACCTGTGTCCCCTGCATTGGCAGGTGCATTCTTATCCACTGCGCCACCAGGGAAGTCCCCATGTCTCTACTTTTAATGCCAAATGTTTTCACATGTCAGAGATGTTCAGAGGGCCAGCGGCAGGCACCTCTGTCCTTTGCCCTTTGAGCTTGGCCGATGGCAGGTGGCCCTATCCCTTCTCCCCAGGGTCTATGAAAAGGACCCTGGGGCAGGAGGATATTCTACATTGCTAAGTATTCCTTCCTCCACCTCCCTTTCCCTCACCACTCCTCCTTTTGCTGTTCTTCCTTGGATTGATAAAATTCAGTAAAGATTTATTAAGTGACTACTATTGTTAATATTTATTAAGCACTTACTGTGTGCCAGACAATGTGCAGTTGTGCTTAATTCCACACTTGACATCTCATGAAGTCATTATGATTATCCCATAAAGTAGATACTATTTTTCCTCTTTTTTTTTTTTAAACGTATGAAGAAACTGAGGTTCCAAGTGATAACCTAGCTTCATAGCAGAGTCAGGTTTCAAGCTCGCATCTGCTTCACCTGATGTTCCCACCCACACAAGAAGATGCTGATTGCCACGTTGGGTGGAGTGAGGGCTGGCTGGCCAAGAGCGACAAGTTGGAAGACAAGCACTTAAAAAGGACTTGATGATGTTACTTTCAAGGGACTCTGCAGATAGGGGCCCCCGGAGGATCTAAGTAGACAGGAGTCATTTGTAATTAACAAATTCATTCATTGAAAGTAAAACTGCAGCTAAGACTTGGCCTTAGCTCCAAAATGGGCTCACTCTTCCTTCTTTTGATGCCATGAATGGTTAGGTAGAGTCAGAGCTGGGAGAGATCACCCCACCCTCTCCTTTCACAGAGGAGGAAACAAGAAAGGCCCCAGGTCACCTGCTAACAGCCTGCTCTCCTCCAGACCAGCCAAGGCCCCACCCTCAATGGATTCTCCAAATCACCAGGTGCTATATTGGCTCTTCATTGCTTTCTTTTCTTTTCTTTTTAACATAACTATAGTGGGCCTAAGGGGGGCAGTTCCAGTCTTTTCTGCATCAGAGGTGGCTTTTCTGCCAGGATGGTTTTGGCATCTCTCAGTCTGTTTGGACAGGACACCTGCACCTCCTGGGAACAGCAACGGGTCCACTCTGATCATGCAATACTAAACTGAAGGAAGCAGCGATAACACCATCCAGCCAGCCAACAAACATTTGTGAAACACTTATTACGTGCAGTTGATTATTAGGCCCAGTTCTATGACGGGTGAAAGACGCAAAAACGCTACATGTTGAATGTCCAAGAGCTTTTCCTAGCTGTCTTTTCCTGCATTATTTTATTTTCTCTGAAGAGCAGGCACCTTGCAACTTTTTCTGAAAGCAAACTCTGTGCCAGGTGCTGTTCCAGGCACTTTGTGTGTGTATTAACTCATTTCATCCTTACCTCAACCTTTCGAGTTAGGTATTGCCTCCATTTCATAGCTGGGAACCCTCAAGCTCAGAGAGGGTGCTTGGGTCCAAGTACTGAGGTCCTGCAGCTGGGAAGGGGCAGAGCTGGGAATTCTCATATGAGGTTGTGGCCCTAAGGAGTGTTTCTGGAAACAGATCTTGCCCAGAGACATGAAAGGTAAAAGAGAATCTAGTCAAATACCCCTGTTTACGGAGAAACGGTAGCTCGGAGAGGGAGGGTAACCTACCTGAAGTCACACAGCTAATTAGAGGCATAGCTGTGACTCATGTCAGGTTTGCCAACTCCCAGGTTGATGGTCTTTCCAACCCAATAGCTTCTAAAATGATCAGCCCTATACCTAACCCCTTCCTTCTAGGTCACATCATGTCCGGGGCTCAGGCCCATGGGCTTGTAAGCACCACGGGCACTCGGGGTGTTGCCAAGGGCACCTTCGACCCTCCAAACTCCTTTTTCTGTGCGGCTGAACACCACTGATGCTCTCCGAGGATGCAAATGTTAGAGAGGGTGAGAAATGGATTTTCCACTTGAGCTCGTCCTCAGGGGCCCTTGGTCAGTGTCCTGCTTTTCCACGAATCTATGCCCTCCTTAAGAACTGGACGGACCCAAGTCATGCCCCTCCCCAGGGCTGGACATATCAAATCCTGACGGCTTGGCCTGGCTGTCAGCCCCCCTCTCCTACTTTGCCCCTGGGCTGTGGCCATGCCAACAGTCCCCACACCCCATGGCTCACTTGTTTGCCCTTGCTTTCCCTCCTGCCCACGCTCCCCTCAAAACCCGGCTCCATATTATTTGTCAAAGAAGCAATTTGGAAATGGCCCAAATGTGCACAGATACGGACGTGGCAGAAGAGCGTCCCCTCACAGGGAATATGCAGATGTTGACGATCTCCCTCTGGAGGCTCCGGAATAACATGGGACAGACTTGGGTTGTGACAGTAAGTGAGGGGGCCCAGTGGCCACAGCTGTGCCCAAACCTGCACTTGAAAAAAAGGCCTGCAGGGATTTTTTTTTTTTTTTTTTTTTTTGCGGTACGCAGGCCTCTCACTGTCGTGGCCTCTCCCGTTGCAAAACACAGGCTCCGGATGCGCAGGCTCAGCGGCCATGGCTCACAGGCCCAGCTGCTCCGCGGCATGTGGGATCCTCCCGGACCGGGGCACGAACCCGTGTCCCCTGCATCGGCAGGCGGACTCTCAACCACTGCGCCACCAGGGAAGCCCAGGGATTATTTTTTAAATGGCAACAATAGCTGTGTTAGGAGGGTGAGACTGTAATAATTTCCCCCTCTGGTTTTCAAACTTCGTGTAATACTGCTAGATTGCTTTTATGACAAAAGCAATAAAACCAGCTCTCTCTTTGCAGAACTCACTTTCCTTTAGTAGCCCACCAGGACTTGCCTTCTCCACTCTTCACACTCAGCCAAACCCACCACTCTGAGCCACACTTGGGTCTCCCTGCGAGGAGCTGTGGCTGGTGGGTAGGTGACTCGGAGGTGGTCGGTCCCTGGCCCTCCCGTGGGGGCAGAGACAATATTTCACCTGTCTCCTTGGCCTCCACGCACACTCACACGCACATCATTTCTCCCTCACTGATATACACAACCACCCTCCCATGCACACACACATTCTCACTCATACACATTCACACACACTCTCCCCCAGTTCTCTGTAACCAGTACAGTGTGAGGCCCATGGTAAGGGCCCCAGAGTGGATCCTTTCCCAACACCGGCTGAGTTGTTGAGGACAGCACCGGATTTTGGATGAACCCCACCTAGATTCAGACTTTGATACCAACAAAACCGCCTGCGCTCTCTCTCATCTGGCAGAAGTCTAGGATGAGATTTTAGTGGCTTAAAAGATTTTCTGATAAAAGCTAACAAAGCAAAGCCTTCGAGCCACGCTACCTGACTGAATTCTGGCTCCACCACTCACTGGCTGTATCAGTGAGGAACAAGCTCCTTAGCCTCTCTGTGCCTCAGTAATAATTCCTACTTCCCAAGACCGTTATGAGGACTAAGTGACTTAATATTTGCAAGGCAGGTAGAACACTACCCAACAAGCTGTATATGCCACGTGAATAAAAGAAAAAGCAATCATTTAATTGAAACCGCGTTAGCTGCGCATTCATTCACTGCCTCTCACTCATTCAGTATGCATTTACTGAGCACCTACTGAGTTCATTAGGCCAGACACAAAGGGCACACATCTCACCACCTAGCAGGAAACACACACACACAGCAACAGAAAAAAACAACAACTGTTTTTCCTTTTAGAAGAGCATCATAATTCTAAGAGGAATTTGCACATGATTCTAAGAAAGGCCAGAGAAAGAGCATTTACCTATTACCACGTAAACTCAAAAACGAAAACCTACAGTTCAATCCTTTGAGTCCATTTAAAACGCTGAATTTGGTCTAACTGATTGGTGAATTTAGACCCAGGTTTGCTACACTCTAGCCTTTTGGAAAATATACCCGCTCAGTGCCATCTAGTCAAGCTCTCTGGATGTCTCTCCTCCTCTCTCCCTCCCCGGGCCTCCTTCATCACCCAGAAAATAATCTCTGGGTTCACCCCCAGGCCTCAGTTTAGGAGTGGGGGAGGGGCTATGGGTTCAATCAGACCAACCCTTAGTCATTTTTAAAAACCAACTCATATATATTCGGGAGAGGGAGGGAGAGAATGGAGAAAGCCTCGGTAACTAGTAATGTCTCAACTGACGAGCTGGCTGCTGTTGCAGTTTTAAATCTTGGTGGTTTAACTCAAACCACTCTGTGTGCTGATGTACGTATAGTTGGTTTAATAACTGATGGAAGAATGGAATTCAGTCAATCCGCACCCCTCCCCCCAATCCGTTCAGTTCTTTTGAAGTTAATAGCTTGTAAAAGCGCTGAATCCAGTCAAGCTGGTGTCTGTGCTCTGGTCCCCACTGACCCTGCGGAGTCCGGATCCTCAGGCAAGAGCCGCGCTGGGGTCCCCCGCGGCGGCGCCGAGGCCCACCCACCCCTCCCTCCGCTGCCGCCTCCTTGCCTACACCCCGCAAGCCGAACCGCTTTGGGAATCGCCCGGCACCAGGAAGTGGCAGCTGTCACTAGCGGCGGGCCCGGGTGTCGACGCCCCAGCCCTTCCCCGGGCCCCGGGGCAGGCCCCGCCGCCCCAGAACTTCAGCGGACAGACTCTGGACGTGCGGTCTGACGACTTTCCTAAACTCCGGACGCAGGAATCGCGTCGCCAGAGCCCGGGCAGGAGCGAGCAGGCGCGGGGACCGACACGCTAGTGCAAAGGCTTGGAGAGCCAGCGTCGTGCTCCTGCGGGCGAGCCGGCGGCGGCGGCGGAACGGTAACTACCGCCGGATGCTCGGTCTGCTCCCCGGAGATTGCGATATTGATCCAGGGCTCGCAGGCACCGGGGACATTTATCTCCCCGGACTTGCAGGGGCAGGAAGGAGCTCCCAGGGACAGGGCGGAGGCGTGCGGAGTGGGGGACCTGATGAGACGGTGCTGGGGCGGATGGGGAACCCCTCTGCCGGGCCTCCTGTCTCGGGACCCCAGTCTACCCGGGAGGGTGGGAGGGGGAACCCTGCGTCGGTTCCCACAGCCTAGAGCGATTCCCCTCACTGAGCTGGTTACCCGGGGGGCGGGCTGACACCCCCCCACCCCACGCCCACCTCCCGGCAGCTTCGCCACAAAGATTTCTTTTTTCGCCAGTGTCGTCCCCCTCCTCCCCCCGCCCAATGCCGGCTCCAAAGGTTCAGAGGCAGCGAGTTGGGCTGCTCCTCAAACTCCGGCCGCCCCCGGACCTGGGCACAGTTCTGCTCAGTGACACCTAGTCTTCCGCATCACACCCATAGCCCACCTAGCCCTGCGCGCCCAGAGCTGCGGGCCCGCAGTGCTCGAGGGCTGACCGTCTCGCTCTTACCTTGACGAGACGGAGCTGCAGGCGCCGTCCCATCCTCGGGCTCGCTCGGTCACCGTCCTGGATGCCTGGGTCCCTCGGACATCCCAGAGGGGCCGGCCGGCGGGTGACGGCTCGGGCTGCGTGGGTGGGCGGCCAGGCTCCTGTGTCGCCGCGGGTGGCTGAGGCGCCCGGCTCCGCGCTCCCCGGCCCCGCAGCCCGGCCCGCCGGGCTCTCGCTCTCCCCTTCCCGGGCGAGTCCGGCCGCCGCCTTCTGACTCAGCCCGGCCCGCAGCTGCCTCTCGCCCGCCGGGAGCCCGCCTAGCCCCCGCCGCCTCCCCCGCGGTCCGCGCCGCTAGTCGCCTCGGCTCCCCGCCCCTTCGCCTGGGCGTCCCCTCCCCTCCGCTCCTCTCCCCTCCCCTCCGGTACCTCCTCCGCGCCTCGCCCCTCTGCTCCCTCCCTCGCCCCGCCTCCTCTGTCCCCTCTCCTTCCCGGGGCCGGCTCCCCGCGCTCTCGCGGCGCTGACCCCCTTTTCCCCGAGCCCGGGTTTGCGGCAGTCGGCTGGGCGCGCTGGCAGCGCTGGCGGCCGCCGCAGCCCGGGGAGAAGCTGGGGGGTGGGGGGCCGGGGGCGAGAGAGGAGGCAGCTTCCCGCCCTCCGCCGGATTTCAGGCTGGGGCCTGGGGAGTCCGAGGGAGTCTGAGGGGACTTGGGGGGCTCAGGTGAATCTCTAAGAGCGAGGCTCTTGGAGGCTGGGGAATAGGGCAGCCCGGACTGAGAAGAGGCGCCGCGGAAAGCTGGTGAAGCTGGGAACTGCGTTCGGGCAGTTCCCGCCCTGCGGCGGGCCGGAAGGTCCCCCCGCCCCCACCTCAGCAGGGCCGAGGTGTTGGTCCAGACCCCCCGCGCCTTTGGAACTGGCACGCCAGGTGCGCGCTGAGGCGCGAAAGCTCTGAGGGGGGAATCCTTCTCATTCATTCATTCATTCATTTTCTTTCATTCGTTCGTTCATCCTTCATTCATTGTACAAACTAAGCGCCTGCCCAGTTTGGTCCCGGCAAGGAGCTTAACCTGGGAACCCCAAGAGCAGGGGAGATGGCGGTGCCCTGCAGGACTAGCCGGCCTCTGAACGCCGCGGAGGGGGAAAGTCGAGCGCGTATTGCGCTACGAAAGGGACAGCAGCTAGGAATCCAACGGGCTGGGCGAGGAGGAGGTCACAGCGCCCCCTCTCGGCCGAGCCCTCAGGGTAGGGTCAGCCGCCCCGCCAGGCCTCCTGGCCTCCATCCAGCCCCTCATCCCGCCCACAGCACTGGGAAGCAGCTCCCGCCTCCCCCAGCCCCTTACACTTTCCCCTCCAGCTCTTCCAGGCAGACAGAACTTTTGACTTCTATCTCTTCCTTCCTTCCGCCAGAGCCGAAGGGGGAGGTAGAGAAGTGACTCTACCCCACTGAGCCTGGGCCTGCAGCGGCAACCGCAGACCCTCCCGAAGAAGCGGGAGCGCTCCGGGCGGAGCACGCTCCCGGAGTGGTGGTCAGCCGGCTTTGCAAGCCAACTCTGAACCTAACCACCCTGGATTCTGTGCCCTGCCGCGCCCACCTTCCACCTTCGGCCTTCTTCCTTCCACCCACTTCTCAGCACACTGAGCAAAAGCCAGCACATTCATGGGTCCAACTGATTCTTCATTTAGACAGGGAGTTTTTGTTAAGAGGTCTTGCGAGGAAGCTGGGGCGCACAGACAGGTGGTGACAGGCCCAAAGTGGCGTAACTGGTAAGCCTAGTCCACAACCTCCTGATTCTCAGCTCAAAGTGCCCGGAGGGCTGGACCCTGATGGGGTTTGGGGTTCTGAAGTGGGGGAGGGGCCGTGCCCACGAAACCAGCTGGTCACACTGGCTTAGCCACACTGGGTAGCACTTTCTAAATGAAGCACACAGTCCGGAGTCTTGAAAAAAACCCCATCTGGTTAGTGCCCCAGAGCTGGCCGTTCTGATCTTGGCAAAGACTCATCCCAACCAATCCCAAAGAGATGGATGCACCAACCAGGTTGCCAATTAATTGTTTTCAGCAAAACTTAAATGCAGGGTAGTCCAGTATAGTGCAGGTTCAGGAGTTGGCCTGTGTTTGAGTCTAGGCTGTTCCGCTTACAAGCTGTATAAACCTGGGAAATTATTTAACACTGCCTCAAATTTCTCATCTATAAAATGGAGGTAGGGGCTTCCCTGGTGGCAAAGTGGTTGAGAGTCTGCCTGCCGATGCAGGGGACGCGGGTTCGTGCCCTGGTCCGGGAGGATCCCACGTGCCGCGGAGCTGCTGGGCCCGTGAGCCATGGCTGTTGGGCCTGCGCGTCCGGAGCCTGTGCTCTGCAGCGGGAGAGGCCACAGCAGTGAGAGGCCCGCGTACCGCAAAAAAAAACAAAAACAAAAAAAAAATGGAGGTAGGACTACCTACCTCACAGGTTGGGTGATTTAAACAAGTTAATATTTGTAAATGGCTTGGAACAGTGCCTGGCACGTAGCAAGGGCTTAGTGAAGGTTAGCTGTAATCATCACCACCACTACCACCACCACCACCATCATCATCAAAACCATCACCGAATGGACCAGATGCTCAAATGCGCAGAGTGGTCCCTCCCTCTAGGCAGTTCTTTATGGAAAGCTGAATTCTCGATTAGAAGGTCACAGCAGCGATGGACTGTGGAATCAGAGGAGAAGAAGCTGGCGGGTCCTAAGGGAAGTTTGCCCAGGCCCCGCAGAGCCCTTTCTCCCCATCCCTGCTTGACCTTGGAGCTGGCTCTCCAAGGACCAGACAGCTCCAGATTTCCAGATTCTGTTTCTCTCTGCTTAATAAACACCATTTCCCCTTTCAGAGCCCCTTTGTTCTCTCCTTGAGGTGGTCTTTAAATATGCTAATGCCATCGATCAGGCTGTAATCAAGTCTTGCTCTTCCGGCCTTTTTGGCCTGGGATTCAGACCTTCTCTCTCTAAAAGGACATCTACGGATGGCACATTTCATCCGCCTTTCTCTCCCCATCCAGTTGATTGTGTTGATTTCACTGACTTAACCTCCACACTGCCCCCACCCCTGGGTAGGAGAAGGGGGCCTCCTGTATCACTCCATGACCTACTTATTTATAGTTTTGGCCTTGACCACCTCAGGGGGGTTATGAAAACCTCAGGTTTAACACTCCTTCTGTAAAAGGATTCCACGTCCCCTTTCATTTGTCCTGAAATTGCTTCCTTCCACCTTCAGGCGCCTTCGCTGCCCTTCCCCCCATCAACCCCAGCCGCCCCAGCCAACCAGCCCTGATGGCTCAGGACGGTCTCCTTAGCAACCTCTCCAACCCTCCTCAGGACCACCTTCTGCTCCATCCCAGCCAGACCCTTTCCAAACTCTCTTCGGACCCCTCCCTTGCCCTCTCCTTTTCCTGTCCAAGCCCAGACCAGAGTCAGCTTTCATCCATTGAATCTGCCAGATTTGGAAGAAAAGAGAAATAATGAGGAATCCAAACAGGATTAAAAGACAATGCCACGTCCTTCCAAACAGTAGGAGAAACAGATATGAGAATAAGTTGTGATGGGTGGGACCCAGCGAGAGAGGGCTGAGTATGTCCCCTCTGCCATTGGCTTAACCATGGGCATCCCAGTGAGGTCGATGGTCTGGAACTGTATTTCTCAGACCACTTGTGATGAAGAACCAGTTCTTGATTTTTAAATTTCTAATCTGTTGCAGAATGATACCATTGCAAAATATAGTGGGAATGAATTATTAGAAAATAAAGACATACAAGCCTAATATTCAGAACATAAGAGCTCAGTAACTGTAATCTATTACAATTTCTGATCTCATGACTTAAAAATTAAATAAAGCAAGAAAAAGAATAAAGACATACAAAAGAAAAGCTCAATTTTTAAAATTATTAGATCCAATGAACCTAAAACTACTCTAAAATTGCTTAAATTCTATTTCTGCACCTACCTTGTTACAACTGGCAACAAATAGTTTGCAGGCAGATCATGCTTGGATAGCACTAGAATGCTTCTGAAAATGGCCCCACGGAGGGAGAAGCTTATAAAATCGCATGAACATCGTGGGAGATGGTGTTAATTACTCAATTCATCTGTGTCTTCATCCAACAAACATTTAATGAGCAGCAACTATATGCCAGTCACCACTGGACGCCGAAGCTAATAAAGATTAATATAAACAGGGCCTTAGCCCTCAAGATGTTCAGACTGGAAGGGGAGACAGCCACTCTAATGAATAATTGAAAGCTAGTGAAATTAGGTCAGTAATAAACCAGGCATCGTGAGCATGGAGGGAGACATATTAATTCTGCTCGGGGCCGATGGGGAAGTGATATTGTGCTGGGGTCTGGAAGGTAAGTGATCACTTGCCAGGTAAGTGATAGGGTGCTGGGGTCTGGAAGCAGAGAGGCAGCTGTTCAATTCCATGTAGGCTGCTGGCACTCAGTAAATGAGCTAATCCATGTAAAGTGCTTAGTGCGGTGCCTGGCGCGGAGCGAGTGCTTCAAAAGTCTTAGCTGTTTTTATTATTAAAATCTTATAAATTATTGTCATCCTCCTGATCTTCATCCACCTAGATCTACCCAGCGCTTGCCATACCGCAAGGCTTGTGGGATCTTAGTTCCCGGACCAGGGATCGAACTCGCAACTCCCTGCAGTGGAAGTTTGGAGTCCTAACCACTGGACTGCCAGGGAAGTCCCAGGAGTTGGGTATTGAAGGAAGTGGATGTGGACAGATGAAGAGAGAAGGAGACCTTCAAGGCAGGAGCGTCCGTCAGAGATACAGCCAGAGGCACAGGTATGGAACAGGGGAGGAGACTGGTCTGATGGGGACAGGTGATGGGGGTGCAGTGACTGGGTGATATTATTCATCCTCTCTTTTAGAACAACAGATAATAACAATACGAATTAGGATGTGTGGGGCAGTTTGCGCCACACAGCTCTTTCACAAACATTTTCTCATTTAATCCTTGTAACAACCCTGCGGAGGAGGTATTAATAGCCTCACTTTACGGATGAGTTCAGAGGTTGATAGCTTGCCCGGGGTCACACGGCAGGATTCCAGCCCCATGACCTCAGCTCCTGTTCAGGTATTTCCCAGTGTACTGTGGAGGGGTGACCTGAGCCTAGACCTGCAGGGAGCTGTGATATCACCTAGAGGAGGCCCTGGCTCCAGAAAAATGACCTTCTAGGACCAGTCTTTCCCCAGTGGACAGACAAAAGGGAGGAGCAAAGGCAAGCCACACGACACAGCCTGACCGCAGACACTGTCTGCTAGGTGGGCCGCTAGGTCACAGAGGCTCATCAGGTGACCTACCCGCTCCTCCTCCCCAGACTCAGTCTGTATCAATCAAGGGCAAATGTGCTTACCTTGGCCACAATTACCATATTTTTGCATGCATTAAGTGTGGCCAAGAGGGCCATTGAAGTTGTTTGTCTTTAAAAGAATTTTTTTTTAAGGTATTTTTTATGTGGACCATTTTTAAAGTCTTTATTGAATTTGGTACAATATTATTTATGTTTTTTGGTTTTTTGGCCCCGAGGCATGTGAGATCTTAGCTCCCGGACCAAGGATCAAACCCACACCCCTGCTTTGGAAGGCGAAGTCTTAACCTCTGGACTGCCAGGGAAGTCCCTAAAAGAACTTTTTAAATTTTTTTAACATCTTTATTGGGGTATAATTGCTCCACAATGGTGCGTTAGTTTCTGCTTTATAACAAAGTGAATCAGCTACACATATACACATGTTCCCATATCTCTTCCCTCTTGCGTCTCCCTCCCCTCACAAAAGAACTTTTGACAGGTGCACTGAAATAAGAAGTGTTGACACCCTGGGAACATTCTGGAGGTGAAAACAGATCAGAGGCACCAGTCAGAAGTGTGGAGTCCAAAGGAAGGGCACACACTCACATATCTTTACAGAGAAGTAGCATCCCTTTAGCCTAGACCAGTGGTTCTCAGCTGGGAGTGCTTCTGTCTCCCATAGGATGTTTGGCAAAGACTAGAGACATTTTTGGTTTCACAACTGAGGGAAAGCTACTGACATTTCGTGGGTAGAGGCCTGGTATGCCACTACACATCCTACAAAGTGCAAGACAGCCTCCACAGCATAGAATCATCTCTTTCAACACACCCACAGTGCTGAGGTTGAGGCACTGAAACCTAGACAAGAGTTTGGTACCATGGACAGCAGAAACCCTGGCTTTCCATGAGGCTATGATCCAAACCCAGACATTCTATTCTGTCTGAGAATCACCAGAGAGCAAGGGTTTCCCACTCTACCTTCCTGAATTCCATCATTTCCAAAACACTGAGGCCCCAGGGAAGACACTGGGGTAACACCAATGGTGGGGGCATCCTGCTTAAGGCCACCCAGCTGGTAGTTGGTAAAGCCAGGACTTGAGAGGACTCTGGGGTCTTCATAAATGTTTCTCGTCCCACCAACAGGTTAGCACCCTGCCCGCCCTCCCCTCCACCTCTTTTATAGGTATAGTTTGTCCCTTTTTTCCTATTCATAAAATCCCATTTATAACTCGGAGGGTTCTCATAGAAACCTGCTGGTCTAATAAGTAAGGTGCTATTATTTCCATTTTACAGATCACTAATTGAAGTCTAGAGGTTAAATATACAATGTTACCTGTTTCACTGAAGAGCTATGAGTTCCTGGAGGGCAGACTTTCCCCATTCATCTCAACAGTCTCAGCCTCTGGCAAAGTCCTGTGTCTCAGGAGATGCTAAAGGAAATGTTTTCAGTTAATGGTCAGTTTTACGAGTGGATTAGACCCCAGGCTCCTGCGTCCAGGGCAGAAGACTCTGTAGGCATCCATATTCTTCTGGGTCCTTCACATCACTGGTGAGGCACCCCCTCTTCTGGGGTTTGACCTCACCGCCCCCCCCAACCCCCGGCAAACAGACAGTTACAGCTTCTTGGTGGGAAACCACAGAACTGAACCTCTGTCTGGCCTTTTCACTCTCTCCCGCCTCTTCCCTTAGAGGCTCAGGACTGAACAGATTCTCCCTCAAGGTTCCTGGGAATGTCTTCACTGCCCCCAGAGAAGCCCACAAAAACTGACCACCCTGACTTTCACTGGCCACTTACAATTCATAGAACAAGACAAAGAGAGACTTATCAACCAACTGCAGTATGTGGACCTCATTTGGACCCTGATTCTAACAAACTATAAACAAACAAAAACCCTATAAATAAACAACTGGAAATATGAATTCTGATTAGATATTTTAAAGTGTAATAATGGCATTGTGGTTATATACTTAAAATGAGTCCTAATCTTTTAGGGACACAAACTGAAATAGTTACAGGTGAAATGACATGATGTCTGGGATTTGCTTTGAAGTAATACAGGAAGGGAGAAAGCAGGTGGGGATAGTGACGAAACAAGGCTGGCCATGAGTTGTTAATGATTGAATCTGGGTGATGGGCACATGGGAGGTTATGGTAACATTTTGTCTATTTTTATATAAATTTATTTAGTTAGTTTTTATTTATTTTTGGCTGCGTTGGGTCTTCGTTGCTGCATGCAGGCTTTCTCTAGTTACAGAGAGCGGGGGTTACTCTTCGTTGTGGTGCGTGGGCTTCTCATTGCGGTGGCTTCTCTTGTTGCGGAGCACGGGCTCTAGGTGTGCGGGCTTCAGTAGGGTGGCTCGCAGGCTCCAGAGCGCAGGCTCAGTAACTGTGGCACACGGACTTAATTGCTCCGCAGCATGTGGGATCTTCCCGGACCAGGGATCGAACCTGTGTCCCCTGCATTGGCAGGCGGATCCTTAATCCCTGGACCACCGGGGAAGTCCTTGTCTATTTTTATGTATTTAAAGATTCACAGCACGTTAGAGCTGTCTGAGACCTCTCAGGGAGTATATTGGCCAGGGGTTCCAAATCATTTTCTGTGCAACCCCAAGATTTTAAAAAGATCCTCCAAGGAGTGATGCTGGAGATGGGGTGGGGGGAGAAAGTGGTGGTAAGGAGACTGGCTAGGGGGCTCTGAGGCTGCACTTTTGTTTGAACCAGTTTTAGATACTGGAGTTCTATGGGAGATCTCATTTTGGGAAAAGGGTTCTCCCCAGGAGAGAAGAAATTTTTCCAAGACCAGCTGTGTTGGGGGCAGAGCTGGACACAACCCAGTCTCCTGCCTCTCAGCCTCCCGTGCTCTGCACTGTACCACACAGCCTTCCTCAGGCCCAGCTGATGCCCCACAGCCCCTGTAAGCCTCAGGAAGACCTGAGGCTTAGGTTTAGTGAGCCACAGCTGAGCTGGGGGCCGGGCCGTGCCACCCCTGACCTGAGGTGCCTATGGTATGCAGCCTCCATGGGCCACTCATTGCCTGATTTCCAAAGCGAGGCCTGTGGCTCAGAACCAGCCTCAGCTTTGCTGGCTGCCATCTGGCCAAGACCCAGTGGCTCAGCTGGGTGGCAGCCAGCACCTCCAGTCAGGCCTGAGCCACAGAAGTGCTGACCAGGGCTCAATCCCCTGCACACGCACACTGCAGCTTGTTCCGCAAGAAGGTCTCACGCTCGCTCCTTCCCGAGTCCCTACTGCATGAGAGGACTGGCCTGAGGCTGGCCAGATGTTTCCATCCCGATGCGGTCAGGGGAAAGGGGTGACAAAGGCTGAAGTTCTTGGGTCCTACCGGCAGGCCACGTGGGAAAGAAGCACAGAGGGCTCCTGAGTCATGAGGCAGAAGAGTGGAGGAAGAGGGGAAATTGTCTGTGAGACAGGTAGGTGATCCATTAGAGCCTGGTAGGACTCGGGAGGGCACAAAGGAAGAGCAGGGGTGTCAGAGATGAAGGAGGCCATGGTGGCTGTGCAAGCGATCTCCCAACTGCCCCTCTACGCCCACCCTCCACCTTTCCCTACCTGCCATGCACTCCAGGGCTGACTGGTGTGAAGTGCACCAATGGGCTTCCTCACCCTCCCACTTCCAGTTGGATTTAGCCAATAGGAAGCCCCGGCTGAAGACGAGAGGAAGGGAGGAGCGTGAGTTGGGGTATTTAACCCACCAGCTCTCTCCCTGTGGGGAGGCCATGGGCTAGCTATGTCCCTTGACTGAGGGTCCCCAAGCTCTCATGGCAGCCTCTCTCCATGACTCTTCTTCAGGGTTCTGGTAACCTTCCCCTGTCCCCCAAGATACTGCATGTGGTTAACTACAGGAAACCCTGTGGTTTCCCCATTTTGTGCAAAGTTTTGTAAACAGTCCCTTTAATAAACCCTTCCCATTTATCTAGATTCAGGTGGGCCATTTATTTCCCTGCTAAGTCCTTGATCGATGCAGGCTGCTCAGAGGCTGAGTTTGCAAACGTGATTGCACAATGAGTCTTTTTCTGCATGTAACCCTAGTGAACTGGAGGGATGGTGAGGCCTCCCCAGGGGACCTGACTGGACCCAGAGGGCAAAGGGTGAAGGAGGGATGTGAGACAACCCAAAACAAACGAGCAGAGAGCCCAGCACAGGGCATCCAACTGGAGGTGTGGTTGGTAGAGGTGTCAGGAGGAGAACTGAGGGTCTCCCCAGACCTCACTGGAAGGATATTGTCATGGGGCAGGGGAGGGTAAGAGGCGGAGGGGTCCAGGACAAAAAGCAGCAAGGCCAGGCTTTGCCCATTCCTCTCCAGCTGTGCTGAGGAAGACAGCTATGCACTACACCACTGCAGCGGTGCTCTAGGGGTCTGGGCCCATGGCTGCTGAATTCCCAAGGATGAGCCCCTCTTGCCGGACAAGGAACTTCTGCCCAACCTACCTTCCTCGCCTTGCTCTGGGTCCTCCCCTGTAAACATCCTGAGGGAGCCAGAATGAATCCTGGACACTGCCAAGCTCCCTGCTTTGGCACTTTTCCTCAAGCTCTGCTGGCTGCCTGGAGTGCCCTGACCCTCTCTAGGACAGCTAGACTCTCTCCTGGACTGCCACTCCAGGCCCACTTCTCTCCTCCATCAGTTCCCATCTTACATAGGGCTGTGTCCCCAGACTTGCCTCTCAGCACTGGCCCAGCCATTTACTTGCTGTGTGATTTTAGGCAAGTCACACTTCTTCTCTGGATCTTAGTTTCCTTGTTTATGAAAGGGTAGTGGTGGCAGGTGGTATATTAAGATACCACTCCTGTCCCTTTCAGACTTGCATAAATCCACGGATCTATGTCTTTTGTCCCACTGATGATGCAAGAGAGGAGAGCATACTTCACTCATTCATCCTTGTATTCCCCACGGCACCTAGCAGAGGGCCCAGCTGGTAAGGGTTGGATGGATGGATGGGTAGGTAGGTGGGTGGGTGGGTGGATGGATGATAAATCTCCCCGGAGTGGAGAAAGGCAATTCATTCCACGGCCCTAAATTGACAGAAATGTCTCCTGAGAACTTCCTACCACCTCTGCTCACCTCCTGACTAATCCAGCACGTTCTCATTTGTAACCTCTCCTGTGCAGACCCTCCCTTGAAAGGTGCATTGGGAACAAGCAATAATTGTTATCCTTTAAAGGAACGCGAGACGATCGACCATAGTTACTTCTGGGGTGTGAGCTTGGGTGGCTTGGGAGAAAGAAAAAGTATTCATTGTATTCCCTTGTATTCTCTCTGGATTATTTTTAAATCCATGAGTTACTTTTATAATATAACACAAATCTTTTTGAAAAAAAGTCATAATTTTTTTGACTTAAAAAAAATTTTTAAGTCATGATAATTATTTGTTTTGCTTCCAATGAGGGGAACTGGGTAGCTGATGATTGAGGCAGGGGTGGGGAGCAGGGAGGAGACCCATTTGTCAGTTTGAATCCATTGGTACCTTTGGACTTTTGTACCATGTGCGTTCACCATCTATTAAAAGATAAATACAAATTTAAGAAATCACTAACCCATGTATAGATATTCTCACAGAGAAATGAGGCACTTTTACATGCAATAGCTCACTTAATCCTCACCACAACCCTAAGTAGCCATGATTATCCCTATTTTCAGATGAGGAAACCAAGACTCACAGAGGATTAAGGGTTTGCCCAAGTTCCTTAGTTGGTGTGATGTAGCATTGAGACTCACACTATGGGTCTCTAGGCCTAAAGTAGGCTGCCAGCGAGGCTTAACTTGCCAAATATACTTCCATTACAGAAAAACAAACTGGCATTTTGACGTATGACTCAGTCTCTGGAAGGTTTGTTTATTGTGAGTCAGTCCCACTGAGCTCTGTCCCATTGGAGACGGCTAAAATAACAAAGTTCCCAGTGCTGCAAAGTTGAGGCTGAGACACAGGGCTGAGGCGACCCCACCAAACCGCAGACACGAGGCACCCCCCAGGCCACCTGTCACACGTCAACTCCTCATCTGGACTCTGGAAATTTTACCTTAGACCTCACCCCCTCTAGGAAGCCTTCACCAGCACCCCAGGCCAGCTCTTTGGTCTCCCCCTGGCCGCTCAAAACACCCCTGTCCAGAGTCTGCTTTCCCTGCTCCACCCTCGGCTCTATGCCTCGTTGACAAGTCCACTCCAGAGCACCTAGCCCTGGGCCCAGCACGCAGCAGGAACTCTAGATACTTGTCAAATGAATGAATAAACCAGTGGCCAGGCCCCTGCTCCTGTCAGTTCACCCTACTTGTCTCCTTTTCTAGCCTGTGCTGATCGCAGGTACACAGGGGTGTAGGTACACAGGAGGTGGGCGCAGATGACTCCTGAGGCCTCTGCTCGCAGACTCCGAGTCTATCTCAGGCCGAGAACGTGGCTCATGTGGTCCGTGAATGAGTGTTCGTCCCTCCCAGGCTGCCCAGCCCCCAGCTCTGATTTCCCACAGGGCCCACGGACTTGGGGACGGGGGCGCTCTGGTGGGTGGATGAGCCACTGGCACCTCCGTTCCCAGGGTGGCTGAGCTCTGGCGGGTGGCAGTGGAGGGGGAAGGGGCTGTGGGAAGCCTCAAGTGACTACCTGAGCATCGTCGTGTCTGATATTAACTGTGCCCAAATTGCTCGTTTCTGCGTCTTCGCCTTCTCTCATCTCTCCCTCTCCACATCCCTGCCTCGCCTCTCCGACCTCCTGAGCTGAGCCACTTCTCCCAGAATGACAGGAGGAGACGAGGCAGGAGACTGAGTTCCATTCTCTCTGGAGCTTGTTCAGATTCCCTCTCGCTCGCGCCCTGACACCGCGCCCCCGCCCACCGTCCCTCCAACATCCCCTCCCCACGGGGCGCCACCCGTCTTCCATCCTTCCCTCCTGGCTTCCCCGCCCCCACCCCAACTCAGCAGCGGGATTTCTGCTCCCCCCCCGCGAATTTCAGCATTCCGAAATCCTGGGAAAGCCCAGTCCCACTAATGAGCTAAAGCTGACCTGGTCTCCAAGCCGAGGCTGCTGCATTTATTAACCCCTCGCTCCAGCAGGGACGTCGTTGACTTCCCAAACACTTTCTCATCATTATTCCAATGCAGCCCTTTATTAGGCACCTGCTATGGACGAGACATTTACAGGGGGAGGGGCTGGGTGGGTGGCTGGGGACACCGCCCTCTTCCTCCTGGATTTATAATCTTGCAGGAACAGCTGCAACCTGTGTGAGAGAAGAGGTCGCCCCCGTGAAGCCAACAGAACTGCAGTCTGGTCTGGGTCTTGCCGCCAGCCAGCTCTGTGACCTCGAGCTTGTCCCTTCCTCTCTCTGGACTTTGGTAATTCTATTTGTAAAATAAGGAGTTCAACTAGGTTGGCATTTTCTAAACTGTGGTTTTGCAATCCATTACAAGATGGTGAAATAAATTTAGTGAGTCAGAACCAGGATTCAAAAAAAAAAAGGAAAGCAACTATATCAGAATCAGAGCATTGCACATAGTAGAGATAAGTAGTACATAAAGAAATGAGGGGACTTCCCTGGTGGCACAGTGGTTAAGAATCTGCCTGCCAATGCAGGGGACATGGATTCGATCCCTGGTCCGGGAAGATCCCACATGCCGCAGAGCAACTAAGCCCACACGCCACAACTACTGAGCCTGCACTCTAGAGCCTGCAAGCCGCAACTACTGAAACTGGCGCGCCCTACAGCCCACGCTCCGAAAGAAGAGAAGCCACCGCAATGAGAAGCCTGCGCACTGCAACAAAGAGTAGCCCCCGCTTGCCACGACTAGAGAGAGTCTGCATGCAGCAACGAATACCCAATGCAACCAAAAAAAAAGAAAAGAAAAAAAAAGACATGGGTATGTGTACATGTGTGTATTTTGTATCTGTGTGTGTTTACATGTGTCTATAGTTGAGTGTATACGTGTATTCATTGTGTGCATATGTGCACTTATGTATGTTTTATGTGTGTGTTGAGTCACAACATGGAGCGGATTTCTTATAATGGGTCACAGTCAAAGTACTTTGGGAAATGCTGGTATAGATGGTCCCTAAGGCTCTTCTGTCTCTAATACTGCATGGTTCCAAATGCTGGTAGAAGAGGGACCCTGAGGGACTCATTTTCACCATGGGACAGGGAATGCCTTCACAAAAGGCATTTGTACTTTCAAAAATGGGTAGGGTTTCCACCAACCGAGAAATGTGGTGTGGGGACAGAGGGGAGAAGGGGAAATGGCATTCCAGGCAAAGGCACCATTGTGAACAAAGGCCCAGTGGTAGGACTCTGCTTGGTCTACTCCAGGGAGTCCTGTGACACTGGAGCAGAGCATGACTGGGAGGTCCTGAGGTTAGACAGGTGGGCTGGGGCCACAGCTGGTGGAGGCCCCTGGCTTCCACATGGGGGCTTCTCATATGGGGTGTGGGGGAGCCAGGCGAGGCTTTCAGTATCCTAACAGCCCCATGAGGGACCCCAAGACTCCATGCTCCTCCTCTTCCAGGAAAGGACTTTATAGGCTGATTTATACTAAGATGTGACTGACTGATAAGTCTTCATGAACAAGCTGTTTTATGGGGATAGTTGGTGTTTTACTGTTGGCAAGTGGCTCTAAGACAGAGGGATTTTAGAATTTTTAGCTCTGGACAGGACTTTAAAGGTAATGTTAAAGTTGTTTTTTTTTTTTCTCCCTCCAGGGGAAAAATTAGTGCAATCTGCCTGATGGTCCCTGAGGGAGTTTGCATGTTGAGGTGTTGGCATTTCAGGAGCCTTGATGTTTGTGAGGACATTTGGGACAAAATACTGGAAACCGTGAGTCCACGATATCTGAAAATCCAATACATAAACAGATGGATTCATTTAATCCCTCCTTCTGCAAATGAGGAAACAGCAAACCGGAGAGAAGGCACCAGGCCAAGGTGACACAGTGGGTTAGAGCCCATTCTTGGTCCACTGAATGGTGGTGTCTGCTGGGGGGTGCGTGGGAGTGTGAGGGTGTAGGAAGAGGTGGTATTTCAGAAGGCCAACTAACGAGTCCTCTGGGAAGGTAGCTGCCTGCTCAAAAAGCCTGCACACTTAAAATAAAACAGCTCAGCCTGGCTCCCCTCTGTCAAAGAAGGCGGCCCCGCCCCTGCCCTGCTGGCTAATTCCTTGGCAGTCACATTAGTTAAAACTGGGTTAACCCTTGACACCCGGCGCAGCTCCAGGGAAGGACCCAGACCCCAGTCTCACTCCCTCCATGGCCCCAGCAGAGATAGAATGTTAAACAAGGAAAGGTGAACCCACAAGCTAACTATTTTTAGTCCAAGAATTGGTTGCCAGGGACATTAAGCTCATTCCCTGCCGTATATCAGGGAAGCGACAGTGAAGATGTTTGCAAGGGTCTAATTGTGGAGATTTATTGTAAAATGCAGCTCATCAGCTCCATGCCCGGGTTCACTCTCCTAGCTCTGGGGATCTGAGCTATTTGCTGATTGCTTGGGTGGAGGGGAAGGGAGCGGGGCGCAGAAGGGGCAGGCGCTGTGCCCTGGAACCCTAGGCAATCCTCAGCTGACCTTGTGCGAAGAGTCCTTGAGCCCAGGAGGAAGTAGAGAAGTTAAAACAGACGGGCCAAGCAGGAGGGGCTGGGGCTGCTGCGCCCCCAGTCAGCAAGACTCAACCTTGACTTCAGATCTGGAAAAGCCTCCTGTGGGGACCATGCTGACAGCTTTCACTCTTGCCCATGGACCACAGTACAGGAGGCTGCAGACTTGGGTTATAGTAGGATGGGTCAGTTAGACAGAAGGAGGGCCCCCTTGACATGAGAGTGATTGATGCAGGCAGAGGCAACAACGTCTGGTCTTGGTGCTGGTTGTTCTTCTGCCGAAATGACGGGGGGGGGGGGGAGAGCAAACACCTGGCAGAGCCCACTCTGTGCCAGGCACACTGGAGGCACCTGGACAGAATCTTATTTAATCCTCTGCAGAGGAGGACTCTGTGTCCACTGCACATTGCATAGATAAGGAAACTGAGGCTCAGGTGAAGAGAGTAACCTAAGGTCACATGGCGGCCATAGGAGCAAAACTGGAATTTTAAACAGAATGTTTTCAACTCCAGAGCTCTGCTTACTGACCTAGGATCCTAGGAGCTGGAAGGAGGGGGTCCTTTCCCCCTTTGTTCCTCCATACCTGGAATTCTGGGGCAAAAAGACATCCATCCACTCAACAAATGTACCAAGTGCTGCACCAAGCCTCTGGAATATAGAAATAGAACATGGCGTCTGCCCACAAGGAGCGCACGTGGAGAGGTCGCTTTATCTAGCCCCCTGCCTCTCCTCATCCTCTCCTAAGAGGGCACTCTGCATTGCAAATAGCTCAATAAAGGAAGGGCTGCACACTTCCCTGTGTCAGGAAGATTTAGGAAGCTTCTGTCATCCCAGGTAAGGGGTAGGGGAAGGACGGCTTGGACTCTCGGTATCTTGGGGGAAGACTGGACTCAGGCCTACTTTCCTCATTTAGAAACGTGGATTAATGATGAAGAACCACCTTATGGGAAAGCCAAATGAGAAAAGGAAGGTTGAACGCCGCTGGCCATGGGTTCAACTTTCCTGAGACGAGCTAAAATTGGGTTGATCATTATAGCAAAACTCTGTGATCAGGCATCCAGGTATATGGTTATTCTTTACAATTATCTTTAAGTTGTATGTGTATATATATATAATTTTTTTAAATAGCTACCACAGAGCTTGCACATGATGCAGAAATCAAAAGGTGCACAGGATATAGCCTGAAAATTTCCTTCCCTTCCCTGCTCTCAGCCTCCTAATTCCTCTTTCCAGAGGCTCCACGGTTATCAGTTTCCTGACAGAGATCGCCTGTCTATCTACATAAACAAGCAATTACGACTGTATATTCTTTTTGTTTCAAACATGATTTTGTTTCATACAAACATGATTTTCTGTACCCTGCTGTCTTCCACTTAATTTATCTTGGAGATTGTTCCAAATCAGCCCATAAAGAGTGTCCCCATTCATTCCTTTTCCTGGCTGCATAATATTCCATGTGTTAGATGAACCATGATCTACTTATCCTGTCCCCAGTGATGGACATCTAGATGTTTCTCATCTTTGGCTCTTATCAGCAGTGCTGCCAAAAAATAACCTTGTTCATAAATCTTTTGGCATTTATAAGAGTATATCTACAGGATAGATTTCATGTCCATGGCCCATGAACATGTGCATTTATAATTTTGATACTTGCCAAATGTATAATTTTGATTATTGCCAAATCATCCTCCAGATAGATTGCAAAATTTACACTGTCTTAGGGTGGGTTTTCCCAGAGGCAGACCCTGGGCTAAGGATTTAGAGCAGGTAGTTTATTTGGGGGATGATCCCAGGAAGCTTTAGTAGGGGAGTGGGGAAGTGAGATGGAAGGGAAGGAAGCTGAGCAAGTAACCCCTGTGGTGACTGGAGCTTAATCCCACGGAGGAAACTGGGAAGCCTGTGTGGGATGCGTGCCTCAGCGTTATCCTAGTGGGGGCGTGAGGGTAAGATTCCTCCAGAGACATGGGTGTCCTGTTGCCCTACTCCTTCACCAAAGGCACGTGGCTCTCCTGGAAGCCCAGTCCTCTTTCCCTTAATACCCCTCCCCTCACCCCATCCTGCTGCCCTACCCCAGGCTGACACCTGATCATCTGGCCCTGCAGGATCCCTCCCAGCTGCTGAGCCCTAGAAAAGGTCCAGAGGCATGTCTGGGGTAACTCGATGCTAAGCTCCCTAAAAGGAAACTACCTCTGGCACTTCCATTGGGCCCCGCTCCCACCTCCAGGCATCAGTACAAAAAGTACCCACTCCAGGGCTTCCCTGGTGGCGCAGTGGTTGAGAGTCTGCCTGCTGATGCAGGGGACACGGGTTCGTGCCCCGGTCCGGGAGGATCCCACGTGGCGTGGAGCGGCTGGGCCCATGAGCCATGGCTGCTGAGCCTGTGCATCCGGAGCCTGTGCTCCGCAACGGGAGAGGCCACAACAGTGAGAGGCCCGCGTACCGCAAAAAAAAAAAAAAAAAGGAACAGAGTAAAGTGGTATGTGAGCATCATGGGGCACACACTGGTTAATTCTCCCTGAGCGGGGAGTAGAGAAACACCACAGAGAACCTGAGGGCATCTGAAGTGGGTTTCAATGGATAGGTAGGAGTTTTCCAGAGGGACCTCAATGATCCTTTCAGTAAGTCCAGCGCCAAAATTCTATTCCCCAGGGCACCTCAGCATTTCCAAACTGCATCCTACAAACTCTAGTATCTTCAAGATGTAAATTCAGTGCCCTCAGGGGGAAAAAAATGTTTCCATGATGGAAAAGGTTTGGGAAGCAAAGAGTTAAAATTAAACAGTCTCCCTTGCTGTGGGACTCCTCAGACCCTTTACTGTACTCACTTCATTGTGAACGTCTGGGGAGGGGTTAGAGACTAAGGATTTCCCTTCCTCCCTCTCCTCATCTTGAAGAGTTCCATGGAATCCAGTTGCAAAAGGGTTCTCCTGGAGATTTCCAGGTGAGCGCGGACTCCGGCACCTGCACGGAGGCCTGGGCTGGCTCCCAGCCCCTGCCTGCCATGCACATGCTGCAGCTGACTATCCATCCAGCCAGACAGGCCTTTACAAGCCCAGTATCTCCAGAGGGCTCTTGGCCTGCTTCCCTCCCCACCTACAGCCAGGCCGGAGGCCCCATGCATGCTAAACAGGCCTGCCCCTCAGTACGGTCCCAGGATAGAGAGCTGCGGGCTAGTTGGAAAGCCGAGGAGGAAGGCGAAAGCGTCTTTCACCAACCAGGCCTGTGTCTGGCAGCTGCTGTCCCTGGCCCCTTGCTGCACCTGGCCGTGGGGCATTTCTGATTCTACTGGGCAGCACAGGGCCTCTGGAGCGAAGGTCTCGTACCTGGAAGCCCCATCTTGCCTCAAGGGAGAGCAGAGCTGGACAGGAAGGGGGGTCCAGACCAGGGGAACACAGACTAATGTCACATTCTCTCCTTCTCTCTTCCTTCCCTCCTTCCCTCCTCCTTCCCACCTCCCTCCTCCCTCCTTCTCTTCTTTCCCTCCATCTAACCATATCCATCTACCCATCCAATTCAAAGTGCTTCAAGCCCCTGTTCTGTACCAGTCACTGTGGGATTCACCAGATGTCTATTGCTGATAAAAGATTCCTTCCTTTCCTCCCTGCTCCCAAGGAGGAAAGGAAAGAATCCTTTCTTTCTCCTCCCTCTATTCCTTTCTTTTGCCTTTCCCCCTTCCTTCTTTCCCTTCCCTTCTCCCTCCTTTCCTTCCTCTGCCTTTCTGGTCCCATCTCCCTAGGGCAGGCACTGTGTGTTCATGACAGACAGAATTCCAGCTCTGACCATCTAGAGGGGAGCTCGATGCCCACCACCGTGGATGCACCAAACCAAGGGGGAGAGGGTAGGATGCTTGTTTCCAGTATAAACTCTGGCATTTAAGTGCCCAGAGAGGTGGGATGAAGGAGCAGGGCGCAGATAGGCCCAGAGAAAGGAATCAGGCGTTACAGAGAGCTTACTAGTGCTGGGCACGTGCTAAGGGCTGTTACATACCCTAGGTAATTTTCTTAGCTCAAAAATACCATGAAAGAGGTGCCGGTATCCACATTTTTACCCTTGAGGTAACTGAGGTTCAGGGAGGTTATGCTGTGGACCCAAGATCACACAGGAGTGAGAGGAGACCAGAGGCTGTTGACTCCAAAGTGCCTGCTTCTTGGAGGAGGTGACAGCACAGCAGGTGTTGAAGGAAGTGATGGGCGGGACTGCTGGAGAGGCTGGTGAACTGAGGCTGAGGGGCGTGAGTCTGTAGGAGGCTGGCCTGCCTGGGGCTGGGGGGAATCAGCCAGGTTGGGGAACAGAGGTATAATGAGAGGAGAGAAAACTTGCTGAGCAAAGCTGCTGGCAAGACCGGAGGGTGGGGCTGGCTTCATCGGAGACCCCATGACAGAAAGTTTCTGGCAAGGGAGTGGAAGGGACACTGGGGAATCCTTGCAAAAGGCACTCAGACCGTGAAACATAAGCTTCTCTGATTTATCTGCCGTGGGTTATGTCATGGGTATTGATTTTTTTTAAATAAAATTTCATTCTGATGTTTTAAAAAAGAAAAATGAGAACGATGCATGTGGAGACAGGGAGCTTGGTTGCAAATGGTATGATATAATGGTTCTGCGTGGGCAGTCGGGCACAGTCCCCTAGAGGAAGGGGGTTGTCTGGCCACTGGGTGCAGGCGGGTGCCCAGGGCGGGTGCCCAGGGCGGGTGAGGGGCATGAGAAAGACACTGGGATGAGGAAGCTCCCCCAGGCTTCAGTCCCTGCCTGACCCCTTCCCTCCCACAATCCAGATGGGGTTGGATCACATACCACTTCTGTCAGTTATGAGTCCTCTGCTCAGACACCTGCACCCACATCCCTCTCCCTGGCGTTGGGGGTCATTCCTGCACCACCTGGAGAGACCACATCACTTCTCCGGGATTCACGATGTCTGCAAAACGAGGATAATGCCACTTTGTGGATGCTGTTCCTATTCCACAGGAAAGTTGTGATCACAGAAAATAAAAGCACTTTGCAGAACCTAAAGTTTCTTCCACTGGCGGGGTGGGGGGGGAGGGGCTGTTGATTCCCACCCATCTGCAGGGCCGGCTTCTCCCCAGTCCGACGCCTCCCTCACTCAAACTCTCTTCCCCCACCCCCCATCCTACCCATTTTCTCTTCCTGATATGGGCGGAGCATTGGCGAGGCGGGACTGTGCCCTGGAAGGGCTGGTTAATGTCTCTTTGGCCACCATTCCCCAAATCAAGTAGACACCCCCAAAGAGCATAAGTCAGAGGGGTGGCTTATTCCTCAGGGGCTACCACAACTCACACATTTCTATTTGTAATTAGATTTTTTTCATAAAGCAGCAACATTAAAACAATGGTACAAATGCTTATCAAACTCCTTTCTTTTGTCCCTTAAATTTAAAATAAAATCTCATTTGGAGCAAGATTTAAAGTACCCCCAACCCCCGAGTACAGATGGGTGCCTTCTGTCAAACAAACTATTATCAATCTCTGCTTAAATTAACTCTGGCCCCTCCCTTAGCCTCTCTGGAAATACTTTAGTTTTCAGAATCCATGGTCTGGAACTCTCCATGGACATTTGTAAGCAGTTTTCAATTCTGCTTTTTAAAAAGCCTTTCCCAGTTCCTCTGCCTGCCATGCGAATCAAGCCATCGAGTACTAATTATCCAGACAGGAATTCACGTGCTTTACTCCCCGTCGCACCTGTCCAATTCTTTCTTCACAAGAAAAATTAGGCTTTTTAAAAATATTTATTTATTTGGCTCACCGGGTCTTAGCTGCATCATGTGGGCACTTAGTTGTGGCATGCGGGATCTACTTCCCTGACCAGGGATCGAACCTGGGTCCCCTGCACTGGGAGCATGGAATGTTAACCACCAGACCACCAGGGAATTCCCAAATTTGGTTTTTTAAAAATAATCATGGGAAGACCCATCATCCCAGGTCCAAGTCGTCTATAATTCAAGCCTTTCTGCTGGGAATACTCTCAGGCCCATGAGACGGCTTCCTTCCAACCCTTTGGAGGAGGAGCCCTTTTCCAGCCTCGTCTCCCACTGCACCCCTCTTGGATCAGCCTCACCAGCTCCCCGCCACGCCGCTGCCTCTGCTGTGTCCACAGTCTAGAGTGCCCCTCCCCACCATGCCCCGTTCAAGGCTCAGAAAAAATGTCACCACCTGCATAGAGTTTTCCAAATCCCTACAAATGACCATGAATCCTCCTTCTGTTGAGTTCCTTTATACTCTGCCTAGTTACGTGGTTAAGGATCAAACCGCCTGGGTCACCATCCCCGCTCTGCCACTGCTCTGTACAACCTTCATGAGCTGCCTGACCTCCACCAGCTGTTTCCTCCTGAAAAAACGGAGATAATAATAACAGTACTGACACCATAGGACTGCAGTGAAGATTAAATATAAAAGTTCATGCCTGTGACCTGACACATGGCAAGTGTTCCTCGAATGTCAGCTGATTGCAGTGGCCCTGACTATAGATGAGGTATAAATGTCCGTTCCCTCCGCTACTCAGGCAGCTCCTTGAGGACGTGGACCAGACCTTACTCATCTTGCAGCCCGTTCGTTATCCATCAGGAAAGCTCAGGTCCAACCTCACCCATACAGCCTTCCTTGAATGTTCTAACCCTCATGGTCCTTTCTGTTCCCACCATCTTTCACTCTACCCTTCTCTTTATTAGGATGCAGTTTGAGTACAAATGACAAAAAAAAAAAAAAAAAAGCAGTGGCTCGAAGGAGATGAAAGTCTATTTCTCATTCAGAAGTCGGTGCCGATAGATCCGGGTTGATATGCTGTTTTCATTCCAGGGCCTCACACCCTATTGCTCTACCAGGTGTGAGCTCCATGCGCTCATGACTCCCAACTTCACGCTCCAATATGGCAGCCCCCATGCTCCTGGCAGCCAGTGGAGGAAGGGACAAAGAAGAGGGGTAAAGGGTGCACTGGTGCAATCTCTTAAAGAAGTCCAAGAGGCTCCCAAAGGACCCTTCCACTTATATCCATTGGCCAGAACTTAGTCACATGGCCACACCTGCCTGCAAAGGATGTTGGGAAATGTAACATTTATTCTGGGTGACCTTTCACCCAGCTAAAATTTCTTTTCTTTTCTTAAAATTAATTAATTAATTAATTTTTATTTTTGGCTGCATTGGGTCTTCGTTGCTGTACGCGGGCTTTCTCTAGTTGTGGCGAGCAGGGACTACTCTTTGTTGTGGTGCGTGGGCTCTAGGCACGCGGGCTTCAGTAGTTATGGCACGTGGGCTCAGTAGTTGTGGCTCACGGGCTTAGTTGCTCCACGCCATGTGGGATCTTCCCGGACTAGGACTCGAATTGGTGTCCCCTGCATTGGCAGGCGGATTCTCAGCTGCGTCACCAGGGAATTCCCTAAAATTTCTTTCCATTAGGAAAGGGGAGAAAGGGAATTCCTTGGCTGTCCAGCAGTTAGGACTTGGTTCTTTCACTGCTGGGGCCTGGGTTCAATCCTTGGTCGGGGAACTAAGACCCTCAGCTGTGTGGTGCAGCCAAAAAGGAAAAGAAAAGGGGTGAGTGGATATTGGAGGGAAGCTAACAACCTCTACCATCCCCACACACAATGTAACACAACTATTTTTATATAAAAATTTTGGAAAATTGTTTTAATTGGGGTAGAATGCACATAACATGAAATTTACCACCTTAACCATGTCGAAGTGTACAGTTTAGTAGTGTTAAGTACATTCACACTGTTATACAATCAACCTCCAGCACTTTTTCATCTTGCAGAACTGGTACTCTGTACCCATTAAACAACTCTCCATTCTCCCTCCCCCACCCCAGCACCTGGTAACCACCGTTCTACTTTCTGTCTCTGCAAATTTGACTACTCTAAGTACCTTGTAAGTGTGAATCATGGAGTATTTGTTTGCGACTGGCTTGTTTCACTTAGCATACTGTCCCCAAGGTCCATCCATGCAGTCACATGTGTTAACACTTAATTTTATTTGGTCCCAATAGTCATTTCTGCTATTCCTGATGTTGCACTTGCCCTCCCACTAGAATTGAAGATCTTTATTCTTGTGACAGAATTGTCTAGGAAGATTAATATGGGCCAAAAAAATGCTAGGCGCTGGGATGGAGGCTTGGGGCAAGGATAGTGTTTATGCTCCTTTCTGCCGTACGACACATTTCCAGTGACGTATTAGTTCATACTGCTGCTTAATAAAAATTTGTTCAGGGACTGCCCTGGAGGGCCAGTGGTTAAGACTCTGTGCTTCTGCCGCAGGGGGCGTGGGTTTGATCCCCAGTTGGGGAACCAAGATCCTGTGTGCCGCGCACACGCGACAAAAAAAAAAAAAAAAATTATTAAAAAAATGTGTTCGGTGACTGAAAAGTCATGCTGGTCTCCATCACTATCGTAGACCAGTGACCCCACAGATCACCTCACCACCTTCTCTCATGCCTTTTACCTGCCTGGCTCCCAGCTTTAGATACCCTTCCCCAAGTCCCTCCTGTGATCCCTGAAAGCCCTTCTATTCGGTCTGTTCTCAACAGTGTTTTCCCTACTGTTCCTCACTGTGGGAGAAAGAGGTGAGCTTGAGAAGGGTTTGGTTTCTGGCTCTTGACTGGAGAAAGGACAGCTAGGGGCCACGGAGTCAGATGTGTCCCTCAGGGACACCCCCCTCCCTCAACCCACTTCCTCTCTCTGCCTTCTACTCATGAAGATGAAGTGGACACCTACAGGAGGTGTACCTGTATACACCTGGCCTTGTATCTGAATCTCCTGAGGGAACCTGCTAAAAAAAAAAAAACACCAACGAATAAAACCAGATTCCTGAGTCCTACTCCAAACCTACAGAATCGGAATTTCTGAGGATGAGGGGCCAGAAATCTTAAGTTCCAGCAAGCTCCCCTGATGATTCCGACGCAGCCAGCTTGGAGCTGGGAACCAATAGGAAGTGTTTGTGGAACTGGACCTCCCTAGGTCTAATGTCAATTCCAGCTCTCGTTTGCTGTGCAACCTGATCAAGTTACTTAACCTCTCTGAGCCTCATACCAACACCTGCCTTATAAGGTGGTAGTGAGAATTACATGAAAAGTATTTAGCAGAGTGCTTGGCATGCCCAGACCCTAATAAGTGGGGAGCTGATGATACAGTTTTTATTACATCATTTATTATTATTACTCAAGCACCTGGCATACCCTACTCTGAGGATGGTAGTTCCAAAGAGTGCTGTTGCCAAGCAAGGCCCCTGGAGAGGGTGTCTCAAGTTGAAAGCCAGCCAGATAAAAGGAGCTATTTGCTAGATGCTAGGCTCAATGATAGTAAAACCTCCAGGGAGACCAGGGAGATGAAAGGAAGAGACTCGCCATGCTGGCGATATCACCCCATGCAGTGCATCTGCCAAACTTGCTCGCCCCAGGTAACTCCAGCAGTTTTCTGCAGCAGCGGAAGAGACTGGGAGGAGATTCAGCGCCGGGAAATCATTCAGAGGATGTTCCGCTGGGCTGGAGCAGGGTGCAGCTGACACCACTCCAGAGCACCCTGCTCCCGGCAAGCAAAGGGAGGGATCTGGAGCAAGGTCCATGAAGATGGAAGGATGGAAGGCCATGCTGGACTGGAGAGAGATTTGGGGGTGAAGTCTCAAGACTTGGTGCCAATGTTGTCTCCTCCAGGCTGAGTTCAGGGCTTCTCTTTACATTCTCCCCCTCCGTTGCCACATCCACCATTCTGTTCTGAGTGTTTGCTTGTCTGCCTCTCCCACTGGAGAGCAACGACTTGTCCAACCTCATTTTGCCCTGCTGTCCCCTCACTCCTCCTACTGTGCTGACCTCCTTTCTGTTCCTCAAACCCACTGAGCTGTTTCCAGCCCAGGGCCTTTGCACTTGCTATGCTCTTTCCTGGTTCTTTCTCCTCAGTCTTCAGGTCCTAGAGAGCCCATCCCTAGATTGCCCCTGTCCAGCTGCTCTCTATCACAACACTTAAAGATTTCTTCACAGCACCTACACAATCTAGAATCATCTTGCTTATTAATTATGTACTTACTTATTGTCTGTCTCCTGTGGAGGGGAACATTTGAGCTCCGTGGAGGTGGGGATATCTGTCCTGCTCACCTCTCTATGTCCAGAGCCCCGCACAGGGCTTGGTGCAGGATGGGAGCTTACTGTTATTGTTGACTGGTTTATTGTCTAGTCATCCCAGTCTCCAACACCTGGCACAGTGTCAGGAGCCTGGAGCTGCCTAACAAATGCTCATTGAATGAATAGATGATGCCATCAGCCACTTCTGAATTGGTTTATGACCAAGAAATCTCAGTGTAATCCTAGGGCTAGAAATCCATTTATTCAATGATATTTATTGAACATCTGTGACATGCCAGGCACTGTGCTAGGCTCAGGGGACACAAGCAGAAATCAGAGCCCCTTCATGGTCTAAATTACAGAAGAGAGGAGGTTAGCTGGGGGGAGATATTTTTCTGGGAGGTGAGTATGAATACTCTCAACACCCGCTTTTCCTCCCATCTTTTTTTCTGAATTCGGGTTGTTCCAACATACCATCATCTTTGTGGTTTTGGTTTAGGGGTTTTCTGACAGGTTTTGAATGTTGGAGGAGGAGCCCAAGGAAATTGCTCTTTGCGGGCAGGATCATAACAGGCAAAGCTCAGCGACAAATCTCCCCTCTCCCCGTCCTTGTCCCTCTGCTTCCGCCCTCCTAAAAGCCAGCCTGCAATCAGGCACCTTCATTACGAAGACTGATGGTACGCAGACGGGGATCTGAGAAAGCTTCTGCCTTGTCTGACTTTCGCGGTGGAAATTTAGCGCCCTCAGTAACCAGATCAGCACGTCTCCGTTAATTTGCACCCATCAGCCAGGCTGAGGCAAAGGATTCCTAGGAGGGCTTGGAATGGGTCCTGGGAGCCGGGGACAGCCAGCTGGACGAGATGCCTCAGAGCGCCAGGGCTGGGCTTTCCGGCCAACATGTGGAGCACTGAGAAGCAGACCCTGAAACCAAACCAGCCCAGGGTGGAAGGGAAGCAGGGAAGACAGGGCAGGAAATGGTGAAAACTTATTTGGTGCAAGAAAGGGGAGCCTTGGAATTGCCCAAAGACACAGGCTGCCTGTGGAAGTGGTTAGAAACCAGAAAGGGCTTCCAGCAACCCTACGTGCTCCAGGGGCTAAGCCACATCACAAGACAAGCCACAGTCTCCAAAATACTAATGCCAGAGTCTGCTTGCTCTAGACTGAATGTAGGCGTCCTCCCCCGCAAAATTCATGTGTTGAAACCGAGTCCCCAGTGTGGTGGTATTAGGAGGTGGGGCCTCTAGGAGGTGATTAGGTCACGAGGGTGGAACCCTCATGAATGGGATTAGTGCCCCTATCAATGAGACCTCAGAGAGCTCCCTCACTCCTTCCACCAAGTGAGGCCACAGCAAGAAGACCATCGTCTGTGACACAGAATTTTCTGGTAACTTGATCCTGGACTTCCCAGCCTCCAAAACTGAGAAATAAATGTTTGTTGTTTAAGTCACCCAGAATGTAGTATCTTTGTTATAGCAGCCCAAACAGACTAAGCCACTGCTACTCCGCCTGGTGCCTGCAAATCCCTGAGGTACAACAACCAAACACACAAATACCCCCTTGAGCTAAACCCTCTATATTTCTGGGTCCCGCCATTCTTGTAAATCAGGCTTTCAGCCTGTGGGGGTTAGTGATGCCCATGACCCTGGCATCCTTCTGTGTCCCCCTCATCCCACTATAGTGTCAAAGCAGCCCCTGGGCTCTAGGAGAGGACCTCTACCTGGAAGTGAGAAATCTCTGCCCAGAAAATCGGCCCTGATCCCTGACGTGCCAGAGCTGTAAGGGGCCTTGAGATCTTTAGTCCAACCCCCTCGTTTTACAGAGGGGAACTGAGGCTTCAAGAGCGTGGAGACCTACCCAAGGGTTGGTGCTGGAATCTGGTTTTCCAAACTCTCACCCCACAGTTCTTTTTATTTTACACACTGCCCACTACACAGTGGGTGCTCCATATGTATTGGCTGAATAACTGAATGACTCAGAGGATGAATGGATGATGGAGGGCGGGGTTGTTTCATATCCTTAGAAAAGGAACAAGGACATCCTCCTGGTTTCCTATGGTGTGGTTAGCGTCACAGGCTGTACCTTGGAAATTTATCTGTAAACCAAATGATCAATTAGACACCACCCAGAAGTGCATAACGCACTACACGGCAATGACCAAATTGGCTTTGGGAAGAGCAAACTGTACCAGACCAACTTAATTTCCTCTCCAGTGATAGGGAGACGGGCTTCATTGGCGAGGGGCGAGAAGGAGCTGTCATCTATCTTGCTTTCAGGGCAGCTGTTGGGTTCTCTCCTACACGACATTCTCATCAGCTTGCCAAGGAAATGCTGTCTGTTCCAGCGTCCCTCGGGGGTGGACAAGCAGCCTGAAGCTTCACGCCCAAGGCCTTGTCCCCATATCAACTCCCCCTAGGCACTGGGCTCCCATCCAGACACTGACCTGAGAATGCCTTCATGCAGGGGGCCCTCCCGGGTGTTTACACACTGAAAACGTGGAGAGGTCTGGATGCGCACGCGCACACACATACATGTGGGTAGGGACACACGTGCACACAACCTCATGAATGCACGCATGTTCTTTGCAAACGTGTGTGTCCTACTGAGATCAGCATGCCAGGTATGGGCCATCCATAAACCCAAGGGCGCTGGCATTTGAGCCTGAGGTTGTAGGGGAGGATAAGACTGGGCGGGGCTGAAACTGTCAATCAAGTGCTATATCAGGGGCCTACATAAGTGCTGTCCGACAGAAATAGACCTCAAGCCACATATATAATTTTAAGTGTTCTAGTAGCCACAGATTAAAAGTTAAAAAAAAAGATGAAACCAAAGGTTTTTTTCTCTTTGCTCTCTGTATCAACTCAGTATACCCTAAATATGATCATCTCATTTGGCATCAGTTTTAAAAATTGAGACACTTTATTCTTTTTAAATTTTGTACAAAATCTTCAAAGTCCAACGTGTACATTACACTTACAGCACATCTTAACTAGTAGATGCTAAATTCAGACACAAGTGTATTTCACTGGATATATTAGATCTGCGTTTGGATTTCGTTAAATGTACAGTTGAAAAAGTAGGTTCACATACCCAAATTGTTCCAAACATACTTAAAAGTTTTCCAATAACTGAACCCACTATCTGTTTTTAAAACTTAAATTGATGTAAATGAACTTAAAAATTTAGTTCCTCGATTGCACTAGACAGCTCCAAGCATTCAACAGCCGTGGGGGTGCAGGGAACCTGGCTACCAGACCATACCGCAGGCCTAAAGACCCGGCAGGCTTAGGGTCTGCAAAGGCAGGGGGCTACTGCACAGAGAGGCTCAGGAGCCCCAGAGGGAGGCCAGAGTGGCAGAAGCCAGGAGCTCATGTGGGGACCCTTTGAAGGACAGGCAGTGGTCAAGGCTCTGGGACCACTGGGCCACCGAGGGGCTTCATCCCACAGGCAGTAAGAAGTGACTGGAGGTCTTTGGCAGAGGGGTGCTGTGAGGAGACGGAGCTTCAGAAGAGTGACTTCGGGGCGGGGGGGATGGCTGGGCTGGAGGGGGGGATAGGGGACCAGAGGGAGACCAGAGCGAGGGATGAGGCAATGACAAGCTGAACCAGGGTCTGACAGGGGGATGGAAAGGACAGGAGGGGTGTGAGGAACCCTGAAAGTAGGAAGCCACAGCGTTTCCTGATGGCTGCTCCAGAAGCAGTGGGAGGGAAGGAGGCCGAAGGGGCAGAGGGAATTCTAAGACTGGAGATGGCCTTGTTAGCTTCCTGTGGGCATCTCCCAGCCCCAGGACACAGCCTCAGGACCCCTTTCCTCTCCAGGAGGAACCCTATGACCTTGTCTGGGTTCTGCCCAGCTCCTTAGCCACAAGTCTTCCCACTTTGGCCCATAGCCAGAAGCCTCCCTCCACCCCTGCCTTGGGGTCCCTAGAACCAACTTCCAGCCATTTGAGAAAACTCTTGCTGGCCCCAGCTCTCGCTGGGCAGGTCCTATCCCTGGAGGTTTGGCTGCTCACACCTGGATGGGCTCAGTGACATCTGCTTCCCTCCAGAAATGGGGCAGGGCGGGAAATAGCCTTAAGGGTGCATTTAGAGAAAGCTCTGGTTTGGGATGTGCTGGATCTGAGGGACTTGAGGGAGGTGCTAAGGAGAGTCCAGCTGAGGGCTGGAAACACTGGACAGGAGTTCTGGAGGAGAGGCAAGAACGAGCTTTCATTTGAGGAATCACATAGCCACCGTGCACGTGAGACACACTGCTTCCCGTCCCACTGGCCAGTCCATCAGGACTACCCTAGAGACAGGCCACGTGGAATCTTTGCCATTCCCCCAGTGTTTCCTACCTCTTCCCCAAGCAGCAAATTAATTCTCAAACTGGGCTTCTAGAAGGAAATTTGGTAGGAATCGGGATTGGTCCTGTGGGTGGGAGTTCCAAGGCTTATGAGGGCCATGGCGGTGGAGGTCTGGGGGAGCAGAGGAGATGGGTACTGTCTTTTTTTTTTTTTAACATTTTATTTATTTACTTATTTGGCTGCACCGGGTCTTAGTTGTGGCACATGGGATCTAGTTCCCCGACCAGGGATGGAACCTGGGCCCCTGCACTGGGAATGCAGGGTCTTAGCCACTGGACCACTAGGGAAGTCCTGGGTACTGTCTTAAAGAGGGATGGTTGGGTCGACAGACATACTTGGCGCTTACACATACCCCCTGCCCAGGTTCTTATTTATTGATGCATGACACACAATCCAAAAATTCGGTGGCTTGAAGAAACAATTTATGGTTATTATGTCTCACAGTTCTGTGGGTCAGGAATTTAGACAGTTGGACAGGGCACAGAGGGAATGGTTCATCGCCGCTCCAGGGTGTTCATGGCTGCAGTTCAGGTGACTCAGAGGGCTGGGAGCTGGAACCTACGGAGGTGGCCTGGCACGTCTCCCTCTCCTTGCTCAGTCTCTCCACGTGGCACCTTGGACTTCCTCACTGCATGGCAGCCTCAGGGAAACTGGTCTTACACAGCAGCTTAAGGCTCCAAGTCCCTAGAGGGGACTTGGTATCTTGGTTAGAAATCCTGAGTGTCCTTTCTGCCACATTTTACAGGTCAAGCAAATCACTAAGGAGAGCTCAGATTCAAGAGGCGCAGATGGGAGAATGGCATATATCCATAGAAAAGGAGCGTGCAGGCAGCAGCCACCTTGGGGACAAGCTACCCACTACCGGGCCCACCCACCGCGGTAGGGCAGCTGTGTGTTTTACCAGCTCGCCCACATTCATCAGCCCATCAGCCCTTACTGTCACTGCCTTCTGCACGGAGGCCACAGCCTCGGTGACACATTGGAAAGCTCGTCTTACCTACTTAGCCAGAACATAAGCCCTCAAAGAGTTGAGATGCCTCTTTTATTGCCTTGCAGCCCTGGCCTTGACTATTTGGGTGCTCCCCTTCCCAAATCGGTGCTCCTCAACTGGTCCCATCAGCCTTACACTGCCCGCCACCCAGCACTCCTAGAAACATCCTTATTAAGTATCCTGCCCCACCACCCCCCGCGTGGAAAGAGGTCTCCTTGACTCACCACCATAGCTGTGGTGCTGAGACAGACAGAGGAGGAGGACAGAGGGGTGGGATGGACAGAGGGTTGGGGTGGACAGAGGGGGAGGAGAACGACCAGGGAGCGGGGTGGGGGTGGGGGTGTGTGACCGTGACCATGGCAGGCCAGGTCTGGAGGAGCCATATGTGCTGGTGGCCACCTGGATTTATGCTCTTGTCACAGGCCATCTCTGCCTACCAGGCCTCCACTGCTACATTTCAGTTCAATGTTGTTGCGGCTTTATAATGCAAATTGTGGTGGAGAATTATACCCTTGCCTGGAGGAGGAAAAAAAAAAGATAAACAACAAAAAGAGTGGAGGGGAACAGCAGTACCTTTAAAGAAATTATTTGTCAGAATATTTCTCAATAATATTTAGATGGCTAGAATAGATCTACAATCAGGTCCTTGTGTAGAAATACCTGCACTTGCACTGAGAAAGCAATGTTATCCAACTGTATTCTTCTCGCCCCTGGCGGAATGCAGAGGAACAATGAGGTTGGGCCGTGCAAAGCAGAAACTGGTGATGGAAAAGATGATTTCTGCTCAGGAGGGCAGGGGCTTGCCTCTATCTGGATCCCTTTCATTGCTCCACAAAGAGCCCTTTCTTCCTCCCAGGCTGTACTGAGTAATAACAACCAGGGAGTTTTTCTCACCTTGATTTCTTTTTTTTTTTTTTTTTTGGCGGTATGTGGGCCTCTCACTGTTGGCCAGGGAAGCTAGAAGGTCAAAGTCAGCTTTTTTTTTTTTTTTTTCCGTACGCGGGCCTCTCACTGTTGTGGCCTCTTCCGTTGCGGAGCACAGGCTCTGGACGCACAGGCTCAGCGGCCATGGCTCACAGGCCCAGCCGCTCCGCGGCATGTGAGATCCTCCCGAACCGGGGCACAAACCCGTGTCCCCTGCATCGGCAGGCGGACTCTCAACCACTGCGCCACCAGGGAAGCCCTCCCACTTTGATTTCTGAGCCTCTTCGAGCGCCACCTGGTTAACAATCAAATTCATACCTGGAATAGTGTCTTTGATCTTGGGCGAGTTTGCCCAAGTGCCTGGCCATTTTGTGGGATTCTGGGAGAAATAGCTTTGTTTGGAAACACAGAGAGATTGGGGGCTCCCTGAAACATTGGTGGGTCATATCTATACACGGGGCTTTTGTAGATTAAATAGTTTTTCCTGCTGGCCGCTGTCAGATTGGACAAATGTGTCTAGAAGGAATCGCATAAGCCCCCCACCCTGAGCACCCACTGACCACCACGGCCCACCACGGAGGCCTCTCCATGCTTCTTTGCTCCCACGGTCACGGCTGTGTCCCTAGGTGTTGCTTTGCCTGGGTTTCTGTCTGCTTGTTTTCTGATCCAGTCCAGGATCTGATCTTGGGTCCCAGGGGCCCTTTGCCCTGCCCTTGGTCTCTGTTCACCTGGGCATTCCTCACAGCCCTGGCCTTGACATTGGGGTACTTTGCTTCTAGCATCGGTGTTCCTCACCTGGGCCCATCAGCCTTCAGCCACCCATCGCTTGAGTGACACTGTCTCACAGAGTGAGGCGATGGAGAGAGCTCAGCCAGCTTGGAAATGGGGGCTGGATTCGAATCCAGGCTCCACCTCTCACTAGCCCTGGGACCTGGGCAGGGTGTTTAAGAAGATAGAACTTCTGTTTCTTCACCTCTAGAGCAGGGATAATAAAACCCTCCTTGAGAACTTGACGTGAGGATTACAGTTTTGCAGGGCATGGGTCTGGCCGTCTACAGCAGTCAGTAAGCGACAGCCCGTGGCACGCCCTCACCCTTATTGCTGACAGTGGCAGCGGGGAACCTCTCCGTGCACCTTAGCTGTGCGCTGCCTGGCCAGGCCTTTGTCAACAAGCACATTTAGCCACATAACCCAAGGAGCTGATCAGGAGAGGTGAGGGAGAGGAACTCCTACCGTGTCTGGGCATTTTGCTGGGACCTCTGGTTTCCTCATCTAATCCTTCAAGAGCCCTAGGAGGGAGACACTATTATTATAATCATTTTACAAAAGAGGGAGATGGGACTCAGGGCAGAAGGTAGCTGTAGACCTAAAGGCTGTAGAGCTGGGATCCAGTCCCATGCCTGGAACCAGGCCCAGGATGAAGGTCAGATTTCAATGGAAAAAAGAAGGTAAGAGGTGACTTGATTTTGAATCTATGGACCCTCTGACCCTCAATCTGGGAACAGGGTCAGAAGCAAAGCCTGGGGAGGGGGCAACCCTGCAGATGGAGGTTGAGTAGCCCCCCTTGTGGGGTGGGGGAGGGCTGGAGGGGCAGGGAGATGGGCAGGATTTTGGAGGCCTGTGGCGTCTGCTTCACAGTGGTTGGCACAAGTCCTGTACTCAACCCATCTGCCAACTCAGCACGGCAGCACCCAGGCTACGAGGAAGAAGCAGGAGATAGAGGAGGAGGCCAGTGGAAGGGGGCCCTCCAGTCTCTGCGAACAGCACACTTGAGCCTGTCCTGTCTCTCCCGCCACCTACTTCCCAGTCCCCCTTCCTTCTTCCCTCCGACCTGCAGCCACCTCCCCAGTCACTCTTTCGTCTCTCACCAACACCCTGCACCCTCATCTTCCGAAATCACTCCCTCCTTCCTCCCTCTGGGATCTGAGGCCCAGAGAGGTGCCTCACCGGCCTGGAGACACACAGCCAGTCCACTGCCAGGACCCATCTCCAAGCATCTCGAGACCCTGTTCCCTACCCCAACAGCTGCCTCATTCGGAGGGGAGAGTTTAGGCCTGTCTTCTTTTCCCTCCCCCACAGGGGAGATGATTCAGCCCCATAAAATGACAATGTCTGTCCTCCATTTATAGGCAAGAGCGCTGCCTGGCTTTTATAGAAACTTCACAGCCAGTCTGCTCAAGGGAATGCACTCTATCTCCAATCTCCCCAAGCTGTGAAACCAAAATACAGAAACAAAGGCCTTTCCTCAGGGGCCCCTAATCTCCGGCCAATCGTGGTCACGGAGCCCTCTCTCCCTGATCACACTTGCCCGGCTCGGGTTTAAAGCTGAGGGCACAGCAGACAAAGAGGGCAGCGGAGCAGGTGAAGACAGAGCGATTGTGTTGCCTGTTTAGTCTTATGGTCCCGGCCAGCTGGGAGGGGCAGGAGGTTCTGTTTCACCGTGGTTGGGCACAAGTTCTACACACCAAGGCTTGTTAATCCACCTGCCGGCTCAGCACAGGGCTCCCGGGCCAGGGGCATCCATGCTAGGAGGAAGGAGTGGAAGACGATGATGGTGGTGGGAGGGGAATATAATAAAATAACAACTTTAGCATCAATATGGTACTCACTCCCCCCCATATCCTCTGATGGCGGTGGGGCTTGGGGATGGAGGGTAGAGACACTGCAGTCTCAGACTCCCTCCATGAGAGCAGACCCCAGGCCCTGGCTCCCCCACCCTGCCGCCCTGTGACCGGGCAAGCTTCCCTGGAGTCCCCTGGGAGTTCCCGAACGCGTACCTGGGCCTCCTGGTTTGGGTTAGGCGTTCTACTCTGATATGTGCTATTAAGAGGACGCCACAATTGGAGACCCACCTCTGGTGCTGAGTAACTCCCAGGCTTGATAACAGTCATTTGCCACTCTCATTAACAAGTACTGCCTCGTCTCTTGCAGACGCGTGTGACAAATATGGCGGATACAGCCACCCATAGCCCTGGGCAAGGAGCTGCCCGTGGGGCTGGAGGAGAGGGAGAGGCTAGACTCTCAGCTCGGTGAGTTCCCACCCAGCCCTGCTGTCCCTCTTGGGCAGCACCTGCTCTCAGAACATGTAGGGAGGCAATATGGCCGAGGGGTTAACACTGGGCCTTGGCATTGGATGACTTTGGGTTCACATGTTGGCTCTGCCACTTCCTGTGGGTAACCTGACCTCTTTGAGCTGCCACGTCCCTATCTGTATGAAGGTGAGAATAAGAACAGTTTCACAGAGCTTCCAGCAGATCAAATGAGGTCAAGCTGTAAAGCCCCTGCGACACAGGGCCACCCGCACACAGAAGTGGGTATTACCAAGGTGTCGCATAAGGCAGAGCACAGAGGGTATCGGATCAACGTTGCCTCGTGAGGATGAGAAAATTCTGGCCTGATGGCACTGCTTCTGACAACCAGGGCAGCCTCTCCCTCCATCACTATTCTTGGAAAGACACTCAGAGCACCTCTGGAATTCCAAGGCACCTTACTTCCCTGCAGAGAAAGGGAGAAGGGAAAGGGACCCGCCTCACGCGCTCAGGAAGCCGGGCTCCCAGCAGGGCCGCAGCAGCAGCAGCAGGGGCGGTCTGCTGATGTGCCCCAGGCAGGACACGCATGTTCCCTTGGAGGAGCTGGAAACGGCCGGATTCCTCTCACACAGACTCTGTAATGATGTCTGGAGCAGATGGCAGGGGTGGGTGTTCCCAGCTGGGGTGACAGAGCCTCATTTGCCTGGAAATTCCCTCCAGTTCCAGGGAATCCCTTCCAGATGTTCTCACCCACAGCCTCACTGAACAAGAGCAGTGTGGACCTAAAGAGCCAGAGCTGGAAAGCTGAGCCAGCCTTTCACACAGGCAAAGAAAGCAGCCACCCATAAGGTCAGGCCAACGGCCGCCATATGTCCTCAGGTACCTGCCTACCACCACTTATACAAATCCAGGGCTCCACTATTAGATAGTCATTCCTTTGGATAAGGGAATTCTCTTCCAGGGAGAACGCCATCATTTCATCTCAGGGAGTTCTCTTCCAGTTTTTAATCCCCCTGCAAGGGATAACACATAAACCCTTGCCGCTCAGATTGTGGTCCAGCAACACTGGGCCACTCTCAGGCCCCACCCCAGAGCTACTGAATGAGACCGAATTTTAACAAGATGCTGCACTAAGTCATTACTGTCCCTTAACTTTTTAGAATGCAAGCTCCCAGAGGGCAGGGGTTTTGTTCGTTTTGTTCACTACTGTGTTATCAGTGCCCAAAGAGTTCCCGGCACAAAACTCGTGGGAAGAGTTTTGAATAAGTGAATGAACACTATTTAGAGCCTAGCTCCCCATAGCCCTGAGGGAGAGGTGCACAGGATGGGTAAGTTTTGATGTGGAGGGAAGGAGGAGGAATTAGAAGGAGACAGTACCAGGGAATGAGGCACTCCGAGGAGAGGGAGCTGGAAAGGAGGAGGGGGCGTGCCCAAAGTATGGGAGCCCCAAAATACGCTTGATAAGTACTCCCAGAACCAGGAGGGAAAACAGGACTTGGGAAGAAATGAGACAAGTCCCTTCTCCCCCTTGAGGTCCTCCTCCTCAATCTGACCCCGCTGGCTACCACCCCAGGTGGCTTTCTCCTTCAGGAGGCTCCCTCGAAATTCCCGACACCTTCAATGCCGCTGAACATGCCCCATATGTCCCATTCCTGTGAAGGTATGTTTGGACCCTCTGCCCCCTGTGCAGGCTGCTCCCTCCATGTCCCCATGAGGGGCCTTGGCCAATGTGGTGGGTCCTTGGAGGTGGCAGGCCCCACCACTGACTACCTAGGGATTGCCAAGTGGATCCCTCCATCGACAGTCGGGGAAACTAAGGCCCAATGAGACAAAGCAGCGTGGCCAAGTTCATTCGGGTAGGAATGGCAGCCTAAAGCCCAGGGCTCTGCCTCTTGGATGGGTGTTCCCTCTGTCCCACCTTTGGACAGCTCGAGTGTCTCTCCTCTGGGTACCCTAGTACCTAGTACCTGGCAACTAGCAGGTGGGAGAATTGTGGAATGAATGAGTGAGAAGGGCCTCTCTGGGAGCGAAGAGAATGCTAAGCGCTTTACACAGGTCAGTTCTCTGAACAAGCAACCCTGTGGTGGGGGACACTATTGTTAGCCCCATTCGCAGGTGAAGAAATCGAGGCACAGGGTGATTCAGACATGAAACTTAATCTTGTTGGAGCCGGGATTTCAACACGTTTCTGCCTAAAACTCTAAAGCCCCCGGTCCTCATCAGGATGCCATGCTGCCCTCTTTTTCGGTAAACTCTTTTCTTTGAAAGAGGCCAATGCTGTCTGGATGACTCTGGCACAGGCTCTGAGCCAGATGAGTTGCTAATTCACTTTGATGGTGAGCAGAGTGTGTCCCCACTGGCTCATGCAGGAGCCTGAGACTTCAAGGAATTCTTTTTGAATCCTGCTGGCCACCTGGGATGCTCCAAATCCCCTGATTCACTCCCAGTGGCAGCTTTTATTCAAATACCAGCTCTTCTGCAGGGTTTCATGGACCCTTCAGTCTAAAATAGGACCCCATCCACCCCACCCCTCTCCTGTCTTCTTTCCCAGTCTTATTTTTCTCCATAGCATAAAGCATTGCCTAACCCTATCGCGTAGCCACGAGTGGTGTTTGCTTTTTAAAAGTCTCCCCACTAGGATGTGACCTCCATGTGGTCAGGGACATTGGCTAGTTTCCTGCTCTCTCCCCGGGGCCCTGGCTTTTAGTAGGTGCTCAGTACACACTGACGGAAGGAATGTATCATCAGAACGTGATACAGAAACAGCGCTTTTCTAAATTGGTATGAGGTCGTAGTGGTCCTGTCAGAGCTGTGCCTCTAGGAGTTTGTTAGTAAGAGTCAAAAGCCAACATTTACCAGAAGTTTACTTTAAAGAAACCACAGTGGATCGTTTGCTCACCCGTGGAACACTTACTGAGCACTTCCACACGCCAGGCGTCTGTGAACGAGCCAAGCCCCCTGACCCAATACAACCAAGAGTTGTATTTTAGGGGGTGATGTACATTGAACAATCCCCACAAATAAACATTCAAACTGCATTGTAATAGTGCTGGAGCTGATGGGGGCCCTGACCTGGTTTGTGGAGAGAAGCCCGGATTTGAGGATTTCCCCCGACAAGGTCTCTCACGGATGTCTGCATTCTCATGGGTCTTCCTGAGTGTCAGCGAGGGGGCCACAGCTGCAGCTGGCATGCCCAGAGCTGCGCATGCCCAAGGGTGGGTTTAGCAGGGACAACTTCCATCATGACTGCTGAGGGGAAGACTTTCTCCGGGGAAGGATGGGCCCCACAGGACGGGGGCTCAGCCTCACAGCCTTAGGGGGTCTTAGAAGTCATCCACAAAGGACCCTCTCAGTCCAGGCTCCAGGAGCCTGCTTCTCTAGCTATAAACATGAGAACAAGATCTGCTTCCTTACAGATGAGGGACTGAACAGGAAGACGCAGGGAGGGATGTAGCTCGGTGCCTGGCTCACAGGAGCGACCTGTGTGCGTCTCTACATGTGGGACGAGGTGGAGTTTCCTGGGGAGGGGATACAGTGAAGGGCCAATGAAAGGAGAAATCAAAGACAGGGACTGGGATTGTTCCATCTGGAGAGCAGATGGCTCATGTGCCTCAGTGTCTTAGTCTATAAAATGGGTCACTGACCAGTTGTTTTCACATGAAGGGCAGAACAAGGAGAAACGGACTTTAACCAAAGCAGAAAGATTTGCAGTCGGATAAGAGGAAGAACTTCTTAAATCTAGAAGAAAAATAAATAACTGAATAAGCCAATGAGAGGGAGGGGTAGGCTCCCTTGGAAACAGAAAGATAAAGCTAGAAGGGACATGTCACCCCCCTACACACACACACACACACACACCCCTCGGATTTTAGTGAGACCCAGAAGGGAGGGTGGCCTGCCTTTGGTCAACAGTGGTCAGTAGTAGAGCTGAGGGTGGAACCCAGGGCTCCTCACTCCAGATCCAGGGCTCCCTCCGTCTTTGTGCACCCCACCCCCAATTCTGTTTCTCTAGGAAAGAGCGCCTAACACGGACTAAGTACTCACCACATGCCGGGCACGCTTCTAAGGCTCTCGGTAGAGTGTCAGGATTAATCCTCAAAGCAATCCTGCCTAACAGACACCATATCACAGATAGAGAAACTGAGGCACAGAGAAGCTGAGCAACAAACCCACAGTCATTCAGCGCAACAGGGACAGCAGGAGGACCTGTGCCCGGGCCTTCTGACTTACCAGCTGGCGCTGCACCCTCTCTGCTCCCCAGCCTCCGTCCCAGGGATGGAGGCCTCTTTTTTTGTTGAGGCGTCTATTTGTTCCGGCAAATCAGAGCTTCTTCCCAACCTGTTCAGAGCAGTGACTGCCATGGGTCCGTGTGATCGCGCTCAAAGTCCCCAAGCACTTCAGAAATGACAGTAATTTCCCTCTTCCCAACACCCCGGGGGACGGTTTCAGGTAGCACTTTCATAGGGTCACACAGGGCTCCACACTTAGAAGGAGGCTGCCTTTGGGTCGATGCAGTCGTCATACTTTTTAAACAGGTGTCCTGCATTTTTATTTTGCACTGGGCCTTGCAAAGTATGTCCTCTGCCCTGACTCCGGACAAAGCTCCCTGACCTTGTCTGAAGGGGTAGGGGGCAGTGCTATTACAATGGGAGGATGGCCACCCAAGGTCTTCTCTGGCAGCAGGGGCCTCAGCTCTATTTCCCTCCCTCTCTGTTTCTCTCTCTCTGGCTCACTCTCGCTCTCCTTCCCGCTGGCTGTGGATGAACCAGCAGGGTCAGGCACAGAGGACGCTCTCTCCAGGCTCGGAGGTGACGACTCACCCTCAGGCTTCCTCGACAGCCTCCGGCTTCTTACTGACCCTGCTGGGCTTGGCTAAAGGCAGCCCATCTGGCTGCCCGGAGACAAGAAAAGGCACAAGAAAGCTCTGAGATCAGGCCAAACAGCATGTGGGAGAGAAACGCAGTGAAATGCTACACGTCGGATAAAAGGATGTGACCTAATTAGATCTCAGACATAAAATCTTGAGTTAAAGGAAGCATTTTGCTGAATGATACGACATTGTGACACTCTTTATGTGAAATGAACCACACTCATACACACACACTCACAAAATACTGTATGTTTTCTATGGGCCCAAATATTTTTAAGTGGAAGGATCACACCAAATTCATAGAGTAATTGTTACCCCTGAAAGTGGGGTATCAAAGGGGAGACGATCTGTAGCTGTATAACAATTTACAAGGAGTTGGCCTGTGTGATTTTATTTTAAGCACGGACATTCCAACCATGGGGCACAGGAGCGAGGCCAATCCTTTCCTTCCCGGGGTTCCAATAGTGCCCACTCCCATGCTGCCGGTCCCACAGCGCTACTACCTCCCTCATCGTAGGTGATGCCCGCAGTAATGCCATGAGGGGTAGGGCTGTTGTAATTATTATCCCCATTTTACACACGAGGCAACGGAGTCAGAAAGCTTGAGGGACTTGCCCATAGTCACAAAACCAGGAAGCAGCAAACCAGGACTCTTGGGTCCTCCAAACCGAGTCAGGTACAGAGGGGGTGGCCTGGCCAGGGTCCAAGCAGCCATTTATGCCCCAGGAGCTATTCGGGGTTTGCAGGGTTTACAGTGTCCTTCCAGGCAGAGGCAGCTTCTCCTAGACTTGCTCAGAGTCTCCAAGCAGACAAGGAAGGTGCCCCCTTGCCCGCCCTTCCCTGTCCTTCTTCTCCTGAAACCCAAAGGTGGTCCCCTTCTTACTGTCTCGTGATGCGAGAAGCCACACCCAGACAGTAATAGCCAAACTACTTTGGCTTCTCTTCTCAGAAACTTCTCTTCCTGGGCTCCAAGCCCAGCTGTCTCTCTATACAGACTAAATCTTCCTTCTCCATCAAAACCCAGGCCTGAAGCATCGGCTTCTCCTGACTGGCTCCCCCTCTGGCTCCTCCTCCTTCCTGGTCTCTGATTGGCTCCCCCTCTGGCTCCTCCTCCTTCTTGGTCTCTGATTGGCTCCCCTTCTCTGGCTCCTCTCTTTCTCTGGACTGGCCTCCCTAACTTCTTTTTTTTTTCTTTAACATCTTTATTGGAGTATAATTGCTTTACAAGGGTGTGTTAGTTTCTGCTTTATAACAAAGTGAATCAGTTATACATATACATATATTCTCATATCTCCTCCCTCTTGCTTCTCCCTCCCTCCCACCCTCCCTATCCCACCCCTCTAGGTGGTCACAAAGCACCGAGTTGATCTCCCTGTGCTATGTGGCTGCTTCCCACTAGCTATCTATTTTACATTTGGTAGTGTATATATGTCCATGCCACTCTCTCACTTCGTCCCAGCTTACCCTTCCCCCTCCCCGTGTCCTCAAGTCCATTCTCTAGTAGGTCTGCGTCTTTATTGCCGTCCTGCCCCTAGGTTCTTCATGACCTTCCCCCCCCCCCGCACCCCCCCCCCCCGTCCCCCGCCCCCGACAGAGGCTGCCCGAGGCTGAACTTACTGGACTACTGGGTTGTGCTTCTAGAGATATCAGTGCCTCGCTGGCCACAGAAAAACCCACCTGAGGAACCTGTTAAACACCCAGAGATGCTGAGTCATTAAGTCTGTGGTGGAGCCCAGAAATCTGTAGTTAATTTAAAAATCCCAGGTGACGCTGATATTCAGTGAAATTTGAAAATCACCAAACCTTTGAGTCAAAAGTTAGGGAAACCTAGACCCAAAGAGGTTAAGTTGCTTGTCCAAGGTCACACAGCTAATAAACTGAAAGCAAATATTTGGAGGCTACTCATCCCCCACATGACACCCTCTGCATGCTGCAGACACATGTGGCACAGATGCACATATACACCCCACATATCCCCTCCAGAGCGGAGTTTCTAGGCTCATGTCCTGGGACCTGACTTAAATCTGGTCTCTTTACTTCTAGGCCACAGGACCCAAAGTCGGGGCCAGAGTAGTCCCTGTGGAGCGTGGAAGGACGGCAGTTTCTTGGTGAAAGGTATCACCCCTCAGGGGCCAGGACCTGGCATTATTCTGTTGCCCAGTCAGGGCCCAGGTAACACACCAAGCAGTGATGAAACTTGAGCTGCCCCTCCCTGTCCCCAGCTGTCCTGGGAGGCTCCAGTGGCCTGGCCCCTCAGCCACCTTCCCCAAGATTCAGGTGTCACACAACTGGGCCCCAAGCCAGGCTTCTGGTTCCCAGGCTCCCTCCCTCTCCCTCTCAAGCCGGTTGGGATCCCAGGAGATTTCAGTTCTCTCTGTAGGAAATGGCTGGGAGGCTCGGAGGGCAGTGGGAGGGTGCTGAGACCGTGGGGCCTACCCTGGGCCCCAGGAGACCCTTTCCCTCTACCAGCAAGCCCTGAGTGGACAGGCTAGGTCTTCCAGGTCCTGCCACTCTGTACTGATGCCCCCAGGCCCTTCACTGCCAGCCTTGTGCCCTAGTGCCCCTCCCACCTTAGCCCTTGTCCTGATTCTCCTTGACATACTTGCTGATGGTCATGCCTTCCTAAAAACTGCAGTCCTGAACTTTCTAGTGTCCAGGGGAATTCTGAGAGCCAGTCCCCTGTTTCTCTAGCTCTGGGAACTGTTTATATTATCCTTGCAACTTTTCTGTAAATCTAAAATTCTTCCAAAATAATTGCATTCTCTGGATTGTGACCACACCCCCTCCTCTCTGGTACCCATGGCGAGGAGAGGGGGGCAGCAGAGACAGAAAGAAGGGCTATAAAATTCTTGACTCACACCAAAAAGAATGGCTAAAATAACAACAACAATAATAATAACTGGACAATACCAAAGCCTGGCTGAGTGAAGCAACTGGAACTCACATGCATTGCTTTTGGGGAATGCAAAATGGTACAGCCACTTTTGAAAACAATTTGTCAGTTTCTTATGAAGTTAAACATACGCTCACCATACAACCCAGCAATCCAACTCATAGGTATTTACCCAAGGGAAATGGAAATTATATACATACAGAAACCTGTGCATGAATGTTTATAGAGACATTATTCATAATCAAAAAGCCCCCCAAAGATCTTTCAACTGGTAAATGGATAAACAAACTGGCATATCCATGCAATGGGATACCCACACTCAGCAGTAAAAAGAAATGAAGTCTTTTTTTTTTTTAGATTTTTTTCTCATGTGGACCAGTTTTAAAGTCTTTATTGAATTCATTACAATATTGCTTCTCTTTTATGTTTTTGGTTTTTTGGCGGCGAGGCGTGTGGGATCTTAGCTCCCCGATCAGGGATTGAACCCGCACCCCTTGCGTTGGAAGGTGAAGTCTTCACCACTGGACCACCAGGGAAGTCCTGAAATGAAGTTTTGATTCATGCAACAACATGGATGAATCTCAAGTGCATCTTACTAAGTGAAAGAAACCAGACCCCAAAAAACTACATGTCGTGTGAGTCTATTTATGTGACTTTCTGGAAAAGGCAAAACTGTAGGGATGGATCAGTGATTATCTGGGCTGAAGATGGGGCAAGGGTTGACTATGAAGGGGCAGGTGGGAATTTTGGGGGGTGATGGAAATGTTCTGTATCATGATGGTGGTGATGATTACATGATTGTGTGCATTTATCAAGACTCAAAGACATGTACACAATAAAGGCTGAATTTTACCGGATGTAAATTATACCATAGTTTTTTTTTAAAGCCTCCCTCATCTCCCCACCTCACCTCCACAGTAGCTTTCTGCCATATCCCTGAGGCCTTAGTGCAAAAACCATAAAACTAAACCATGATTAAATGCAGTATGGGATCCAAGATTGGCTCCTGGAACAGAAAGAAGGATATTAGTGGAAAACCTGGTGAAATCCAAATAAATACTAAATCCAAATACTACTAATAGTAGTGTACCAATGTCATTTCTTTGTTGTGACAATGTATCATGGTAATGGAAGGTGTTAATATTAGGGGAAATTGAATGAGGGGCATAAGGGAGCTGTTTATATTATCCTTGCAACTTTCCTGTAAATCTAAAATTCTTCCAAAATAATTGCATAATATAAATAATATATCCAATGTAAATAATGTATATTGTATATGTGTAATTTTAAAAATCATTTTGGAATAATTAGTCCCAGCTCCTTTGCATAGAGAAATGAAGACATGTTCACACAAAAACGTGTACACAAATGTTCATAGCAACTTTAATTATAATAGCCCCAAACTGGAAACCACCTAGTTGACCTTCAAAGGGAAATGGTTAAACTGTGGCATATCCTACCATGAAATACTGGGCAATCAAAAGGAATGAACTATTGATACACACAACAACCTGGATGAATCTCCAGAGAATTATGCTCAAAAAGCCAATCCCCAAAGGTTACACACTGTATGTTTCCATTTATATAACATTCTTGAAATGACAGAATTATAGAGATGGATACAGAATAGTGGTTGACACCCATTAAAGAGAGAGTAGGGTGGAAAGGGAAGTAGATGTGGCTATGAAATAACAACATGAAGATCCTCGTGGTGATGGAGATGTTCAGTGTCTTGCCTGTAGCAATGTCAGTATCCTGGTTGTGATATTCTTGTATGCTTTTGCAAGATGTTACCATTGGGGAGAACTGAGCAAAGGGCACGTGGGATTCCTCTGTATTAATTCTTACAATTGCATGTGAAGGTACAATTATCTCAAGACTGAAAGGTGTAAATAAATAAATTTAAACTTGGGAGAGAGGGGGAAAAAGGAAAATTAGCTGCTACTTCTCCAAGATGAAATAAGAATGGCCAAGGCTTCCAGACAGGCACCTGGACTCACCTAGTATAGACTCGTTGAATCAGGAGGGTGGTCAGCTTCCTCATTCTGCATCCGATCTCTTCCCTTCTCCAGCCTCAGGCAAGTCCTCTCACGCTCTCTCTCTCCTTTCCCCTGCCCAAATGGGGAAAAGCGAAAAAAACCTCTAGCACTAAATCAGGGATAATTGTTCAGACAGCGAGTGCCTGCTCACAAGAGGATGTGCATTGTAATGGGAACAAGCTCTATTAAGCTAAAAAGTGAATCTCCAATAGTGAAATTGCTAAAGCAGCGGCGGAGGGAAGGCGTTGAAGACACTTGAAAGGAAGGGAGGACTTCTTTGAACTCAGGAAAACCTGTCAGGTTTTTCAGCCAGGCTGATTCAGGCTAGCTGTGCCCAGCAAGCAGAAAGCAGAGACCTGAGCACCTGGGTAGGCGACAGGAGGTGGCAGGATGTAAATTTCAGTAGTGGCACTTCAGTATTGGATGGAAATGATTAGAAGCAGAGAGAACTGGGACTTGAAAAATACAAGACATGTGTTAATTTGTCCAGAACCTTTCATCCCCTTTTTTTTCTGGACAGAGAACTGTCCATTCCTGCTCTAGTTAGGGGATCTGCATGGGAGTGGCCATCTTGCTAAAAATGATTGGTCTGGGTGTGATCACCTGATCAAAGCCTGGCCATTCATGGTCCTTTTCTGCTTCTGGGTCTCAATGATTGGTCGAGAAGGTGATGGGTAACACAAGTCTGGGCAGTTGGAGTCTTTCCTTGTTTGTGTGTTTGTAACTGGAGTTGGAGAGAAGAGCTTTGGTCCTCAGTGGAGTATTAGACCTTGGAACAGCAGCATGGGAGGAGGTGTCTGAGCAGGAGGCGACACCCAGGGGATCAGAGATAAGACAGTAGGAGTGAGACCTGGTGACCCCAGAGGCCCTGGTTCTAGTCACCGCTGAGGCCGGCTGCATTTCTGCCCAGCCAGTGGTTTGGCTACTTGAGCCGTTAAGTCCCCTCCCTCCCCTTTTCTAGAAGCTGGAGCAAAGATGGGTCTGTACCAGGGGGAGGGGGTGGCTTGTGTGTGTGTGCAGCTGGCTCCCCACCAGAAAGTTCTGCGAAAAAGTCATCGGGGCTGTACTGAGGCTCTGAAACCCCGCACGCTGGAGAAGAAGATGCCGAGGAAGCCATAATGTAGGGACAATCTTCCCACTTACTGAGTACCTGAGCTGGGCCAGATAGCACACCCTACAGAGTAGGTATTATTAGTCCATTCACAGATGAGAAAACTGAGGCTCACAAAAGTCCAGTAAGTTACTCACGGTAACATGATAGTAAGAGGCAGAGCCAGGGTGGACACTCAGTTATTTCTGACTTGCAAGCCAGTTTCTTTCCAGTTTGCCACCCTATTCTGCAGGAGCACAAGGACTGCTCGCTAAGCAAGTCTCACCTGCTTAGGTTAAGCTTTTTACTATCTCAGACATCTCAGTTACTCTGAACCTGAAAACCAGAGGGGTTCTGGTAGCCCAGCAAGACTTGGTGGGTAAGATTTGGTGTCAGATGGATGTCAGACAGTGTCCAGGCTGGATAGGGGACCCTGGGAAAGTTCCTTTACCTCCCTGAGCCTCAGTTTCCCCATCATCCACTGAATGAATAATAGTAACGCCCTCCAAGGGTCGTCATGTGGATTAAATGTGACAATGAACGGAAGCTTCTTAGCATATAGCAAGCGCTCTGGCAGAGCTCAGGGAGCAATCTCTGATCATTATGAAAGAGGAACCCAGGGCCAGACAGCTCCTGTCACCCTGTCATTCGTCGGACGTCCCCATTCCCCCAGGCTCTGACCTTCCTCCCCTCAAGCTCAGCCCTGCCCAGGCCATTCTTATCTAAACTTTCCCAAATGTCGCTCTTCGGTCTTTTTCTTCTTTATGCTCTGTGTCTTTATCTAGGTGACATTTTTCTTTCCTTCCACAGGGACTGTTATGAGAACAGGAGTGAAAATAACAACAGGGCCTCTGGCCAGGCTCCCTCCAAGAGCAGGAGGATATTTGGGCCTGGAGGCACCCAGAGGGAGTCCCCAGGGAGAGGAGGGGCGGTGCGGGGAGAGACTGAGCTGAGGGAACACTGTGGGCAGCTCCACAGCTGAGTCAAAGGGCAGGCCTCCGTCTCCAGGAAAAACTCCACTGATGGAATCTCTTCTTTTTTTTTTTTGGCCTCATTGCGCAGCTTGCGGGATCTTAGTTCCCTGACCAGGGATTGAACCTGGGCCCCAGAAGTGAAAGCGTCGAGTTCTAGCCACTGGACCGCCAGGGAATCCCCTCCACTGACAGAATCTTAATATGATGAGTCAATGAAAATCAGCTCTGGAATTTTTGACAAACCTGAAGCCTTCCATGTAGGAACCTGGGGAGCAGATGAAGGAAACTTCTAGCACTTTCTGTCCACATGCAACTGTGCTGATTAGCTCAGTCAGATCAATGCTGTGGTTGGTGGACTCCCTTGTCTTAACAAGGGGTGTGAGGATTGTCTCTATGGCACCTGGCGCCCGGGACACGTCAATTAGAACCTCAGTGAGGGTTGAATTCAGTGACAGAGACCCCTGCTCTCTGGAGAAATGAACAGCAAGACCTTCGGAGAGGAGGTGTGAGTGGATGGCAGATTCACACCTCCCCATCCTCCAGGAACTGGCCACCCTCAGGCCTGGCCCCAGCGTGCCCCAGCTTCTTCCCCACTCCTGGATTTAGCTAATTGGAGCAAAGGAGGACATCTGACTGGAGCTAGCCAGCCAGATTCTTCCTGCCAGGAATTTGAACTTTTTACCCGAGAGGATAGCGGGTGAGAGGCACGAATGGCGGCCCCTGGGTTTCTTACTCCTGAAGCCTGTCCACGGTCAGTCCACTGGGGGCTCTGCTTCTAGTTATCTGCACCCCAAGGCCTGGCATGACAAAGCAGCCACTCTCTCCTTGTTCAGGGGGTTGTCATGACAGCAGGAAAGAGGAACATGGCCTTCCAGAAACTGACCCAGGAACAAAGACGTGCACACAAAGAGTTTATTTGGGAGGTGCATGGAACACTGGTGTGGAGTGGGAAAATGCAACAGGGAAAGGAAGCCAGCTGCCACTGTGGGAGAATGAACTTAATCCCAATGGGAAATCCCAAGCATGTGGTGAGGAACCTGCCTGCTAAGGGTGAGCCCACCTGAGGGGTGAGAGAGCTGGGGTATTTACATCTCAACTCCCCAGTCACTGATGGGGGCTGATGGGGGTGGTGGTTTGTAACTTCCGGGCGCTCGGGCCTGTTGAGAACGCAGGCAGACTGTCTTTTGGGGTCTAGAGAAAGTGCTCAGGCACCGAGATGTAGACGCTGCAGGTAAAAGAAAGGTCCAAGGGGTATGGGTGGGGGGCTGATGGAGTCCGCCTCCGTGGTGAGTCATACTTAGCTCTTCAAGCTTCCACCTGGAAGTGAGGCTATCATTTCCACACACTTGTCATTGGCCAAAGCCAGTCACGTGGTCATGCAGGGCTTCAAAGGCATGGAGGACGCAGTCCTACCATGTACCTAGATGGTGGGACACCAGGGTGTTGGTGCACAGCCTACTGACAGCCACAGGGACCCAGTCTGCACTCTCACTGCTTCCACAGAAAGCGGCCGGACTGACTCGGTCATGAGACACCAGCAATCTTGTCCACTGGCCACATCTGGTCGCCTGCTGGAACTGCTTCCAGCTCCTCTCCTCCCCCCTGCAGCCCATTTTGGGTTTCCTCTCTCTGTTCTCTCCCTCTCTCTTCTCAGCAAAGTCATTTCCCGGTTGACCCTTAGCCCTCCCATCACAGCTGCCCCAGGAGAATGTCTCAGCTGTTCCTGTCTACCTCTCAGTCCAAATAACCAAACACTCTGCAATTTTCAAGCTGCCCAGGCACCCACTCCTTCTCCACCTCGCCTCATGTAAGGGGCTGTATCTTCAGTTCAACAGATGAGGAAACTGAATCACAGAGGAAGTAAATGACCTGCTCAAGGATCCATGGTTCATGGCGGACCTGGAATTTGAAAGGCAGGTCTCCTGGCTCCTAGTCTAGCGCTCAGCCTTCCCCACATGGCTTTTCTGAGGTCAGTTCCTGACTCCACCCACCATCCTAGGGCCACCAATGACGCCTTCCTCTCACCATCCTAACTGGCAAGCACTCCGTTATTCTGGTTATTTCACAACTCCATGCCTTCGCCTGTGCTATTCTCTCTTTGAAAGCTCATCTCCATCTCCAACAACCAGAGGGCAATCTTGAAGTTGTCCATCTCCCTCAGGCCACAAGTGCAGGAGCCCCTGGGTCTCCACCCTGCAGGCTGGAAAGGCTGGCAGGTGAATTCCTTCCACCTGTGGCTACAGCCTCTCAGATGCCAACTCTGTGGCTTATCGCCTAAAGTGCAGGCTAAACCTCCCTCCTTCCCATCAGCTCACTCCATTAGTTCAACTGCCTGCACCGGTGAAGCTGCATGTGTCTGTCAGTGTTGGCAGCTGGCGGCCAACCCAAGGATCCTGAGCTTGCTGGCTCAGCCCCACTCCCTCTCTTGGGAGGGCAGGTGCCATCACACCATTCAAATTTTTCTTTCTGCAACCTCTGCCTTCTATATCCCTAAGGACACTAGAAACTGCACTTCCTGGGGCATCTGTGTGTAGTCTCTGTGCCACACACTTAACCTGCATCGTCCTCCTCAACATGCACCCCCCATTCTATGGATGAGAAGATGGAGAATGAAATACATAAAGAATCAGAGAGAAGACTGTTCATTTCTCCACTCAAAGACTATTGATTAAGTACTTAACGATGTGCCAGTCACTGTTCTAGGCACCAGGGACAGACAGACACAGGAGGAGATAGATAATAAATGTCAAGTAATGATAACTGCTCTGGAGAAAAATAGAGCAGAGTCAGGGGATGCAGAGTGATGGTGGAACTGCTTTAAAAGGGTAACCAGGGATTCTCTCTCTGAGGAGGTGATATTTGTTCAGAAACAACAACTGAAGCCCACGCACCTAGAGCCCGTGCTCCACAACGAGAGAAGCCACCGCAATGAGAAGCCTGTGCACCGGAATGAAGAGTAGCCCCCGCTCGCCGCAACTAGAGAAAGCCTGCATGCAGCAACAAAGACCCAACGCAGCCAAAACTAAATAAATAAAAACAAATTTTTAAAAAATTTATTAAAAAAAAAACCTTTGGGAGAAGAACATTCCAGGAGGAGGGAACAATGCATGGCAAAGGCACTGCAGTGGGCATGAGCTTGGAGTGTCTGAGGAGCAGCAGGAAGGCCAGTGGCCAGGACAGAGTGAGGGAGAGGGAGAGAAGCGGGTGAGTGCAGAGGGGGACCAGACCGTGTCGGGTCTTGTGCGAGTCAGGGTAAGCCAGCTCCTATAACACATAGTAACCCAAGTTTTAATGGCTTAACACAATAAAGGTTCATTTTTTTTGGCTTGGGCAACAGCTCAATTATTGTCATCAGAGTTGGAGTAGAGGGTGTTTGTTCCACACGCCCAGGGATCCAGATGCCTCCTATCTTGGGGCTCTATCAACTTCTCAGAGTCCTCATTGGATCCCCCATATCTAGCTGGCAGATGGGGAAAGGGGGGGAGAGGGCACACCCCTCTCTACTGCCTCAGCCCGGGGTGGGGGGCACACGTGTCACCTCCCCTCGAATTCCATTGGCAAAAATCAGTTGCATGCCCCCATCCTCCCCCATCCCCCACTGTGCAAGGAGGCTGAGGAAGGCTGCAGCTCTGCGTGTAGGACCAAGGGGAGGATGGAGGCTTCAGTGAGCACAGACAGCCTCTGCTGTGGGCCCTGGTGAAGCACTTGGATTTTATTCTAAAAGTGATGAGAAGCTGTTGGAACGTTGAGGACAGAGGAGTGAAATGATCCAGTTTGTGTTTTAAAGGCTCACTCTGGCTACAGGCAGGGAGAGACTAGGGAAGGGGCTTCAGTAAAAGTTACCCAAGCCACTTGGTAGTTCAGGGCTATGGCTGGCATTTGAACTCAGCCACTCTCACCCTAGAGCCCTGAGACTTCACCCCTGGGTCTGCCATCTCCTGAAGGCTGGTGTGCAGGTGTCAGCTCTTACCTGGATTGTTGCAGGAGCCAACCTGCCCATCCATCTTTCTGCCTCCCGAAAACACAGTAGGTAGAAGACAGGTTTCAAAGGAAGTCAGAAAGTGACAGGACCTCTATGGCCTGCTCAACCTCCGTTTCCTATAAAATGATGATAATGTCATGTGCTCCTAGGGCGGTTATGAGCTTTAACTGAGACATTGCATATGAAGTGAGGTGCTGGGGCACACTGACTGCACTAGAGAATCCAGAACCTTCTAGGCCTACTTCTAATAGCCTTGGGAAGAGGGTCCCTGATCCCCACTGTTTGGTTTTCCTTTTCCTGGAAGGCTGGGATCCTGTCCACTGGGTGAAAGTCTTTGCCTCCTATTACCCTACAAAGTCCCCAAAGAGAGGGGTTACATTCCAAAGTCCCTGTCAATTCCCTCTGGAGTAATAGCTTCAGCACACCCTCCTGGAAGCCTGCTTGAATGAGGGTCTCAGGGCCCGGTCTGTGGGGAGAGGAGTGCCAACCAGAAGAAAAATGACCCTCAAATTAGGGCCAAAGATCCTCTTTCCCTCTCAGGCAGTTTACCTGTTCTCCAACCCCAGAATTCATTCACATTCCCTGACTCCATTCTGGGGAGAAGTTAGCCAAATTCTGGCCCCTCTGAGCCCATAGTTGGAGCTCACAGGCTAGGACCTTGCCCATGTGAAGAGCTGGGACTGAAGGCTTGGTGTTGATGTTTGGGGCTCTGAGGCTCAAACCTTTGAGTTTTTCTGTTGGATAATGTTCACAATGATTCAAAGGAGGAAAGCTCCAAACAGATTATTAAAAAGCTCTGACCAAAACCTGCTCCTGGTGGAGCATATTTTGACGTGTTGAATAGCGATGGGTTGAAGAGCCCTGGCTGAATAAAGAGGGATTATGACAAGTCTGTGCAGAACATGAAGCCAGAGGGCACCAGCTGGGGCAGCGGAGTGTCTGGGGGTGTTCACTGGCCACATTAAGGAGTTGGAGCTAGAAAACCAAAGTGAGGAGCTGGGGAGAGACAACCAGGAGCATTGAAGAAACACTGCCAGGATGTTCCCGTAGGACAAGCAAAGCTAACGGTTGAGATCTAGGAGACAAGTGTGGCTACAGTGTGGAGAGAAGAAGGAGCCAAAGAAAGACTAGGAAGAACACCAGAGAGGAAAAGGGAAAGAGGGGAGGAGTAGCGGTTTAAATAAAGGTGAAAGATGTGGCATTTCAGAGTCCACTGGCCATCCTGAAAACCTCTCCCACTGCCCAGCATCTAGAATGCTAGGCAAAATACCACAAACACCCTTTCAATGAAGCCCTGAATTCAGAGGCAGGTGAGGGCATTCCTTAAAGACCCCAAATTAAGAAAGAATAAGAAGTAAGAATGCTGAGATGACATTGAAGGCGGCAGCTTCCCTTAGGGCATTAGTCCGACCCTTTAACAGAGGGTCTTGAGTTTTAAAATCCACATGGGGACCCAAGCAAGGTGGGAAGTTTTAATCGAGATCTCAACATAAAACCTAGATCCTTGAAGAGCTAAATCTGGGGTGAAAAGCTGGTCCCATCAGTGAAGAGAGACTGAAGGAGACATGTCTGTCTTGGCCTGGACTCTGGCTTGAAAAAAATCAGTCTCTCCTAAGAATTTGGAATTGGAGCTCCTCTCTTCTGCTGGTTGAGGTTCACACATATACTGTTTATGTGATTTGGAAAGTGCCAAGCCAAGAAATTTATTTAAACTGGGACCAGATTAGCTGCACCTTGGGGTGCTAATCCTCTTTGGAGCTGACACTCTTAACCTAGGCCTCCCAGGATTCCCACAGATAAGGAAAGCCCAGGTGAGTATGAGCTTACAACCTGCAATTACAAGATATGTAAGAAAAGAAGCCAGTGCAAGTGGAAATCAACAGATAAAACCAACAGCAGAACTAGACATCCAGAGAACCTCAGATGTTGGAACTGTCAAATTCAGACTATAAACAAGCATGTTTAAGTTACTTAAAGAAAAATACTTTAAAAGATTCAAAGCTCTTACCCAAACATTATTTTGTGTTAGCCTCACAAAACCTCTTTGGGTAAGCAGGTGAAGTTGCATTCACTTCTTTTTTTTTTTTTTTGATAAAGATTCAGAGCAGAGGCCAGGAGACCTGCTTGAGATCCCACAATTAGTAACTGGCAGAAGCAGGACATGAAATTCGGGTCTCCTGCCTGCAAAATCGGTACTTCTTTCTCATATAGTCTACATGTTTCGCAAATGCACCCTGAAGGGACATATGGATTGGGGATGGCTTAGCACAGGTGAAGGGGTCATGGGCTAGTGCAGACAGGGATGCACACCATCATCCTTAGCTCTGACCATCCAGGGCACGGTTGTGCACCCTGACCCATGGTACCTGGAACTCCATCCTGCTCATCCTAAGAGTTCTGTAACAAGTGAGGGAAGAGGTAGAAAAAAGAGTAAGGGCAAGGCATGTGGTGAGGATGAAGGAGAAAGAGGAGAAAAAAGAGCAAAGAAGGGGAGGGATAGTAATTAGTGGATAGATGATGCAAAAAGCAGAATCACATGAAAAGGACTGCCAGAGGAAAAAAGTAAACTTTTGGCTTGACAGCGTTTTCAGAGATCCAAATCTACTAGTGATCCTTCAGATTTTATATCCCCTTCTTCCTCAGTAATAAAGTGGTGTTTAGCTAGGGACCACATTAAGCAGCCTCCCTTACAGTTAGCTGTGACCTTGGGGCTAAGTTTTCACCAATAGAATGTGAACAAAGAGAAGGGCTCAATTCCAGGCTAGAGCCTAAGACAGGGGTGTCCCCATGGAAACCCAGGCTCGATTTTTGACCCCAAGGCTGTGGGTCAACAGAGGCACACCACAGAAGGAATCTGGGTCCCTGTATGTCTGTGTGAACAGAGCTGCCACTGACCTGGAATATTCACCTCTTTATAGGAGAGAGAATTAAACTTCTATCTTCCCAGTTATTGTTGGGTCTGTTTGTTACAGCAGCCTGCCTTACCCTAACTAATACACCAAAGAAAAAATCACGGCTGATTACTGCTGCAAACAATTGAGGGAAAGTCAGAAATACGTGTGCTGAGTGACGTGAAGTTCTGCAAAGCTTTAACATGAACCAAAAGTCCATGCAGGTGGCTGCAAGGTCTAGCAGAGGTGCTGTAATTGAACTGTTGTCGTCACGTGTGTTTTGCTGCAGGGCTCACGATTTTTCTTAGTTTGGGCTTTTCCTGGTTTTTTTTTTTGCCAATTTCATTACAAACTGAACTTTGACTTTTGTTTCCTAACTTACATTACTGATTGAATGTACTTCTGACAATTCTCATGTTTCTAACTGGCATGAAGCGTATTTTTCCCTCTAAGGAGTCATGAGGGCAAATGCTCTTTCTGGGGGCGCCCCATGCTACATTGATGGAGGGAAGTATTGGGGGCAGGAAGTACCCAGCTGTCCTGGCCTGGCACTGAGGAGTGTTTCTGCTCACCTGGCCATTTCCATCCTGGGCTGTCTTCCCCTGCTGGACTGTGGCCCCATGCTGGGTCCCTGGGAGCTTCGTCAGCAGCTATCAATACGTTCCTTCTAAAAATGAGACGTGTGGGAGTTCCCTTAGTGTTTAGGATCCAGCACTTGCACTGCTGTAGCCTAGGTTCAATCCCTGGCTGGGGAACTGAGATCCTGCAAGCTGTGTGACGTGGCCTAAATAAATAAATAAATAAATAAATGAGACGTGTGTTACAGTAAGCCCCACCCCCATGACCCATGACCTGCTGAACAGAAGGTGCCGGAATGCCTCCCCTAGGGACGCCTGAGAGTGTTCCATGCAAATCATGCCAACCCCCATCCCTGGGAAAAGACTTTGAGGTCCTCATCCCTGTCCCCACTGGGGGGCCTAGGACACAGTGTCATGGGACTCTAGCCCTTGCAGGAAATCAGAGCAGGTCAGAGCTGGAAGGGCCTTGAGAGACTCCTTAATCCAATCCCCTCAATTTACAGAGGGGGAAACTGAGGCCCAGAGGGAGGAAGGGACTGCCAGATAGAGCTTAAATCTCAGCTCCTCAGCACAAACATGTTCTCCTAAACCCCGCCAGCTTCCTAGAGGTCTGTATTGCTGGCCTCATACCCAGGGCATGTATTTTGTATTAAAAAAGCAAACTGCAAACAAACATTCTATCCACTCTAACTGAAAATGAGCATAGCCCCTCAAAACACTGAGCCCTGAGCTCTTAGAAACCAAGGCGTCCCAGCTCTCCAGAAGGACAACCATCCCCTGCTCCCAACCCCCCAGTCCGAGCGCCGGCAGATTTCCCCAGGAATGAGGACGGGCTCCCAGGGGGGGGATGCAGCATGTGCGCCACAGCGCACGGGGAGTGGGGGGCCGAGAGTAGGTGGGAGACCTGCAGCCAGAAGCCGGCAGCCTGGATTCCGGTCTCATCAATGATGACCTTGCCGTGTGACTGGGGGACCCTCATCTGCCTTCTCTGGGTGTCACTGTTCTAGGTGGTAAGTTTCGGGGGTGGGTGGCTGTTGGACCTGATGACATTCTGTGATCTGAGCTGCTGAGGAAAGAAACCTTGTTAGATCCTCAGGCAGGAAAGCAGGACTCTACTCCCAGCCCAGCCTAGCCCAGAAGCGAGCAGAGAGAAGAGCCAGCTTTAGGATGGATAGAGGCAGGAGATGGTCCCAGCCACTCTGGACAGGGGCTATGAAGGAGGCCACTGCAGTGGGGCAAAAGCAGCTCATTGCACATGTCTACAGCAGTGTATACCAACCTGCTTGGGGCAGAGGGGGTCCTCACCCTGGGAGGACTTCCCGGAGTGAGAATTCCTCTGGTTGGGAATGAGTGAAGCCTTGGGCAGACAGAGAACCGTCTGGGCTCATTTCCACCCATGCACTCATCTCCTTCCTCATGCATCCTTTCCCGGAAGAAGACAGGGCTGTGATTGGGGCCCAAGCTCAGGCTCATCCAGCCTCCCTTCTTTCCCCGGTGCGAGCCATCTCCCCATCGTGGTGCATTCCGACTCCACACCCCCTGCTCCCAGGACTGAGCTCCTGCTGCCTTCTTTGGTCTAGAGAATCACAGCTTCTCATAAAACTGCAACATCCCCTCGAGGTGCTTCTGTTGTAGCCCAGGACACACAACCCCATCACAGGCTCTCAAAATCCAGCTTCTGATCTCTCTCCATGAGTAAATGTACCCACCTGGTCACAGCAGTCAAGTCAAAACCCCATGTCATGGTTCCCCTGGAGGGAGGGGTCCTGTGTCACCCGAAGGAACATGAGACAGGGCCTCTGGGAGCCAACAGGCCTGGAGAAGCCATTGGGGTTTCTGGCTTCCGTTCCATTTTTGCCCGTCTTCCAGGCAGCCTGGGTAGCTGGCTCACTGAAGGCCAGCCTCT